>NC_064614.1:250869847-251178597 GCF_023898315.1 Schistocerca nitens | reverse complement strand
ACACACACACACACACAAACTGAATACCTCCACAGTCACTGAAACATGAAACACACACTGAATCAGTCTCCTTATGGTGCCCATTTCTGTGTGTGTGGAGAGGGGGGGGGATGAAGGGGCTAGGGGTTAGAGGGGCAATGAGGGTTATTAGACTAAAAATGTATGAAGGCTATGAAGTTTGTGTTTTTCTGTGATGTTACATGAATACATACACTACGCATCAATACACTACTGGTGTGTGTTTGCCTTTCCTCATTTACAGTAACACAGTTCTTACATGAAGTGTACTGCCTGTTGGACGAGAGGAAGCAAACTGCAGGTATATTTTTAGATCTGACAAAGGCATTTGACACGATAAATCGAAGCTTCCTTCAGAAACAAACTGCAGTCAATTCATATATGGAGTCCATCCATGCATCTTTTAGCAACATACCTGTTGAACTATAAGCAATGCGCTAAACTTACATATAAATTAGACAAAGAATTGTAAATTTTCAATCCACCACCGAAAAAATAACTATTGTACACTGTGTACCTCAGGGCTCAATCCTTGCTGCCTTTCTCTTCCTCATACTCATTTACAATACTGCACAACCTGTCAACAACCATATTATAAGCGATGCAGTTGACACCTCCACCTTATTCTGTGGTGGAGAATATAAGGTATTAGAATCATTTGCTACCAGTGACATAAAAGAATTAGCAAAGTATTTAAATGGTTAGGGCCTCAAGGTGAATATTGCTAAATCTCTATTATTGGCATCTAAAACAGTTCTGAACACGCCAATGTAAGCAACATATGAAACATCTTGGCAGCAGAAACAGGCAGCTGTAAATCTGTGGACAAATCGAGTTAATTTTGTATGTGGGAAGGTCAGTGGTGACTTATACATCCTTAGCTACTTCATCAAGGTAGTACCTAGCCATACATTAAAAATAGTTTACTACGGAACAGTTTACCACTTTCTTAACTATGGGATTGAGTTATGGAGTTGCACAGCTAATGTACACTTAAAAACAATAATATCATTACAGAAACAAGCAATAAGACTAATACACAGCATAGACAATAGAGAATTATGTTGTGAAGTATTTGTGCAGCACAAATACGTAAAAATGTACTCTTTACACATATTTCAATTACCTACAAGTTTTATGAGCCAACTGACTGAAGTTATCAAGTGCAATGATGTACATGAGTATAAAACCAAAACAAAATAGAACTACTTTTGAAAAAGAACAAAATTAAAAATGACAGGTAGGAGCCCACACATCAGTTGTTTGATCTGGTATACCAAACTACCGAACTAGTTAAGAACATATAGGTGATTGATTTTAACAATAAACTAAAATCTTTTCTAATAGAAATTTTTTGATATTCATTCAATGAATTCAAAGACACTGCTTGTGACATGAACAGGTACCATATCAGGCATAAAGTAATAAATGTATAAAACAGATGTAAGAAACAGCTACTGCAGTACGTAGCGTTTTGTAAATATAATTTTTGTGATATTATTATGTCTGACATTTGCAAAAGTGAAGATAATGTAAATAAATAAATTTCAATTTGTTCCAGTCATCTTGGAATTGTGAGTACCATAATAAGAAGGTGGTTATCATTCATCATGTACTTTAGATCTCATTATGCAGAAAACCTTCACAGATGCAGAAAAAGTCAAAGTATATGTTCACCACAGAGCTGCCATAAATCTATTCTGTGGGTCAGTTAGCATGCTGGACAATTCGAAGCCTGTTTGTAATTATTATTAAGTAATTAGGTTCTCAGAAGTACCATAAATACTTGAATGTAGATGTTCAGATTATTTGTAGTGAAAATGGGAAATACCAATTTTATGTCTTCCAGAATTTAGTCAAAGAGCCTGAGCAACAGAACACAAAATGCCTGAGTCTCAAACAAGAGAACAATTTATTCTAACATTAATTATCCATGTTCCGTAAATTCCGTCATGAAGGAGATTCTTCAGAGGTGGAGAACAAGTCAAGTTCAGCTTAGTTTATTTCTGTCCATAGTTCATATTTTACTATAATGTCAGATACAATATTGATGTATGCACCGGCCGCTGTGGCTGAGTGTTTCTAGGTGCTTCAGTCTGGAACTGCACTGCTGCTACAGTCACAGGTTCGAATTCTGCCTTGGGCACGGATGTGTTTGATATCCTTAGGTTAGTTAGGTTTAAGTAGTCTAGGGGACGGATGACCTCAGATGTTAAGTCCCATAGTGCTTAGAGCCATTTGAACCATTTGATGAATGCACACAATTTCAGAGATCATGCATCTATACTGTACACAGTCCTGCTTATAGAGGACACCTGGGTTAGTCCCCTAGTGCTCTCTGGTGACCCACAAAGGAACCAGTATTATTTAAGCAATTGCAAACAAGTGCTTGGCCAATTCTATAACCTATATTACTTTTCTCCATTCACTGTGTTCAGTGCTACACACAACCTGCACATCATGGCACCCTATGTTGGCTCTATAGAGTACTATGTTTCACAAATCCTGTTCGTTTCTGCTGTAAAAAAATATGTTATGGGTTTTCTAGATAACAAATAAAATTGCTTACAATATTACAGAAAGGACATATTGCTACTCTTCACATAATGACTATGTTGAGTTGCAGATAAACACAACAAAAGACTGTCAAACAAGTAAGCTTTTGGCCAAAAAGGCCTTCATCTGTATCAGAAAACATTCACAAGCACATACTAATGCAAAAGCAACTCACATACAATGAATGAGCAGTCTTTGGTTGCTGAGGCCAGACTCAGTATAGTTGTCATGGATAACAAATTCTTAAAGTATTAATAATGGTAATAAATTATAAATAGCAACTAGATATTGTAGATGCAGGAGAAACATGGAGAAAATAAAATTTTTAGTAGTACATATTAATGACAAAAGTTAATAATCTGCATTAACTTACACAGAAATCAGGTTACAGCAGCGGCCAAGACAGAACCACCAATAGGGGCATAACCGATTTTGTGACTTTAACTGTCTCCTAACCAAGAGTGTGTTGTATAATTTCGTCTGTGTGCTTTGATATTTTAGTTTCTTGTTTTCTGAGTGTTAATTTAATATCTAATAGACACAGTTCTCGCATTTTCGTTTGCATTGGAAAGTAAACCGATAATGTGACATATTACAAGTTCCAAATCAAGAGAAAATTATTTAGTCTCAGCTGAGTGCTTCGGTAATTCAGTTTGTCAATCTCCATGTATTAATCTAATTTATTAGACACAGTTCCTCGGCCTCTGTTAGGGTATACAGGAGAGTTCCCCAGCACCGTCAATATTCCTTTTTTCTGAGAAGTGAAGTTTTCCATGGTCTTTAGTATGGATGGACACTGTGATTGTTGTGTGCAGGTACAGGCTGTGATGGCTTCAGTTACACGGCGTGAAGCTGCAGTGGACGGGCATTACTGTTGTGGGCCAGTTGTGGAGGTCCAACGGACGTCCAGCATGTGCGAGTCCTCTGATCAGTACTCAACAGTGGCCAGCCCAGTTACTGCTTGCACTGAGGTTGACCCCTCATCTGTGATCGAGTGAGAGGTCACCTCAGGGTGCGGTAGGCGGTGAAAGACTTCCAACAAGGGGCCACATTTAAGGCCTCCCTGGTTAGTCTGACAAACAGGTTCCAGGTGCTGTCCCTGGTTGACACTGTCACTCAGCTAGATGCAGTCACCTGCCCTGTTTCAGAGGAAACCTCTCAGCCTACAAGATCTGGGCAATCACAGAAGGTGGGATTATTGGTAATTGGGAGCTCCAATGTTAGGCATGTTATGGGATCCCTTAGGGACATAGCTGCCATGAAGAGGAAGAAAGAAAATGTGCACTCTATGTGCATACCGGATGGAGTCATTCCAGACTGGAACAGGTCCTTCTGGATGCCGTGAAGAATACAGTGTGCAGCCAACTGCAGATGGTGGCTCACGTTGGCACCAATGATGTGTCACTTTCGATGGGCAGAGATTCTCTCTGGTTTCAAGTGCCTAACATAAGCAGTAAAGGCTGTCAGTCTTGCTTGCGAGATGAAACCAGAGCTCACCACATGCTGCATAGTCGCCGGACTGATTGTGAACCTTTGGAACAGAGTCTGAATCAGAGGCTCTGACGGTTCTGTGGCTGTGTGGGCTGCAGATTCTTCGACTTGCACCATAGACTGGTGTGGTTTTGGGTTCCACTGAATAGGTCAGGAGTCCACTACACGTTGGAAGTGGCTACATGGGTAGCAGATGCTGTGAGGCATGGACTGAACAGTTTTTTAGTTAGAGGGTCTCAGGGAAACACAGAAAGGGCGTCAGTCTCATAGGGTGCGGGCCGAACACAGGAGAATGTAGATGCCAGAACTATCGGTTTAACAGTTGCAAATAGTTGTAGCTGTGTTGGGAAAGTACCAGAGCTCCAAGCGTTGATAGAAAGCACTGATGCCCAAATCGTTATAGGCACTGAAAGCTGGCTAAAGCTGGGGATAAGTTCAGCTCAAATGTTTGCAAAAAATCTTAACAGTGTTCCAAAAGGATAGGCTATTGGCATTGGCAGTGGCGTGTTTGTTGCTGTCAGAAGTAGTTTATCTTGTCACGAAATTGGGAGTAGATAGTTCCTGTGAGTTAGTATGGGCAGAAGTCATTCCTGGCAACCAGAATCAAATAATAATTGGATCCTTTTACCGATCTCCCAACTCAGATGATACATTTTCTGAAAGGTCCAAAGGAAACTTCAGTTTAATTTCAAACATAGACTGATTTTAATCTTCCCTCGATATGTAAGCAAAAATACATGTTTAAATGTGGAGGTACACATAAAACATTATACAATATTGTGCTAAATTCATTCTCTGAAAATTATTTCGAGCAGTTTTCACAGTTGTGAAAACACACTTGACCTCTTAGCAACGAATAATCCTGAGCTAATAACAAGCATCAAGACGGCTACAGGGATTAGTGAACACAAGGTTGTCGTAGCGAGACTGAATACTGTAACCCCTACATCCTCCAAAAATAAACGAAAAATATACCTATTCAAAAAAGCAGATAAAAATTCACTTGACGCCTTCCCGAGAGAGAATCTCCACTCCTTCCACATTAACAATGTAAGTGCAGACTATATGTGACTTGAATGCAAAGAAATAGTATCGGCTGCAATTGAAGAGATTTATACAAAAAAAATTAACAAACAACGAGGCTGATCCTCCTTGGTACACAAAACGGGTCAGAACAGTGTTGCAGAAACAACGAAAAAACACCATGCCAAATTTAAGCGGACGCAAAATCTCCAAGATTGGCGATCCTCTACAGAAGCTGGAAGTTTAGCGCGGACTTCAATGCGAGATACTTATAACAGTTTCCACAACGAAACTTTGTCTTGAAACCTGGCAGAAAATCCATAGAGATTCTATTCGTATGCGAAGTATGCTAGCGGCAAGACACAATCAACGCCTTCTCTGCGCCAAAGCAGAGTTACTAAACACTGCTTACGAAATTCCTTCACCGAAGAAGACGAAGTAAATACTCGAGAATTCGAATCAAGAATAGCTGCCAACATGAGTAACGTAGAAGGAGATATCCTTGGAGTGGTGAATCAACTACAATCAGTTTACAAAAGTAAGTCTTCTGTTCCAGAGTATGCTGATAGAATAGCTCCATACTTAACAATCATATACATCTCCTCGCTCAACGAAAGATTCGTACCCAAAGACTGGAAAGTTGCACAGGTCACACCAGTATTCAAGGAAGGTAGTGGAGCAATCCACTAAATTACAGGCCCACATCATTAACGTCGATATGCAGCAGTATTTTCGAAAACATATTGTGTTCGAACATTATGAAATACCTCGAAGAGAAAAATCTATTGACACACTGTCAACGCAAATTTAGAAAATATCGTTGTCGCGGAACACAACTAGCTCTTTACTCACATGAAGTGATGAGTGCTATTGACAAGGGATTTCAAACTGATACCGTATTTCTAGATTTCCAGAAGGATTTTGAACTGTACCATACAAGAGGCTTGTAGTGAAATTGTATGCTTATGGAATACCGTCTCTGTTATGTGATTGGATTCATGATGTCCTATCAGAGAGGTCACAGTTCGTAGCAAATGACGGAAAGTCATCGAGTAAAACATGTGATTTCTGGCGCTCCCCAAGATAGAGTTATGGGCCCTTTGCTGTTCCTTCGTTATATATAAACGATATAGGGGCCAATCTTAGCAGCTGTCTTAGGTTGTTTGCAGATGATGCTGTCGTTTATCAACAAGTAAAGTCATCAGAAGATCAAAACAAATTGCAAAAAGATTTAGAAAAGATATCTGTATAGTGCAAAAATTGGCAATTAACCCTAAATAAAGAAAAGTGAGAGGTCAACCACATGAGTGCTAAAAGAAATCCGTTAAGCTCCGATTACGGTACATTATAAATAATTCAAATCTAAAGACTGTAAATTCAAGTAAATACCTAGGAATTTCAATCTGTATATTGAGCAAGCAGTAAAGGAAAAAAAAGAAAAATTCGGAGTAGGTATTAAAATTAATAGAGAGGAAATAAAAACTTTGAGGTTTGCCGATGACATTGTAATTCTATCAGAGATAGCAAAGGACTTGGAAGAGCAGTTGAACAGAATAGACAGTGTCTTGAAAGGAAGATATAAGATGAAAATCAGCAAAAGCAAAACGAGGATAATGGAATGTAGTCGAATTAGGTTGGGTGATGCTGTGGGAATTAGTTCAGGAAATGAGACACTTAAAGAAGTAAAGGAGTTTTGCTATTTGGGGAGCAAAATAACTGATAATGGTCGAAGTAGAGAGGATATAAAATGTAGACTGGCAATGGCAAGGAAAGTGTTTCTGACGAAGAGAAATTTGTTAACATTGAGTCTAGATTTAAGTGTCAGGAAGTCGTTTCTGAAAGTATTTGTATGGAGTGTAGCCATGTATGGAAGTGAAACGTGGACGATAAATAGTTTAGACAAGAAGAGATTAGAAGCTTTCGAAATGTGCTACTACAGAAGAATGCTGAAGATTAGATGAGTAGATCACGTAACTAATGAGGAAGTATTGAATAGAATTGGGGAGAAGAGAAATTTGTGGCACAACTTGACTAGAAGAAGAGATCGGTTGGTAGGACATGTTCTGAGGCATCAAAGGATCACCAATTTAGTATTGGAGGGCAGTGTGGAGGGTAAAAAGTCGTAGAGGGAGACCAAGAGATGAATACACTAAGCAGATTCAGAAGGATTTAGGTTGCAGTAGGTGCTGGGAGATGAAGAAGCTTGCACAGGATAGAGTAGCATGGAGAACTGCACCAAACCAGTCTCAGGACTGAAGACCACAACAACAAGAACAACAGCCTAGGAATTACAGCCTCGAACAATTTAAATTGGAAGGAACACACAGAAAATGTTGTGGGGAAGGCTAATCAAAGACTGTGTTTTATTGGCAGGACATTTTAAAAATGTAACAGATCTACAAAAGAGACTGCCTACACTACGCTTGTTCGTCCTCTTTTAGATGGGCAGAGATTCTCTCTGGTTTCAAGTGCCTAACATAAGCGGTAAAGGCTGTCAGTCTTGCTTGCAAGATGAAACCAGAGCTCACCACATGCTGCATAGTCGCTGGACTGATTGTGAACCTTTGGAACAGAGTCTGAATCAGAGGCTCTGACGGTTCTGTGGCTGTGTGGGCTGCAGATTCTTCGACTTGCACCATAGACTGGTGTGGTTTTGGGTTCCACTGAATAGGTCAGGAGTCCACTACACGTTGGAAGTGGCTACATGGGTAGCAGATGCTGTGAGGCATGGACTAAACAGTTTTTTGAAGTTTTCTCCACCGAATACGAAAATATTTTGTTGACGGTGACCTACATAGTGAGAAACGATCATCATAATAAAAACGGGAAATCAGAGCTCGCACGGAAAGATATAAGTGTTCGTTTTTTCCTCGTGCTGTATGAGATTGAAATAATAGAGAATTATTCTGAAGGTGGTTCGATAAACCGTCTGCCATTCAGTTTAATGTGTTTTGCAGAGTATAGATGTAAATGTTGATGAATCTTGCACACAGAAGGAAAATAAACGAAGTTATGTATGCTTGCCATGCCACGGAAAAGTATTCAGTCATTTATACTAACAAAAAAATTACCATGTACATACTGCACATTTCATATAATATTTTCTGAATCGTATTTGTACTAATGCACAGGTTCATCAACACAGTTTTCGACTTACACCATGCGTTCTCTTCTTTTGAATTTTCAGCACTATGCTTGGTCTTCCCTTTCCCTCTTCAGGAAGTTGGTTTCCACATGAAGGAAAAGTATTTTACACCGTTACTATTTTTAAATTTACCATTATTCTATGAATTTGCCTAGAAATATTCCATTACCTTACATCAAACATCCAGAGATGAGATGTTCCTTCTGTTTTCCATTGAATGTGCTTAGTTCCTTTATGCAAAGTGGCACTCTGTAATAAGCTTCCTGCAGTTATAGGGTCCCTATCTGTCATTTTCAATCTTTTGTTGCAGGTATGGTAATTTTTCTCTGGTACTTACATTGTGGTCATGAAAATTGCTGTTTGTAGCTTATAACAACCCTTTGTTGTATTTTCAAATTTATCAAAATAAGCAATTGTTCATACGTTGGTGCAGATGTAACTTTTGTAGCTGAGAACGTTTTCCATGTGAGGACAGTGTTTTAACTGCAAAATGGTGTGTGCACAATATTCACTTTGACTTTAAATAAATTAATAAAATCTAAATTACACTGATCTTCACAGAAATTGTACTGACTGAAAATCTGAATCGCAACTGAACAAAGACTGAACTACTACTGGACTGGCTCTACAAAAACTACCACATCTTCTTAAACAGATTGGCACTAATTACGAGAATTATTTTGCGTAACTGAATATGATGCAATGATTAATGTGCAATTAAAATTTGTAGTTTCATGAAATGTTACACTATGTTCAAAGTCTATTGTGTAATTATAGTCTGGAATATTTTAAAATTTTATGTGAAGTTATATTCACTTAACAAATCTTAAAAATGCTTTCAACTATTGTTTTAATTACACCAACGTTATTTATAATATAATTTTGGCACTTCTATTTGTATAAACTGCATCATATGGCACAGTAAACTTTTGGTTAGAGAAAACATTAAGTTTTGATTCTAGAACTATTGATGTGACAAACATGTTAGAATGTTTTGGATATATTAATTTGCATAAAAAACTGAGTATTCTGAAGTAAATTAAACAACAATGAAATAGAAGTAAAGTCTTTACAGAAGTAAACTTATGAACAGACAAAACAATAAATCCATACAACATGTGAAAAGGAAGCACAGCTGTGGTATCAGATACACCAATCAATCTGGTATCGATCAGTACAGTATGTGTTATTCCACTCTACCAGTTTAGAAGATGCTGTACAATTTACCATTAAAAGAAGTACTGTTCTGTATATGTAAAGTTTTGCTACAGTTAATATTTTAAATAGTTTAAATTTGGAGTGAGGTACTCACTATGCAGCAGAGCATGTGCTGATATGATATTCCTCACAGATTAAAACTGTGCTGGACCAAACTTGGGATGTTTGCCTTACACAGGCAAGTGTTCTACAGACTGAGCTACCCAAACACAATTTATGACCTACCCTCTCAGCTATACTTCCATCTCAACCTTATCATGGGGTACTGGCAGAAATAAAGCTGTGAAGATGAGTCATTCTTCAGTCTGCCAGGAAGTTTCACTTTAAATTTGTTTTTGCAGAAATCCCATGTGTTAGGTTCACTGTGCATCTGATGGCTTTCTTTTGAAATTTTAAGATTCTCTGAGAATGTACATCTACTTTTCCTCCGCATACTGGTATAGAGTACAATATGTATGGGAAGATAATTCCATAGTAAATTTTAGCAAGGTTCCTGTATCCACCAAATAGCATACTTTCTTCATTAAGAATATATTTGAACTTATTTATGAACAGATCATGTCAGTATGTTTTTACTGTGTCAGAAATTTGTCCACACTATTCCCGGAAACCTATTACAGTCCACTTTTTCTAGGTCTGCATACCTCATGCTCAGAATAAAATCATCTGAGCTGTCACTTCTGTTTGTTTGAAATTTTGTCATGTTGTTTTCTTTCTGTTCATTAGTAGATTATTTTCTCTAAAATATTTTATTTCCATTTGCATGTTGCCATTGCCTTTCTTCTCCAAACCCTTTACTGAGTCACTTCACACTAGTAAATTTGTGTCATCAGCATACATATTCACCTTTAAATTTATTTTAGTGAGCATGTCATTTATATATATTAGATAAAGAGCAGAGAGTGTATTGCTCAGCCCTGACTATTCCCTATGTTACATCCAAAAAAGTACACTTTTTTCAGTATTTATATTTTATTTCAAGCTTTACATAAACAGGCAGAAACAGCCACTGCAGGAAAATTCTATAAGATATACTAACAGCAATGTATGACTTGAAAGTACAAGTGAACTGATTCTTCGTTGTGATGAATTGTCAATGGCAGACAGTCCATGAATCATATTATGAACTTTGATAGAAGGAACTAAGCTCCAAGATATGAAGTATCTACTAAATTAATTTTAATCATACTTTAGCACTAATCTACCTTCTCTGACAATGACAGGAACTAATTTTGAAAAAATTAGCTACTTTGAAAAAAGCCTGTTCTGTTCTTCTTACATTAGTTAGCTGAGTTTTTATTTACTACTTCATATTACGCATTTACAATTTCTTGAATCACTAGCACCTGTTGAGATACTGATTTTGAAAATCATATTTTTCTATGCATTTAACCCTTGTATGTGTGTGATAAATGACAAGAATGGCAACCATATCAGAGACAAAGAAGACGTTGTTGTGAGGTTGAAACAATACTGCAAGAAAATGTATTCTGGAATTAACAACAGTATGCACAATTAAGTAGTTTAGCAACTTATGCTAGAACCTCAAGGCCTGCACAGTGAACAAGAGAACACAGTTAGATGTCTGAAGGATTATGAATATTCTGGTCTAGACAGTATATCTGGGGAGACGATCAAAGAAATGGGGCAAAAAAGTGTTGATGTTATGCATTATTTGTGGAAAAAATGGTAAACTGTAGAGTGCTCAGAAGACAGTTTTAAGTCTCTCTTCATCTGCCTGCATGAGATAGGGTCAATTAGGAACTGCTACTACTACCGAACTATTGCTCTCATATCCCACACCAGCAAAATTTTGCCCTACATCTTGAATCAATGGGTGAAACTATACATTCAGCCTCACATAACTACTGATCAAGACGAATTTGTTGAAGGAAACAGAACACAAGAACAGATCCAAAACATATGACAAATTACTGAGAAATAATGAGAGTCCAGTGTTCTCATTTTCACCTGCTTCCTTAACCGTGCGAAAACCTATAACTGTGTTGCCTAAGAAAAGTTTGTCAAGTGATTTTAGAGTTCAGTGTCCTACCATACCTGATAACAGTGATTTTAAGTCATCTGTACAATGATCACTTCGCAGCTTGAATACATCAGAAGGTGTGAGACAGGAAATCTATGTTATTAGGAAAGCTTCTGACTGTTGGACAAAAGGCATTTCAGTTGATGGAAGAACTATTAACAACCTGTGCTTTTAGCCAATGGTGAAGATGAGCTTGCTGAGCTACTGACAAAAGTAAAGGATGTTTGTCTATCATGTGAATAAAACATCAATTTCAGTAAATAATAACTCATGGTAACTGATTGATGAGTACAGATCCAACTCACAGGTTGATTAAAGGAACTGGAAGTCTTGCATTTTTCATCTATCTTGGGTCATCTGTGACACAGGAAGCTGTGAAGATGAGATAAGAAGATGGATCACACTAGGGTGAGTGGCTATGAAGTAGCTCCTCAAGATCTGGCAGAACAGAGATTTAGATTGTTGAAACACACGTTTTCTGTCTTCTCTCACAGTTGCACAATGTGAACACTTAACGCTAGAGAGAGGCAGTGTACAAATGCATTTGAACTGCTGGCACAGGATACTGCTCATAAATTGGACCGAAAGAAGTTTATTTTATTTATTTATTTATTATTTTATTTGGTATGCATATTCTATGGATCTGCACATGTGAGTAATTCGCTTGGATGGAGAATGTGTCAGAACTAATGTATCCATTACTGAGCACCTCAGTGTAACCAGGTTCTTTTCTTCTTATGTCAGCCAAAAATTCTACATTTGTTTGGCCATATTGCAAGGGATGGAAAAATCTGGAAAAAATAATCATGAAATGAAAGATTGAAGGCATGGGACTGAGGGGGAGAGCAGTGAGCAGGTAGATAATTCAAATCAAGAAGATCTCCAATCTCTCTTCAGCAGCTATAAAAGAATCTGATAATCATTCAGGATGGAGGTGCTTAGTTCATGGGATCATGGCACAATGAGTACAATGACTTGCGATGATTATCACTAAGAAACTACTGTACTAGGAAGTAAATGTCAGAAATTCAAATTTGCTTAAGAGGTCCAGCAAGATGTGCAATTCTCTATTTTACCCAGTATTCTTAGTGTTCAACCTTCTTAATTCTTTCCAGTCTTTAGTGGCATTAGCCCAGGAAGAAATTTAAAAAAAACAGTAGCTGGTGTACAGCATAAGAGATAAATTTTAACTTAGTTTATTGAACAACTTGTGGCGCCGATGAGGTTGACACCAGCATCGATATGCCTTCGTCTTTGGACTCTGAGCATCGTCTTTGGACTCTGAACATTGTCTTTGGGCTGTTCCACCATGCTCAGTTCTTTGTGAGCCTTGCATGTGTTTAGGTGAATAAATGAACTACTGCTAAATGGGTGTTGTTTGGTGTAACCAACCTGAACTCCCCCCTCACTGGTGACCCCAAGTTGTAACGTCTTCTGTTTTCAAAGTTTTACTGTTTCTGCGACCTCCACATCGGTTATTTTAACGTGTATTACATCGACACACCATTCGAACAATGACTTCAGCCCAGCACCTAATGCCGGATTTTGTGATCGACATGCATCGTGTTGCGGGCGATGTACACCCGTCAGGACTGCAACATGATGCCTCTCACTCGACGATTCCACCGATTTCGCCGGACATTTTCGGGCCTGCATGACTCCGGCTATCAAATGCCTTTGTTCCTGCCACATGTGCCCTTCCTCATTGACTGAGCAGTTACCTCTTACGGATCTCCGTGCAGTGCGGGGCCAATGTCGATTTCTGCAAATGCTTCGTCGGACAACCTACTACTGCCAGGACAATGATTTGCCATGCAACAATACGTGCAGTACCACACGGATACCTGCTTCGTTCACAGGTCTACCACCTCAGCATCCGACCACGCCCGCGCCTGCCTCTTTTCAGCATCAGCACATGCCTTCCTACTTCGATACCTCGGACTGCAACAGGAACAATAACTTGTTATCTATGCCTGACCTCCACCTCTGTCCCACTGCTATGCCTCAGTGTTCTGTGCCACAACATTCACCTTATCCATACACCGTTTTGAGTGGAGTGACTTTGAACAGTGAACATTCACACATTCTGTCCCACGTTCGACATCATTTCCCACACTGTGCTTCTGGACAGCCTGCACCTTCACAGCCTACCTGCAACGCAGGTGGCCCCAGCTCTGATCATACTTGGAGCTTTCCGCAGACTAACATGCGTTCTCAAACTTTGAACTTTTTCTCACCTGTCGCCCCTGCGCTGGCTCCAGTCAACCTTCCGCTACCGTTCTCGGCACATCCCTGTGCCTCATCCACGTCAGTCTTCCACGACGCGTCAATCCGAACACACCTGCAATGTGATGAGCTTCCGCAACTGCAATTGACACATTACGGTGTCTCACCCATGTCGGCCTTCTGCATTGTGACAGATCGCGCTCAACCACATCGTGTCACCTTCACGCTGCCACCTGAACAGCCGCCATTGCCGCATCCCCTGGAGGCACACTCTACTGGAATACTACAGCAACAACAGCTCGATTCAGGCAGTGGCCCGACGAACTCAACTCAACCTTTTTTTCCGAACGTTCTACATTGCTTACCTACGCTGTCGCCGTTTAATCCCGACAAAGCTACAACCTGGTTCAAAATTGTGGACGAAGTGTTTTACCATTACAAACTCGACGAGTCAACCAGGTTTCTGTGCCTCATCACCCACCTGCACGACCAGGAGGACTCGACTGCTGTCCTGGTCGACGCCCCAGACTCATCTACCCGGTACACTCTAGCCAAAAAGACAGTTCTACATCAGCTTGCATGCTCAACTGAGGCAGCAATACGGCAAGTGCTCCACGTCGAGCAACTAGGCAATGACAAACCTTCCCAGCTCTGGAGACGGCTACGTGCCCTGGTCAGCGCCGATCTATTCTCTGACACAGCTCTCCTCACCATCTGGTTAGATAAACTATCTCCACATTCACTTTGCTCTGGCTCAAAGGTCTCCTGAACATATCAAGCAAAGAATGACAATTGCTGACAAGCTACAGGATGCATCACTGATCTATTTCGCCAGCCACCGCCTACCTGTAAGTCTCAGCTCCAGGCTCATCGCCCTGCGGCCGCACGCTGCCGGGGCCGTAATGTGCTGACCGTTCTGCTCGCTCCGGGAAGCAGTAAACAAGCATCTGGGATGCCACCGGCTCCGCCCACGGCCATGCCCCCTCCTGCAACCGAACCTGCTGTGGCCACCGAACCTCGGCCACCGCCACTACAACGAACTTTCCACAGGAAATGCAACCGCACTACCCGTACTGTTACTTCCAAACACGGTTTGGTGAGGCGGCACGGACCTACAGACAACCCTGCTATTTCCCAAACGCCAATCGCAGGTAGGTCTGGGTGCCACCTCCTTCCCACAACATGACAGGCACCCCCCCAGTGCTTCATTCTGTCTGGGCACAACTAAATAATTGTGGACGACTTTATATTAAAGTCAGGATACCTTTCCCTTGTGGACACAGGCGCCGATGTTTCGCTGCTGCCTATGTCCTAAGTGTCGTTGAACATCCGCCCTCATCATACTTCACTGCAAGCCGTGAGTTCAACTAAACTACAATTCTCGGGTTCAACTTCCCACGTTGTCTCACTATCTGCAAACTGTAAACTCGAGTGGACTGTTTTAGTGTGCGAAATTGACAAACCTATACTAGGCATTGACTTCTTGCGACACCACAAACTTTCACCGGACCTAGTGCGAAACACCATGTTTCATCATCTGTTCAAGACTCACTTCCCCTGTGCTCCGTCGAACAACACCCCCCCCCCCCCCATCGCCCCCCCCTCCCCCGTGACACATCGGTCTGGGCTCATCTCATCCGTACATGCTCGTCTGTGTCGACGCCGTTACAAGAAATCACGCACAAGTGCCTTGTCGAGCTTGAACACATCGTTTGCCTATGCAAGGAAAACTTCGAGCTCTCCCTCCAGCTCCACGAAACACAGCTCCAGCTCTCCGATGCAGCAAAGGAATTACAGCAAGGACAAAGCAAGATCAGTAAGTGCGTCGAATCTGCTTGCAATCCCAGCAATCGAGCCTCCATGTGTTTACCTCCTGCTACCCCTCGTAACTGTGCTATTAAGACTGCCATAACGTGTACTAACAGTTCTGCAGAGCCACACCCACCTAACACGGCAGCATTTACACTCGGCCAGACACAAGTGCGGTTGCGTGACGAGCGTCATGTGTTCCTGAACTGACGGCTCCTACCCCGCCCCTCATGGACAGCACCTCAAACTATGCAACTTTGGCTCCTGTGCGCCACTGTGCGACCGCCACTGACAACACAAACAGCGCACTTGCGCCAAGCATTTTGCCTGCGACCGTGATGCCACAGGCCGTGCCCTTGGACAATGAACTAACTAACGGCTCATGAGCTCTACCGAGCTCACCCAACCACGGTGCCACTGCTTCGGTCCGGCAGCCATCTTGTCGCGTTGACTCCTGGGACACTTTGCCGCTTCGGCTCCCGTCGGATCCGCCGAGTGACTCCAAACACCAAGACCACGCCTCGCCTGCCCTGCCCGCCATACATTGTAAACAAACTGCCTCCTGTGCCGCTGACAACATTTCTGTCGTCACCAATGGCACAGTTCACAAGCTTCGCCTCACACCAGGTCCCCTGATCTCCAGTAAACCATGTCGACTTTGTCTCGAGTGCCTCTCTGACCTTAAAAATCACATTTATGAACTACTAAGCTCCAGCATCATTGAACCCTCTGCCAGTAGCTGGTCTACACCCATACATATGACACCCAAGAAAGACGGGTCCTGGCACATGTGTGGAGACTACCCGTCGACTAAACGCACGAACAATTATGGACACCTACCCCATACCCAACATTGCCGACTTTACCAGTTCCCTCGCAGGTGCGACCACGTTCTCTGTCATTGATTGCAAACGGGCCTACCACCAGATCCCCATGGCACCTGAAGACATCGAGAAGACAGCAATCACCACCTCGATCGAGTTATTTCAGTTTAGATTCATGCTCTTCGGTCTGGAAAACGCAACCCAGACCTGGCAATGCTCCATCGACGAAGTGCTATTCGGCCTAAAATTCTGCTTTGCATGTCTTGATGACATTCTTGTGTTCAGCTCCTCTGTCAAGGACAACATTCGACGTGTGCAAACTGTTATGAACACTCTCGCGGCAGCAGGCATTGAGACCAACCAGGACAAATTGCAGCTACATCAACCCGCTGTCACTTTTCTTGGTTTTTGGGTCTCTGCCGACGGCATTTCACTGCCCCCTGAGAAAGTACAAACGATACTAAACCTACCCAGACCTTCGTCATACTAAGAGCTCTGGCACTTTCTGGGGACGGGTAGTTATTATCGCCGACATCTACCTTGGGCTGTGGAGATTCAGGCTCCACTGACGGACGCCTTGGCAGGCACCAACACTTTTGGATTTCGGCCTGTTCCATGGACCCCTGCTATGACTGACTCTTCCACTGCCCTCAAAAATCTTCTTGCCGTGGCCTGCACCATTACGCATCCTCATCCCATGCACAGCTTTTTATCACCACAGATGCGAGCAATACTGCCATCGGCGCTGTCCTTAGCCAGACAATTGATGGCCAAACTTCACCCCTGCAGTTCTTCTCGCGCAAGCTCACCAATGCACAATGGAAATTTTCCGTGTTTGACAGGGAGTTGCTCGTGGTCTACGAAGCGATTAAGCATTTTAAGACAGACATTGAGGGACGTCCTTTCTATGTGTTAATGGACCACAAACTCCTGGCTGCGGCCATTACAAACCCGCCAACTGACCCGCCTCCTCGCCGCTTCAGATACATAGACTTCATATCTCAGTTCACCACCGATGTCAGACACATAAAGGGTGCTGACAATATAGTTGCTGATTTCATTTCATGAGTCGATGCCGCCCATTTGTTGCTGGACCTCTCTCAACTGCCTAACCTCCAACCCGCTGACTAGGAAACACAAAACCTGATTTCAGACTCTACTTCTTCACTACACTTCGTCTGCACCACCTTCCCTGGCATTTCTGGTGAGATCTGGTGCAAAGACAGTACGGGCACGTTGCGCCCCCTCATCCTAACCATGCTCCATCGAGCTGTCTTCAACGCATTGCATAATTTAGCCCACCCCGGTGTTCATGGTCCGCCCGCCTCGTAGCAGAATGCTTTGTGCGGAGAAATGCCAACAAGGACTGCCAGCAATGGGCACGCTCCTGCATCGCGTGCCAATGCTGCAAAGTACACAAGCACACTTCACCCCCCCCCCCCCCCCCCCCCCCCCGCTCGGCGCCTTTTTGATCCTTCCTGGGTGTTTCCAGCATATTCATATTGACATTATCGGCCCGCTCTAACGGCTTTCATTGTGTTCTCTCGTCTATCGTCAAAAACAACTCGCTGGGTCGAGGCTGTCCCCCTCCCCAATATTACAGCAGAAACTGTTGCTCGGGCTTTCGTCGAGTCATGGGTACTGCATTTCAGATGTCCAGCTATCATAACGACTGACTAGCGCAGACAATTTGAGTCGGCCCTGTTCAACGAGATTTGTAACGTGTGCAACATCCGGCGCATCCATACCACAGCGTATCACCCGCAAAGTAATGGGCTAGTTGAGTGCTGGCACTGCACTTTCAAGGCCATGACTCTCTATGGACGGAGGCCCTTCCCCTTGTGCTACTCAGCATTCATGCGGTCTATAAGGAAGACCTCAAAGGCACAATAGCTGATTTTGTATACGACCAGAACATTGTTCTCCCTGGCGAACTTGTGAGCCCTTCCACTTCTCATCCTCAGTCTGACTTCCCTTCCTTTGTGGACTGCGTCAGACGCCACTTCATCAACCTCCATATCCCTCTGCCCGCCAGCCATTCCCGCCCTAAGGTTCATGTTCCGAAATCTCTGGACAATTGCGAGTACATCATGCTCCGAGATGACACTGTCCGTGCTCCCCTCCAACCTCCATATACCGCCCCGTACCGAGTTCTCCAGCGCTCAGCCAACACCTATGACATCCAGATGAAAGATTCAGCTGTTACAATCTCTCTCAACAGACTTAAGCCTGCTTATGTCGAGCCTTCTTCTACACCCCTTCAGGCCACAACCACGCCACTCACTGTCGTGGCTCACAACGTTCCAACCACTCCCTCCACGTCTGACTTACACACTCGATCGAGTGACTTCCAGCTCCAATCGTCAAGCTCTCCTCTGACCTCGCCCTCTACTCCAGTCTCACGCACTCCATCAAGTGACCACATGCTCCCCACGTCAAGCTTACCTATGATCACGCCCTCGCCGCCGGGCGCTTCGGCGGTCCCTTCAACCTCTCCATCATAACCTGCCTCGCTCTGTCAAGGTTTCTCACGCCCCCCATCTTGAACGTGCCCTCGCTCAAGGTGTTTGTGCCTGTCCCCCCGCACATAATCCATGACATCTCAATAATACTGCGCAATTATACACTGTTCGTCGTGTGTTTCTGTTCATCCAGTGCTCATGACACCACCTCCGCCATTCCCTGCCACCTGGTGAAATGTGTTCCCCTCTCTCCCGACGTTGACCTGGTCATGCTTTGTGTGTTCGCTATGCCCACCAGAGACATCGTCGTCGTCGCTCCGTTCCGCCCGAAAAGTGCCGGCCTACCTGTCGCCGCAGGACCAGCACACCCAGTATGACGCCCGGCTCACTTCAACAACCTCCAGTTCAGTGGCCGAACCTTCCTTCACGACATCTACCCACACAGTTCCTGCGGACCACTTCTGCCGATACCTTAGTCAGCCCCCCCCCCCCCCCTCGGCATCTCAGGAGTAATCCGTACTGTAGGAGGGGGGGGGGGGGAGCTATGTGGCGCCGGCCTCATCGATATGCATTCGTCTTTGGACTGTGAGCATCGTCTTTGGACACTGAGCATTGTCTTTGGGCTGTTCTGCCATGTTCAGTTCTTTGTGAGCCTTGCATGTGTTTAGGTGAATAAATGAACTTCTGCTAAATGGGTGTTGTTTGGTGTAACCAACCCGAACTCCCCCCCTCAAACTTATCAGTATAGTGACACAACTTCACTTTGTTATCCACATCAACACAAAGGAATCACATAGGGAGTTATCAAAAAGTTTCTGTTTTAGGTCATTGCTGCAGCATATTTGCAACATAGCACAACCCTGATGTGGGCATTTAAGCTCTGACATTAGGCAAGGGATTAGTGTGGTGTTCTTGTCTTTCTGATGTGCATGCACTACATGCAGAAACACGTACTATGGCGATGCTATCACTGAATGTGTCTAAACAGGACCAAAACACTGTTATTCTTTTCTTGGCTATGGAAGGACAAACACTGGTAGACATCCATTGGAGAATAAAGAATGTGTATGGGGCAATATATCTGCCAACAATCAAGATCCTTGCTGGTTGTGATTTGACACAAGGCACCAGTCAATCACACATTAGAAATGTAGTAACACAGAAGTTACACCAATTCCATTGGAAGAAGCTCAAGCACCTATCCTTTAGTCCTGATCTCTTCCCATGCGATTATCACACCTATGGTTGCTTAAAAAGGGCTTTGAAGGATCAACTATTCCTTCTGGATGAGGGTATGTGGCAGGCAGCTAGGGATATTTTCATGCAGCAAGACACAGTGTTTTATGAAAGGGAAATCTTCAACTTGGTGACTCAGTGGGATGATTACCTCAATGCTCCTGGTAATTTTGGCTGATTGTCATACTGATTCCGGACTGTACAGGCTATAAATGGAAACTTTTGATTGGCCCTTACACAAATAGGATTTTATTTGGTACAAGACATTAATGGCTACAGATATTTTTTCAGGTCTGTCCCTGAAAGAAGTGTATAAATTAGTGAAAACATTCTAAACTGTTAGAGTAAGATGTGCTTCAGTTGCACAAGAGGCTTTTGGCACTTAGCCATGCTAGAAGGATTCTGTTAAATGCATTCAGACACATTTGATGCAACAGAATGATGTGTGTTTTTCTAAAATATGTATTTATCTAAATCATATGGAACAGCTTCTGAGGAAAATGTTACCAAAACCAATGATTTAATTATCATGACTGATTTCAGTATCAATTTCTTAACTAAAAATTACACTATGACAGGCCATGAGCACTTGATACAATCGTACAACCTAATTGCAGTAGTTAACTTTCTCAAAAGAGTAGGGAGTAACTGTTAGGGCCCAATTGACAATACATTCATTGAGAGAGGCAGTAACAGCTGCATCAGCATGCTCCAGGGAAGTGTGACAGGACTGCTCTTATTCTCTATATATGTAAGTGATCTAATGGAAGGGGTGTTGGCTGGCGTTGCTGTGGTGTACTGGAATGTGTCATCATGGAGAGACTGTAGGAGGATAGAAGATGACTTAGACAAATTTCTATTTGGTGTAATGAAGACACCTTGCTCTAAATGTGAAAAAAGTAAATTAACACAGATGAGTAGGAAAACTAACCCTGAATATCCATGACAGCATCAGTAGAGTGCTGCTTGGCACAGTCACATCACTTAAATATCTAGGTGTAATGTTGCAAAGCAATTTCAAATGGAATGAACATACAAGGGCACTTTGAGTTTATTGGGAGAATTTAAGGAATGTATAGCTCATCTATAAAGCAAGGCTGTTTATAGACCACTAGTGTAGCCCATTCTTGAGTACTGCTTGAATATTTGGAATTTCCACCAGGTCAGAGTAAAGGAAGACATTGAAGCAATTCAGAGGCGAACCACTAGATTTCTTATTGATAGGTTCAGTCAACATATGAGTATTAAGCAGATGCTTTGTGAACTCAAATGCGTAACACTGGAGGGAAGACACTATCTTCATCAAACACGATTGAAAAAACTTAGAGAGCTAGCATTGGGTGCAGCTGACTGCAGTACAGTTTTACTGTTGTAACCATGAAGATAAGGTAAGAGAAATGAGGGTGTGTATGGAGCCATGTAGACAGTCATTTTCCCCTCACTCTCTTTGCTAGTGAAACAGGAAAGGAAATGTCCCATAGCGGTACAAGGTATCCCTTCCATTGGAATATCTATGTATATATAGAAAATATAATGTAAGTGGATAGATAAAAAAACCACTCACCAAGCAGCAGCAGGGGAACATCCATATAAAAGGTATTAACGTTAGCAGGCTCTCAGAGCTAGTGACTCCTTCATCTGGCTGAAGGGCTGAAGCAGAAAGAAGAGGAGCGAAAGAAAAGGACTGGTTTGGCTTAGGAAAAGGGATAGAGTCACAAAGTCATTCGCAACCCCAGGTCATGGGAGACTTACTGGACAGGATGAGAAGGAAAGACTGTTGGGGACTGTACCGGATGAGATTTGCAAACCTGAAAGCTTTAAGTTGGAAGATAGGATAAAATGCAAGAAAGAGATTACCGCCAAAACATTGTACACAAGTTAATACGAGTGAAAAGCTAAGTGCATTGAATGTGACAGAGGTAGAAAGGGGGTTGACAAAAAATAGACAGGTCAGTAAATGAAAGATGTAGAAACCTAAAAAGAAGTGAAGAAAGGAATAGTTATGGAAGAAATGCTGAGACCATTGAAATTATAATAAACTGAGGCCAGGTGAGTGACAAGAATCAAAGACATGTTGTACTGCCAGTACCCACCTGTGGAGTTCTGGGAAACTGGTGTCTGTGGGAAGAATCCGGATGGCACATGTGGTGAAACAGCCACTGAGGTCATGACTGTTATTTTTAGAGCATGCTTTGCAACAGAATATTGTGTGTTGGCAATATACACCTTCTGCCTGTGCCCATTCATCCTAACTTGTCATGCTGATGTAAAATGGCAAACAGCTTCCACCTTTAAGCTCTTAGGTTTTCAAATCTCATCTGGTGCAGTACCCAACAATCATTCTTTCCTTCTTCCCACCTGGTAAGTCTCCTCTGACATGGGGTTCTGGGTGACTTTTCTGAAATTTACCCCTTTCCCTTCACCCCTCTTCCTTCCCCTTAAAATCCTTCTGCCAGAGGAAGGAACCACTGTCTCAGAAAGCTTGCAAACTTTGAAATCTTTTATATGTGTCTTCTCCTGCTTCTTTTAAATGTTTCAGGTCAGTCAGTGATAATACCCGAGATACATTCAACCTTTACTTAGAGCAAATTGATTGGAGACCTACATATTTGAAAAAATATGTTAGTGAAAAATTTAGCCTGTTCTCTAATTTGTCTGTGCCATTCTCTGAAACTCTCTTTAAAAAAATCATAGGTAATTAACTGCAGGCTAGTAAAAGGAAACCTCTTAGAACAGAAAGAAAGTCATGGAATCACTAAGGATATCTGATGATTCTGCAGGAAAAGGAGAACTAGAGATTGCACTGAAACAGGCCTATGCAAAAAATTCAAAACTTTGTACATCACATCTGAAATTGTCAGCTCCAATAACACAGAAAAAAAAGCCCTAACAAGCTACAAAAATTGAAAGTGGAAAAAAGTAGATTGCATGTCTGATACATAATTAAGTTACAGTGATAATACAGTAAATAAGATCGAGGAAGTAGCTAATATTTTCAATAGACATTTTGTAACAGTTTCAGAGGTAATTGACTGTAAAGGTGATAAGTCTCTTTCATGAAGTTGGCAACAGCTGAATCAGTCATATGCATGTAATATCTATTACATTTAGTGAGATCGAGAAGATAATCAAACTGATGAAAATAAGACATTGTTCTACTGTTGATAATATTTCTGTAAGGATAATATGAAAAGACACACACTTATGCAAATGCAACTCACACACACATGCCTGTAGTCTCTGGCAATTGAGGACACACTGTGAGCAGCAGCACCAGCTGCTGCTCACAGTGTGGCCTCAGTTGCCAGAGACTGCAAATATGTGTGTGTGAGTTGCATTTGCTTGAGTGTGAATGTGTATCTGTCTTCTGTTTTTGATGAAGGCCTTGCTGGCCAAAAGCTTATTTATGACAGTCTTTTTGTTGTGCCTATCTGCGACTCAGCATCTCTGCTATATGGTGATTAGCAACTTTTCTTTTCTAATATTGTTACATTCCATCCTGGATTGTCCATTGTTTTTACAAATGATACTTCTCTCATACTGGATAAAACAACAGGGAAAAACTGTAAATCCCTGCTATAGTGTATTTGATCATAACATCTACTGTTTTAGCTGTATTAGCCTCACTCTGATTGTCAAGAAAACACTGTACGTGCAACTTTATGTGACACAGAAAGAAGAAGAGAACATAAATACAAAGTGTAATGGACAAAAAATACAAGAAGGGTACTCTACTAAGTATTTTTGACGTGTACATTGATACCACATTTATTGGTCCTGACATAACCTATATCTGGCAAAAAGACTTCATTATGCAACTTTTGCCTTATGGCATAATTGTATCATATACACAAAGAGTTGCTGTCAGAGCTGCTTACCTAGCATATTTCCATATATTGTTTTCTTATGAAATCATCTTTTGGAGTAGTCATCCCCTGTTCAAGTGGTGTCCATCTGAAACACTCTTGCAG
This sequence comes from Schistocerca nitens, assembly GCF_023898315.1. Classification (NCBI taxonomy): domain Eukaryota; kingdom Metazoa; phylum Arthropoda; class Insecta; order Orthoptera; family Acrididae; genus Schistocerca; species Schistocerca nitens. Next base: position 251,154,574 of record NC_064614.1, on the reverse strand, counting down.
GAATCTGTTTTAGGAAATCACATATTTTCAAAATGAAATCTCAAGAAATGTTCTCATTTGTATGTATCATTAATAAAAACCACTCTCTTTTCAAAACCAGTATTGCATGTCATGGTAAAAATATGAAATCGAAACAGGACTTGCATAGTAGCCAGACAACCTTCACCCTTGTTCAAAAGTAAGTAAATTACTGAGACATTCTTCAGTAAATTCCTATTTCTTTCTCTTGTAATTACATATTTTATCTCCTCTCTGTATTGGCAATTATCAGTTATTTTGCTGCCCATATTACAAAATTCACCTACTACCTTTAGTGTCTTATTTCCTATGTAATTCCATCAGCATCATCTGATTATCTTTGTTTTACTTTTCTTGATGTTCACATCATAATCTCTTTTCAAAATAATATCCATTTCATTCAGTTGCACTACCAGATCCTTTATCATTTATAGTAGGCTCTCCACCATTGCTTTCTTTCATATCCTTCAACTCTTATAACTGCAGTCTGGTTTCAGTACATATTGTAAATAGCATTTTACTCACTGTATTTTATCCCTGCTATTTTCATAATTTTATGGCAAGTGTTATACTTATAACACAGAAAACACCATTTACTTTCACTATGTAATATTTTTATTGGCACAAGATAAATCAAAATACAAAGAAATAGTTTTCGACAATCACGGTAACAGCCATGACGAATGTCTCAGTCCAACTAGTCAACAACCAAAGTAAGTAAAACGAAGTACAAAAAGCAAAGATATTAATATTTTCTGGCAGTTCTGCCACAGAGCCCCCCCCCCCTCCCCCCGAGGAGCGCGGAGCGCATAGGAGGAGTGATGAGGAGTAAGTGATAAAGGGAAGGTAAACATTTAAGGCATGACGTAATCTTGAAGTCTGAGAGCTGGCCGTACGGTGCGGCCAGCACGGGTGATAGCAATAGGGGTAGGAGGATTCGGGGAAGACGAAGGAGAAAGGGGGGTTACTCTTATAAATAAAACATTATTGGAGTCTACATAGGCTGAAATGTCATTTTGTGAAGTACCAGGAGCCACATTGAAGCTCTGTGATAGCTTAATGTCTTTCTGGTCAGATGGCACAGAATTGTTTTGAATTTCAAATAAAAAAAGAAAAGTGTCCACAAGTTATATTTTTATAGAGTCCACATCATAGTCACTCAAGTTCACTTGAAACACTAGTTCATTACTGCTGGCGCTCAGAGGCATGAAGTATAGAAGAGGGGGGCCTTGACTTGCAGAGAGTGTTTGATTAGCTTGTGGAGAAGGGAGAGGACAGGCCTCTGAAGTTTCCTGCGAAACAAATTCATTATCGTGTATGTCGGTGTCGTTAATGACCCATACAGGTTTCAAGTGCTCAATGGACATGACAGATGGTTTGTTCTTAAAGAGGATTGTATAAGTATTTTCAGAGCGTGACAGGACCCGGTATTGGCCAGTGTAGGGTGGAGCAAGGGGTGGACGCAGGACGTCTTCTCTAAGCGTCACACAGTTACAAAGTTACAATAACTGAGGTGTGGGTAAATGAAAACCGGGGGAGGGGGGGGGGTAGCATGCAGCAATCGAGGTTGCAGGAAACATAACTTGGTGATATGCTGTCGTACCAACTCGGGAAGTTGATCCTCGGGAAGTAGAGGAGGATCATCAAGAAAATCCGCTGGAAGTGCGAGGTCTTCTCCATATACCATCTCAGCAACTGACGCTTTAAGGTCTTCTTTGAAAACTGTCCTCAAACCTAAAAGGACCCAGTGGAGTGCCTCAGTCCAAGAGGAAGAATGACACATGAGAGCAACCTTCAGGGTACGGTGCCATCGTTCTATTAGGCTGTTGACACATGAGAGCGACCTTCAGGGTACGGTGCCATCGTTCTATTAGGCCGTTAGATTGCGGAAGATAGGCTGTAGTTCTGAATTTGTTGATACCACACAGCTGACAGAGGGGATTAAACAGATTAGATTCAAACTGTCTCCCCTGGTCTGTGGTAAGTGAAGTAGGGCAACCAAAACGAGAAATCCAATGGTGGACAAAAGTGTCAGCTACAGTGTCGGCCGTAATGTCCACGATGGGGATAGCCTCGGCCCAACGTGTGGTACGATCTATCATGGTCAGTAAGTAACGGAAAATGTTAGATATCAGTAACGGACCGACGATGTCCAAATGGACATGATGGAATCTACCTGAGGGCACAGTAAATTTGCCTAATGGGGGCTTAGTATGTTTGTAGCAAGGTATGCATGCTCTCGCCCACTGATTACAATCTCTTTTTACATTAGGCCAAACGTATCTCTCTGTAATGAGGCACGTAGTCGCTCGAATGCTCGGGTGAGCGAGATTGTGGATTGTGTCGGAAACGTCTTTCCTAAGATCTTTAGGGACTATAGGACGAGAATGACCTGTTTTAATGTCACAATATAAAGAGCAATCATCATTAGGGAAGGGAAGTAAGCAATTTGTAAGGAAGTATCAGAGTCAGAGAGAAGGTGCTGTATCTCTGGGTCGGATAGCTGGAGCTCGTGTAAGCGGTGAGGATCAATAGCTGTCTTCAGGGAGGACAGGCGTGACAGGTAGTCTGCTGCAACATTGTCATTACCCCTGATATATTGAAAGTCTGAAACATATTGTAATACCAAATCCATATGGTGAAACCTTCTGGGTAGTACATATAATGCTGGTTTGCAGAGAGCCTCGACAAGGGGCTTGTGATCTGTGTAAACTGTCACAAGTCGGGCTTCACTATCTGTATGAAAGTACTTTATGGCCTCATAAATGGCGTAAAGTTCACGATCAAATGCAGACCACTTTCTTTGCATTTCGGTGAGCTTTTTTGAAAAGAAATGCAGGGGTGTAGTACCTGTTGGCAGGGTCTGTTGCAAAACTGCGCCAATGGCATTATCGCTAGCGTCTGTGGTTATTGTCAGGGAGGCATCACGGTGAGGGTGAGACAGGGTAATAGCGTTGACCAAGGCATACTTAAGCGAGTCGAAGGCTCGCTGCATGGTCTGATCCCATTCTATGTGTCTGTCACATGTGGTATTCTTTCCCTTTAAGGCCTCAGTGAGAGGGCTTGAAGAGATGCCGCATGTGGAATGAGGAGTCTAAAAAAATTTACCATTCCGAGGTATCTACATTACTCTTTATAGGTTTGAGGGAGGGGAAGGTCAAGTACTTGTTGTACTCTATCGTAGGTGGGACGAATGCCCTCATTATTGACCAAATGTCCCAGGAAAATAACCTCTGGCTTCTCCAGTTGGGATTTGTCATGATTAATCTCAACTCCGTGTCATGCCAATCTATCAAAAACCTGTTGGAGGTGTTGTTTGTGTTCCTCGGCAGTTGTGGAGAAAATAATAATGTCGTCTAGGTAGGCATAGTAAAAATTAAGGCCACGTAAAATGGTGTCAATGAATCTTTGCCAGGTCTGGGTGGCATTCTTCAATCCATATGGCATAAACAAATATTCATATAGTCCAAATGGGGTGATGATAGCGGTTTTGGGGATATCTTCTGGGTGCATCGGAATCTGATGGGTGTGCCTTTTTGCAGTCTAACACAGAGAAAAAATTGGCACCGAACATGGATTGTGAAAAATCATGGAGGTGTGGGACAGGGTAGTTATCAAGTATTGTTCTGGTGTTCAAACGCCTATAGTCTCCGCAGAGTCGAAAGGAATTATCCTTTTTGGGAATGACATGTATTGGGGAAGACCAGGCACTGTCCGAGGGGCGAACTATACCCAAGCATAAAAGTTAATTAATACATTCTTTGGCAGCGGTTAAGTTTTTTTGCATTGAGGCGTCGGGGGCGAGAATGGACAGGCAGTCCCTCAGTTGTGTTAAGCCTGTGACAGACGCCCATAGTAATGGCCTTGATTTTGTGAATAGGTGTGGCCGAAATACATGGAGGGACGCAGGAAGGAGTGACGTTATCGTCGGTGCGCGGTAAGTATGAAAGGGAACTAACCTGAAATACGTTATCATTGAACGGTAGTTCAGTGAAAGCTGCAGTGTTGTCCGCGAAGCTGCACTGTGTGACAGCCAGCGGGGTTCCATTGACTATTGTGTTACTGCATGAAGGAATCGTTGCGCGCGCCTGTAACAGCTGTCGCCTCTGTGTTTTGATGAAAGGCGGACGGTGAAGTGCAGGGTGGGGGGGTTGCTGGGCGGGTTGCCGTCTTTGCTGTCCGGGTCGTGGCAGGCGCTGCTGTGGTTGCGTATAAACAGCGGTGCGGAATGCAGGTCCCATGTAGTTTCGTGCGCGTTATTACTTTTAATCTTGATCTCCTCTCTAAACCCGCGCAATTCATCAGTCAGGACATCACAACGTTGAAGTAGCTTTGCATTGTCTTCGGACAGTTGGTCGATTTCAAGGCGTTGCGTAACTAAGTTCACTACGGACGCTTTGACCTCCTCAGATAGAATAGAAACTGTCTCTTTGTCTTGTTGACAGGACGTATTCGAGCTGCATTCTGTCAGCATGGATGGGGAAAATCTCGCCGAAAATTTTTGTTTAAAATCCACTGAGCAGAGGGCAGGTGTAATTAAGTCCAAAGAAAAGTTATGAGCAGTTAAGAAGTCCAATCCTAATACTGGCTTGTCGATTTCTACTATCAAAAATGTCCATTCATAATTATGTGTATCATCGAAGTAAATGCGAAGCTGCAGTACACCATAAACCTTTAATGAGGAATTGTTAGCTGCTCTGATTTGGTGAGGCAAATGTGTCGTTGTAGAAGTGACCATTGAATGTGGAATGACGCTCACATCGGCACCAGTGTCCACTAAAAATCGTTTCTGAGAAGCTATATCTTGGATATATAAACATCCGAGAGAATAATTCAGAAGTACTAGCCCGTGATCTGTTAGGTGACTTGACGTCACAGTGCAGACCGGTGTGCCTATAGCAGCCCGCCGTGTGCGTTTGGGTGCATTGCACAGGGTGGGCGGCAATTCCTGGCTGTATTACCGTAAACGAAGTGATACCAGCAGAGAGGATAAACTTGCTGATCCTGTGTTGTTACCGGGTGAAGGACATCACTTGAAGCTGTGGTATGGGATGGTGAAGGACGGTGTGGAATCTGGCGCTCAGCCAGTGTACTCTGTCTGTTGTTTTGGAAAGATCGGCCTCTGCCATGCGGGGGAGGCGTAATATCGAGAGGGGCACATGTAGATAACTTTCTTCTGTTGATTATCTTATATGCGGTGTCGGCCAGCAATAATTTCGCTTGTAGAGGTTCCTGATCGTGTGGTAGGAGCTGCAGTTGGATAGCTTGCGGCAGCTTTGCAACCCAGAAAGAAAGTAAAGCTTCATCTGGCATAGCTATCAAAGACTGCTCTGATACATCGCCACAGTTGTGAAGGAGTCGAGTCATTGAGATGTACATCTTGCAGTATGTATAAAACAGACTCTTGCGTAGTCTTAGATAGACGTTCGCAGATCTGCTGTTTTGCCAGTGCGTAACGCTTTGCGGGGGCCACTGACAGCACTAAGTCCTGTACCCACTCAGCATGGTCCTCTAGAGCATTAATAAGTGCAATAAATTTAGCACTGTCTGAATCAATGTTTAGGGCAGTGAATATAGTCTCTGCCAAAATAAACCACATATGCGGATTGTCCATCGTGAACCTTGGTAATTTAGGAATTTTCTCACTCTTGTGTTTTTGATGTAACAGATTTGATAGCACAGCGGACAGGGGTGGCAGAGTGTTTATGAGGCTGTCACTCGCGGCGTTTGCGGCGGCTGGTTTAAACACGGCTGGCGCGGGAGTCGCGGCAGGCGCAGCCGGGGCTGCGGAAACAGTTGGGGCATGTCGACTTTCCAACCAGTAATTGTTGTCACTGAAATTTGTACCCATCTGTTTTTGTAGTGAGTCTTGTAGTGGGTGGGGAGAGAATGTGTCCAAAACCGATTTATTAGCAATATATGGGGAGCTCCAAGTGATCGGTGGGCTCGAAAAGTTCATAGTGTTGGGGCACTGTTGCACACTACATGTCACAGGAGGTTTTACATACGATGCACTGTGAGTCACAAATTTAGGCACAGCACTCATGATTGGTTTGTTATTGATGAACGTAGAAAAAGATTTCATAGCAGGTGACATCACTGACGATGTTGAAAGAGTCCACAACGGCATTGTTGATGACGGAGAAAACTCCACGGCGTTGTACTTATCTTCCAATTTTATCCCAGTTGTTGGTGGCATTGTGCATAGAAAACCGTGGAAAGACAGTGTAGAGGCACCATTAGCATCATGTTGTAGTCCAAAAGGAGCGGAAGGTGAGCGATGTGGAGGTGTCAAAGTAAATGGCCACATTGTTGAATCGGACGTATGTTGCACATCGGAGGTCACAAGATAAATCAAAACACAAAGAAATAGTTTTCGACAATCACAGTAACAGTCATGACGAATGTCTCACACTAACTAGTCAACAACCAAAGTAAGTAAAACGAAGTACAAAAAAGCAAAGATATTAATATTTTCTGGCAGTTCTGCCACAATTTCATTCTACAACTTAATTCATTACTAACAAGTGGGCCATTGTATTGTTACTACTGAAGCCAGCAAGTTCCTTCCTTTCATTAACATCTCGTGTCTTCCTATGTGATTGGTGATTATTTTGGTGAATATCTTGTGCACTATGGAGAGTAGGCTGATTATTTTATTGAATATCTTGTTCATTATGGAGAGGAGGCTGACATTATGGAGAGGAGGCTTGACAGTTCTATAATCTTTTGTATGTGCTTTGCAGAGCATTGTGTTTCGCTCCAATGCATAGGCTGTTGTTGATTAATTTGACCACAATTTTATCTGGATGAAAGCCTTGTATGTCAATCATGATTATTTCTCGGTTGGGCCGGACATGACTTATAGACATATGGGATGTCTGGGCCACTATATTTCTATAGTGTATTCATATCACATTTGATGATAAGTGTTCATATTGGCTTCAGTCTGTTGATTGAGACCTTTGTGGCATTTCCTTTGATATCAGTGTCAAAGATATGGGTTACCCATTTGACCACTCAAAACAAGCTGTTGTATGGAGATTATAATGCCATTTGTACAGTAGCATCATGGAGCATGATGTGTGTTTGATTTATGAGTCTCTTATGTATGAATGGTTTGGGTGAGGTATGTGATGTGGGAGAATGTACAAGTGACTAGTGTACACGATTCTTGATGTGTTGTACCATTTCTGGAGCCGGCCGCGGTGGTCTAGCGGTTCTGGCACTGCAGTCCGGAACCGCGGGACTGCTACGGTCGCAGGTTCGAATCCTGCCTCGGGCATGGGTGTGTGTGATGTCCTTAGGTTAGTTAGGTTTAAGTAGTTCTAAGTTCTAGGGGACTTATGACCTAAGATGTTGAGTCCCATAGTGCTCAGAGCCATTTGAACCATTTTTGAACCATTTCTGGAAGATCGGAGGGGTTGAGCATGGATGCAGGTAATACAGATTCAGCTGGCAGTGTTAGGGTCTCATCAAAGAGACTTGAAGATCTTCTTTACATGCCATGAGTATACCAATGGGTACCCATGGGAGTCCATGCACCTCTGTAGCACATGAGATCTGTCTTCATTGTGCAGTGTTATCTCACTACTAAGCCATTGTTTTGAGGGTGGTATACTGTTATACCATGGCAAGAGATGCCATAGAGGCTACAAAGAGCTGTAAAATGTGCCCACTTAAAACTGGTGTCTCTGGTCTATAGTGATAGTATCCAAACAACCCAACTGCGATATTGAGTCTGTGACAAATATCTTAGCTGCGGATTGAGCTGTGATCTCTTTTTAGCAGGATGCCTTCTACCCAGTGTGAAACTCTGTTGATAGTGGGGAGGAGATATAGGTAGCCCTCTGACTCTGGTAGGGGTCCCATGGGGTCTGGTTGTACATAGTGGAACTGTCTGTGTGGTGTATCAAACCAGCCAAATGTGTTTATGCTTGTCAACTGACTTTATTTCAACTATCCATGTCGTGTGGTAGATGCATTTGTGCATGAGATTATGTAGGTGATCGATGAATGTTTGCTGCATAGTGCTAAGCAGGAACAGACAGACCCTGTGTTGTGATATGTCACAAAGAGTGTTGACTTCTGACTAATGGATGGATCATCGTACAATTATGAGATTGGATGATGTGTGTGTGAGCAGGGCTTGCACAGTTGGGTTCTTTTCTTATTCTTCTGCCAGTCTGCTATAGTCCAGAATGACAGAGATTAAGTGCACTCATGACAGGTAGTCTGCTACTATGTCGTCTGCTCTGTGAAAGTGCTGAATATTGGTTGAATGTCCCATGATTAATTCTAAGTGACAGTATAGCCTGGGGTCAATCTTCTCCTAAGAGTGTCAATGGTCTATCCTAACAGTTTGTGATTGGTGTAATTGATGATGTAACACCCTTCTTTGTCTTCCACAAGTGCCATATTGCTTCTTACATTGCTAATAACTCCTGGTTAAATGCTAACCATTTTGACTGTGATGTTACGAATTTCTTAGAGGAAATTGTGATGACGTGTGGTATCTGCCACTTCCTATTTCAGTACAGCACCAATAACCGAGTCGCTGGTGTCAGTCACAAGTATAATTGGGGTGACCAGTATCAGCTGTTCCAAGGACGCTGCCATTGCTAGGGATTCTTTACAGTGGTTTAATGCATTTAGCATTTCTGTGGTCCACACTATTTTCCACTTACCCTGTGGGTGAGGGCCTGGCAGGGCCCGAGTCATAGATGCCTGCACTTTAACTGCTTGAGGTTAGTGGAGTCAATAAAAGTTCAGAATGCCAGGGATCTGAGAAAGGTCATAGTAAGTTTGCAGGGGAGGAGCTCGTGAACTGGTTTACATTGATCTGAAGTCGGTTTTATGCTTTCTCCAATGAGTGGATGGCCAAGGAAATTTTCAAAGTTGTGATTTGTCATCATTGATGATGAAAACTGCTCCACAAAGAGTAATGACAATTAGTTCAGTGTGCTGTTCATAGCTATGTGTGTCAATGGCAAAAATTAATATGTTGTCCAGGTAGATATAACTAGCAGCAATCAATCCTGAAAAGTACACCATCGATGAATGTTGCCATGTCTCTGCTGTGTTTTTTATTTATTTATTTATTTCTTGTTCCGTAGATCCAGTTAGTGAGTCAATCACAAGGATATGGAACATGTCAAATTGTACAGGTTTCAATTTAAACTTACAATAAATACAAGGGCAATTTAATGCCAAATTGTACATAGTTTAAGTAAGACGTACTATAAATACAGTAACAGATACAATGTCAGCTAGATAACATAACAACCATTTAACAGAAAAAGGAGTTTCACATAAAGGTTAAAGATAAGAGCACAAGGCATACAAGAGTAAATACAGGTACAGCCAATTTGTTGTTACAAAAAGTGTGCTAATGCCCAAATGCACAATAAAATCAATTGAACTACTTCTAGACACAATAAGTTTAGTGATGGTATACATTTTCTTTCAGATATTCATCCACAGTATAATAAGATTTCTCTGACAGGTAATCTTTGAGAACTTGTTTAAATTTTGGCAGTTCTGTATGAACACATTTGATATGTAGTGGTAGAGCACTGAACAGCTTAATGCTGGAGTAGTGAACTCCTTTTTGTACCAGAGTGAGACATTTCATTTCAAAATGTAGATTGTTTTTGTTTCTGGTGTTATAACCATGGAATTTACTGTTGTCTTGGTAGATAGAATAATTTTTGCACACAAAGGTCAGAAAGGAAAAAATATACTGTGAGGCAGTTGTTAGGATACCTATCTTCTGAAACAAGTGCCTGCAAGAGTGACTTTGATGGACCTCACACATTATTCTGATTGCTTTTTTTTGGATGGTGAAAACTTTTTTTGGATGGTGAAATCTTTTTTTGCAAGTGGTGGGTTCCCCCAGAATATGATAGCATATGACATCAATGAGTGGAAGTAGCCAAAGTAGGCAACCTTAATGGTGTCAGCTTCAGCCACTGAAGAAATTACCCATAACGCAAATGTTGCCGAGCTAAGTTTTTTTACATAGATGAAGAATGTGAACTGACCAATTACATTTACTGTCTATGTGAGCACCCAGGAATTTTGTATCTCCAACTTTCTGTATTGGTTGATCTCTACATTTTATGTTAATTTCATCGGGATTACTTTGTGATGTATGGAACCTCATATAATGAGTTTTATCTGCATTGAGTGAGAAACCATTTGAGGAGAACCAATTTAAGATGTCATTAATAACAGTATTTGTAGTTTGTTCAAGATCATGATCAATCAAATCTTCAATTAGAATTGTGGTATCATCGGCAAACAGGGTAAATTTGCTGTTTGTCTCAGAACAAAGAGGAAGATCATTAATAAAGATGAGGAAAAGCAGTGGGCCCAAAACGGAGCCTTGAGGCACACCACACGTTATCGTGCGCCATTCAGATGAGGCAGGTTCTCCAGAAGAGCCATTTAGCATTACAGTCTGCTTCCGATCCTGTAGATATGATTGTAGCCACAAGCCAACAGTACCGCCTAAACCATAGTATTCTGCCTTTTTCAAAATAATTTGGTGGTTTACACAGTCAAAGGCTTTTGTAAGATCACAAAAAATACCCACTGGAGACATTTTTTTGTTAATGGCTTCCAAAACTTGGTCGCTGAAAGAGAATATTGCCTGTTCAGTACAAAGACCAGCACGAAAACCAAACTGATTTTTGCTTAAGATACTGTGGAAGTTGAGATGATCTACAGTCCTCCTGTGCATGAGTTTTTCTGGAATTTTTGAGAAGGTAGTTAATAGGTATATTAGGCGATAGTTTGTAACAATGCTTTTATCACCTTTTTTTAAAGAGAGGAATCACTACAGCCAACTTTAGTCTGTCAGGGACAATCCCATCTTGTACGGATGCATTGTATATGTTGCATAAGATGGGACTAACAAATTTATAACAGTGTTACAGTATCTTACTAGAAATATTGTCCACACCAGCAGAATTTTTATTTTTTAATGATCTAATTACTCTTATGACTTCGCCTACAGTAACTGGAGGTAAGGATAACTGTGGGATTCTGCTGCTAATAGCTTTCGGTAGGAGGGACAATGATTCTTCCATAGAACCATTACAGCCTGTCTTCTCTGCTGCTCTCAAAAAGTGGTTATTAAATATTTCTCAGATTTCTTTATGATACTGTCCCCTGTTTTAATCTCTACCTGAGACATGTTCCCTGTTGTCCTGCCAGTTTCCCTCTTTATTACATTCCATATAGTCTTAATTTTATTTTCTGAGCTTTCAATTTCTGATTTTATGCACATACTTTTAGATTTATTTATAACCTTCTTGAGAATGCTACAGTAAAGTTTGTAGTGTTGTCCTTTCTTTGGATCATTAAAAGTCCTGAGAGAACTGTATAACATCCTCTTTGTTCTACAAGATGTTATTATCCCTGTAGTGATCCAAGACTTCTTGGCATTGCCTATATGAATATTTCTAACTACTTTTTTGGGCCCCCACATGAACCATGGACCTTGCCGTTGGTGGGGAGGCTTGCGTGCCTCAGCGATACAGATGGCCGTACCGTAGGTGCAACCACAACGGAGGGGTATCTGTTGAGAGGCCAGACAAACATGTGGTTCCTGAAGAGGGGCAGCAGCCTTTTCAGTAGTTGCAGGGGCAACAGTCTGGATGATTGACTGATCTGGCCTTGTAACATTAACCAAAACGGCCTTGCTGTGCTGGTACTGTGAACGGCTGAAAGCAAGGGGAAACTACAGCCGTAATTTTTCCTGAGGACATGCAGCTTTACTGTATGATTAAATGATGATGGCATCCTCTTGGGTAAAATATTCTGGAGGTAAAATAGTCCCCCATTCGGATCTCCGGGCGGGGACTACTCAAGAGGACGTCGTTATCAGGAGAAAGAAAACTGGCGTTCTACGGATCGGAGCGTGGAATGTCAGATCCCTTAATCGGGCAGGTAGGTTAGAAAATTTAAAAAGGGAAATGGATAGGTTAAAGTTAGATATAGTGGGAATTAGTGAAGTTTGGTGGCAGGAGGAACAAGACTTTTGGTCAGGTGATTACAGGGTTATAAATACAAAATCAAATAGGGGTAATGCAGGAGTAGGTTTAATAATGAATAAAAAAATAGGAGTGCGGGTTAGCTACTACAAACAGCATAGTGAACGCATTATTGTGGCCAAGATAGACACAAAGCCCATGCCTACTACAGTAGTACAAGTTTATATGCCAACTAGCTCTGCAGATGATGAAGAAATTGATGAAATGTATGACGAGATAAAAGAAATTATTCAGGTAGTGAAGGGAGACGAAAATTTAATAGTCATAGGTGACTGGAATTCGTCAGTAGGAAACGGGAGAGAAGGAAACATAGTAGGTGAATATGGATTGGGGGGAAGAAATGAAAGAGGAAGCCGCCTTGTAGAATTTTGCACAGAGCATAACCTAATCATAGCTAACACTTGGTTCAAGAATCATAAAAGAAGATTGTATACCTGGAAGAATCCTGGAGATACTAAAAGGTATCAGATAGATTATATAATGGTAAGACAGAGATTTAGGAACCAGGTTTTAAATTGTAAGACATTTCCAGGGGCAGATGTGGATTCTGACCACAATCTATTGGTTATGATCTGCAGATTGAAACTGAAGAAACTGCAAAAAGGTGGGAATTTAAGGATATGGGACCTGGATAAACTGAAAGAACCAGAGGTTTTAGAGAGTTTCAGAGAGAGCATAAGGGAACAATTGACAGGAATGGGGGAAAGAAATACAGTAGAAGAAGAATGGGTAGCTCTGAGGGATGAAGTAGTGAAGGCAGCAGACGATAAAGTAGGTAAAAAGATGAGGGCTAATAGAAATCCTTGGGTAACAGAAGAAATATTGAATTTAATTGATGAAAGGAGAAAATATAAAAATGCAGTAAATGGAGCAGGCAAAAAGGAATACAAACGTCTCAAAAATGAGATCGACAGGAAGTGCAAAATGGCTAAGCAGGGATGGCTAGAGGACAAATGTAAGGATGTAGAGGCTTGCCTCACTAGGGGTAAGATAGATACTGCCTACAGGAAAATTAAAGAGACCTTTGGAGAGAAGAGAACCACTTGTATGAATATCAAGAGCTCAGATGGCAACCCAGTTCTAAGCAAAGAAGGGAAGGCAGAAAGGTGGAAGGAGTATATAGAGGGTTTATACAAGGGCGATGTACTTGAGGACAATATTATGGAAATGGTAGAGGCATGGCTGATATAGTGAAAAGCAGTTTTAATGCTGCCGATGTTTGTGGAATTGTGAAGCCAGGTGCTAAACTTCAAGAAGTTGTAGCGGGGTGTGATCCTGAAAAAGTAAAAAAACGAGTGTGTGATCTTAATAGGTGGCTCAAACAACGTTGCCTGCAACGAAGGGAATGATGTCATACAGTCACTCAGGAAGAAAATATCGGCGCTTCATCAGTCTAAGGTATTTGTTGTGAACATTGCAAAGAGACATGACTTAATCCCACAGTCCTGTGTAAATGAGGCTATCTCACAAACGAACTCTAAGTTAGCAAAGTTGTGTAAGCATTTTAACAATACTTGTGTTGTAGATATAAGCAGTTTTGGACGAGAATTATGTACAAGACACGGTATGCACCTGAACAGATCAGGAAAAAAAGCATTAGGTACCCTCTTAAAAACAAAAATATTGGAAGAAGTCCACAAATGTACCCCAAAGTTGGAACCAATCCCACTTAAATGGCTCTAGCCATCAAGTCAGACTCGATTTCAAACTCAAATGTTTCAGGAAATTGTTAGTAATGAACGTACTGTGTCTGTAGCTACAGATAATTTTTTAGGCAAAAGTTTGCATCTGTCTGTAATTCCAAAGAAATGACGATTTTTCACCAAAATGTGGGAGGACTTGGTAATAAAGTAAATGACATTACTGTTCTGTTAGAGGAACCACAAGGAATAAAAGATACTGATGTATTATGTTTTAGTGAACATCATGTGAAAGATATTGAAAGGTTACAGCTAAGTGGTTACTGTCAGGCAGCGCATTACTCTAGAACCATCATGGAAAAAGGTGGAGTGGTAATTTATGTAAAAAACAACATATCTTACAATGCATTAGATTTAAAGAGCCATGGTATAGAGTAACAAATTGAAGTATGTGGTGTTGAGATTACTGTAAATGACTTCACGGCTGTAGTGTTAGCACTGTATAGACCTCCCTGAGGGAATTTGAATGTATTTCTTAAGCGCTTAGGTTCTTTATTGTCCATACTGTACTCAAAGTCCAAGAACTTGATAATTACTGGTGACTCTAATGTTGATTTCCTAAATGAGAGCAATAGTAAAGCTGATTTAGTACCTTTAATGGAGTCTTATAATCTGATGGCAATAGTAGATTTCCCAACTAGGGTTACTGTTAACAGTAAAAGTCTGATAGATAATGTATTATAGATAAGTCTAAATGCAATGAGATCACTGTACATCCAATCCATGGCCTTTCTGATCATGGTGGTCAATTCCTTAGGCTCAATTACATCAGTGTGTGCAACAGTTCCGAGCATTCTTGGAAGTCTTTTAGGATAATAAATGAACAGGGCCTTAAAAAATTCAATGATAGCCTAAAAGAGATAGATTGGAGCCCAGTTTATAGGGAAACAGATGTAAACAAAAAGTACAATTCATTTTTAAATGAATTCATGTCTGTATTTGAGTCCATCTTTCCCAAAAAAGTTGTTGTTGTTGTTGTTGTTGTGGTCTTCAGTCCTGAGACTGGTTTGATGCAGCTCTCCATGCTACTCTATCCTGTGCAAGCTTCTTCATCTCCCAGTACCTACTGCAACCTACATCCTTCTGAATCTGCTTGGTGTATTCATCTCTTGGCCTCCCTCTACGATTTTTACCCTCCACGCTGCCCTCCAATGCTAAATTTATGATCCCTTGATGCCTCAAAACATGTCCTACCAACCGATCCCTTCTTCTAGTCAAGTTGTGCCACACACTTCTCTTCTCCCCAATCCTATTCAATACCTCCTCATTAGTTACGTGATCTACCCACCTTATCTTCAGCATTCTTCTGTAGCACCACATTTCGAAAGCTTCTATTCTCTTCTTGTCCAAACTAGTTATCGTCCATGTTTCACTTCCATACATGGCTACACTCCATACAAATACTTTCAGAAATGACTTCCTGACACTTAAATCTATACTCGATGTTAACAAATTTGTCTTCTTCAGAAACGATTTCCTTGCCATTGCCAGTCTACATTTTATATCCTCTCTACTTTGACCATCATCATTTATTTTACTCCCTAAATAGCAAAACTCCTTTACTACTTTAATTGTCTCATTTCCTAATCTAATTCCCTCAGCATCACCCGATTTAATTTGAGTACATTCCATTATCCTCGTTTTGCTTTTGTTGATGTTCATCTTATATCCTCCTTTCAAGACACTGTCCATTCTGTTCAACTGCTCTTCCAAGTCCTTTGCTGTCTCTGACAGAATTACAATGTTATCGGTGAACCTCAAAGTTTCTATCTCTTCTCCATGGATTTTAATACCTAGCCGGATTTTTCTTTTGTTTCCTTTACTCCTTGCTCAATATACAGATTGAATAACATCGGGGAGAGGCTACAACCCTGTCTCACTCCTTTCCCAACCACTGCTTCTCTTTCATGCCCCTCAACTCTTATATCTGCCACCTGGTTTCTGTACAAATTGTAAATAGCCTTTCTCTCCCTGTATTTTACCCCTGCCACCTTTAGAATTTGAAAGAGAGTATTCCAGTCAACATTGTCAAAAGCTTTCTCTAAGTCTACAAATGCTAGAAATGTAGGTTTGCCTTTCCTTAATCTTTCTTCTAAGATAAGTCGTAAGGTCAGTATTGCCTCACGTGTTCCAACATTTCTATGGAATCCAAACTGATCTTCCCCGAGGTCGGCTTCCACCAGTTTTTCCATTCGTCTGTAAAGAATTTGCGTTAGTATTTTGCAGCTGTGACTTATTAAACTGATAGTTCAGTAATTTTCACATCTGTCAACACCTGCTTTCTTTGGGATTGGAATTATTATATTCTTCTTGAAGTCTGAGGGTATTTCGCCTGTCTCATACATCTTGCTCACCAGATGGTAGATTTTTGTAAGGACTGGCTCTCCCAAGGCCGTCAGTAGTTCTAATGGAATGTTGTCTACTCCCGGGGCCTTGTTTCGACTCAGGTCTTTCAGTGCTCTGTCAAACTCTTCACACAGTATCATATCTCCCATTTCATCTTCATCTACATCCTTTTCCATTTCCATAATATTGTCCTCAAGTACATCGCCCCTGTATAGACCCTCTATATACTCCTTCCACCTTTCTGCTTTCCCTTCTTTGCTTAGAACTGGGTTTCCATCTGAGCTCTTGATATTCATACAAGTGGATCTCTTTTCTCCAAAGGTCTCTTCAGCAGATGCGAACTGTAATTTGTGGCCTGTGATAAAGTCAGAGCAAGAACCCTAGGATGTGCTCTTGGGAGGCATTGTGGTATAATGACCATGGTCTGGATCAGCAAGAGGTTGAACTTGTGGAGAAAGTCTATTCCTATCACCAGCCTGATGATGTTGGTGATGTAGAAGGTTCATGTACAGTAAGGTTTATCAGAAAGATGCAATGCGAGATTTCAAGTGCCATGTATGTGGATGCCATGTCATTAGCCACATGCAGCTGCAGTCCTATGCTTGCAATGTGTGGTTCAAATAGTAGGTGAAGCATGGAGCACACATCCAATCCAGTCTCGATGGGGAAGTAGAGATTAGTGTCAAGTTCTTGAATGTAGAGGCATCTGTCATGTAAATTCACTGCCGATAAAGGGAGGAGACTTGTCAGTGTAATGCAGGATGGAGCACCTATTTCATCCTGTGGTTGCTGTTTGAGTATTTGTTAAGCTGATGACTGTTGTGTGCTGCTGCATTTATTGCATTTGATACCAACAGTGTTACGGATGACGAGACACATGGTCAGTTGGTGCGGCAGACTTGGACACTGCTGTAGTGCTGTGTGCATGCAGCCACTTGGTGCTTGTATGGGAGCTCATGACAGCAGTATCACATGAGATTGAGTGGTGTTTCAATTGTTGGAGTGTGTACTGGCTGGCTGAGCAGAAGAGGCAGGGATTGCACAACTGATGTTTTGCTGTGTTGAACAACTGAATATAGTCTGTCTGCTAGGGCCAAATTCCTATCCTGCAGTTATGCCTTGTCCACATTAATTGTGAGCTGTAGCTGAGATGGGAGTTTCACAGTCCATAATGTCCAAAGGGTTGTGGCACACATTAGAGAAGGACTATGAGCAAACATAGACAGCACCATAACTGTGAAGGAGTTTCCTCAGTGAGCTTTTCACTGTAAATGACTTTCTGCCCCTGTTGTTCAGGGATGTGGGCAATGCATTTTAGTAGGGCTTTTTTCATTGTGACGTATTTGTTGAGCAGCAGAGGAGAAAGAATGACATCACTCATCTGTTCTGCATTTTCTGCAAGGTCACAGATTAGCATTACAAACTTCAAATTGTCATTAACAATGCCTAATGTGTGAAAAACACACTCAGCCATTGTTAACCACAAAGACACTCGTTCAGGTCACAATGATGGGTACTTCGCTTGGTGCAGGGAACACTGTCCTGTTAACCCCGATATCTGATGTACTGCTGGAACCAAGTGGAATGGCACAACCAATGCTGGGTCAGTCCATCATGATATGGTTGAGAAAATGAACATGGTGGCAGCATTGCACAAAGATTGTGTGCATGAGGCAGTTGCATCAAGCGTCTGTGGTCGCATCATGGCAGATGTGGAGGACACAATTGGCCCCATGTGCATTGTTACAAAAACTGAATGTGAATTGTCCTGTAAGCAGGCTGGCATAAAGGTTTGCCCATAAGTCTGTTAATAAAGACTCTGATGGCTCCCATTGTTGATAGACAATGATTGTATTTTGTGAGGTGTCATTTGTACATGCTTTTGCTCCATATCCCACATAGTTTGTTGCCTGGGCACACTGTACAGCATTCATTGTGGATGGATTTATAGCCATAGAACTAGCCATATCATAGAACAACAGACGTGTTAAACTTTCTGTCCATTGTTAATGCACAATAGCATGGCACGTGATAGTATTTTGCAGGTAACACAGTATCCACTGCTGCCGGGATCACTAATGTGGAAGGGCATCTCCTTATGGCAATAGCTGATGAGATAATAATATGCAAACACTGTTATATACAGATAAACATTTATTTGACACACAAGAGTACAAGAGGCAACTACCACCAATGATTGTTCAGTCCAAACTGGTGTCTTGGCCACAGAGATTCCACATCCCCAATCTGCAGTGCTGGCCAGTGATTCTCTTCATATCAATGTTTTGATGTCCTCACATGTGAATGGAACAAGAAAAAGCCCTAATAACTTTTACAGTGCGATGTAACCTCTGCCATGGCCTTCACTATGGTTTGCAGAGAATAGATGTGGATGTAGATGTAAACATGGAAGAAAACAGGGGATGAAAATGTGCAATATCACTACTCTTTTCTATAGATCAACACAGTGACAGATTCACTAAGAATGTAATACACTGAACTGAGCTGTGTGCTGACTCTGTTTTATCTTGTTATCTAACTGGACTCCAAAGAATTTTAGATAGTGTGTTTCATTTTGTGTGTGACAATTAATATCTACTTCTGGCACTGTTGGTTCATTATTTCTGATTTGAAACTGAGAGAGTAAGACTTAAACTCTTAGCTATGAACCACTTGTAAGCCTGTTCAGCTATCATCTGAACTGTGTTTGCTAAAGTTGAGTTTGGACCCTTGATTAGTATGCATGTGTCATCAGCAAGCAATACAGTATTCAAAGTACTTTTGAAAGTAATTGGATAATTTATTTATTGCAGATGGATATTACTGCAGGATATTTAAGTATGTCAGAAAAGATGCCTAGAGCCATTGCTTGACTACAAAGATGGCTTAAGTTTAATCTTATCAAGTCAGCACAAGATTTTAATATTGCACTTGAAAGACAATCATACCCAGGGGAATTAATATTTTTTAACAATCTGGCAAATTTTGTGATCTCCTCAGGGGTTATATTTTTGAAACTAATGTCTGTTGGTAGTGCATGCTATGTCTGCACAAGTAAATCTAATGCTTCTGTATTTGGCTGTTTATTAATGGGTGCAACATTCACTGTGACTGTGATGAAATAGTGAATTTGGTGGCCAAAGGTTTGAAAGTGTCACCATTTCCACCAGTGCTATTTCCTGGGTCACTATTTTTGTTTGATTCTCATATAATAATGGTCTAAATTGTGAGAGCTATCCAGAAAGTAACAGATGTATTGGTTTATCATGGCAATTGGCATGGCTACAACCACCAAATTTGTGACATAATGTTCCTACACTCAGTACACATCCAGCAGTGGTAGCGTGAGGTCTGTGTTTCTGTTACAGAAGATTTTAATATTGCACTTGAAAGACAATCATACCCAGGGGAATTAATATTTTTTAACAATCTGGCAAATTTTGTGATCTCCTCAGGGGTTATATTTTTGAAACTAATGTCTGTTGGTGGTGCATGCTATGTCTGCACAAGTAAATCTAATGCTTCTGTATTTGGCTGTTTATTAATGGGTGCAACATTCACTGTGACTGTGATGAAATAGTGAAGACATTCTGTAATGTTTTGAAATGTGTGCTGCGATAGAAAATGCCCCACTTGTGATGTGCATTCTGTGATTAAGGTTTTTGTTGGCAAAAAACTGAACACCAATTGAAATTTGTCACACAAACTGGCAAAGTTAAGGTTATTGGAAGAATTGAGGAAAACTCAGTACAAAAGTTTTGTTTCTTCATGACAACACTCATCTGCACATGGCCAATTGCACCCAAGAGCTCCTACAGGGTTTCGGATGGCAGGTGTTTATCACCCACCATACAACCTAGATTTTGTGCTGAGCAACTACCACATTTTCCCAGAAATGAAGACATGGTTCATTGCACAAGTCTTTCATACTGATGCTGAACTTTATGCCATTATAAAGCAGTGGCTGCAATTGTAGGTGGCACGATTTCTACAGAGCTGGGACTGAAAACCTTGTGCCATGGTATGGTAAGTGCCTCAATTTGAACGGTGATTATGTAGAAAAATAGCTTAAGAGTGTACCTTTAAAATGTATACAACAAAATTTGATTTTCTATGTCTTTTTTTTTTTTAAATTTCAAAACGTCTGTTAGTTGCTGGCCCTCAAATTATTGCCTTATTCTTGGAGTGTTTTATTTTCTGAGTATAGCACAGAATTATGCATCAAACAATGGAACTCCTAGTAGGAATATCAACAATGTGGGAACAGATAAATTGCTACTTACCATAAAGAAGACATGTTTTAAGTTGCAGAAATGCACAATTAAAAGGCACTTACACAAAGATTTTGACCACAGCCTTCATCAGCAAGAAAGAAACAGAGGAACACACACTATTCATACACACAAACAACACACCTCATTCACACTTGACCATTAACGCCATGGCATTCTGGCCCAAGCTGCTAGAGTTGGCAGTCATGTGTGTATGAGGTACACTTGCTTGTGTGTATGAATGGTGTGTGTTTCTCTTTTGCTTGTGAAGGCTGTGGCCAAAAGCTTTTTGTAATTGTCTTTCGATAGTGCCTGTCTGCAACTTAACATGTCTTCTTCACGGTAAGTAACAATATATTTTTCCGTACACAGAATTATGCATTTCATTTTAAATAACAGACTGGAGGATTTTACTATTTTGTTGGTAATGGAGTTTCAAATCTTGTCATCTGAATTATTTAGAGCTCTGTTTCCATAGTACAAGATACTTTAATACCATAAGTTTTGTAGCCCTTGTCATTCCTCCTGTTCAATTTTGTCCTTACTTGTTTTTGGGGAAAAAAAGACTCAAAGTGCTTTAATAACTAAATTTACCACCAACACTGTCTGCTTTATAAAATTCTCTCCAGCATTCTTTCCTTAGGTGCCCTTTTTTAGTACCATCTGACAGAAAATCAACATTAAAGTCTTCAAAACAATGATTCTCCTCTTAAGCTTGTAACCTTATTAAAACTGTTTCTAACTGCATTGGGGAGCTTAAAATACTTTTTGCCTACAAACTTGTCACCACTGCAGTCTTGTGTGTTCCCTAATCCATTCTCATGGCCCAGTAATCAAAAAGCTGCTAGAGACAACATTCTGTAACCTGAAGTACCTGAGACTTCAATCTTTTTTTGTTGATTCTGCAGTAGTATGAAATTAGCTTGCATCCATCAACATTGATCTATTCAGTTTCAGTGATTTACATGTTATTTTCTGATATGCTTATCAAGTTTACTGAAATTTCATCTGTCCTTCATTTCCATGTATTGATATGGGGGGCAGAAGGCATTAAATACCATTTTTTAAATATCTTTGGCTTGGTTCACGTTGCAGTATTTTGCAGTGCTTTACATCCATCATTTTCCAACTTTGTTGGGAAAAATGATACTGTACTTTAACATAGTGATCAAACACATCATACCATACCTACTTCATAGAACCCTACTGTAATGGAACTACACATGGCCTTCATGGAACCCTACTGTAATCGAACTACACATGGGCACATCAGTGATATTAATAGCCATACTGTAAGATCAACCACAATGGAGAGGTATCTGGGGAGAGGTCAAATTAACCTATGGTTTCTGAAGAGAGGCAGCAGTCTTTTCAATAGTTGCTTGGTCAAGAGTCTGGATGATTTACTGATTTACACCCATCACAATAGTACAAATTTATATGCTAAATAGCTCTTCAGATGATGAAGAGATTGAAAGAATGAATGATGAGATAAAGTAATATTCATATAGTTGAAGGAGATAGAATTTAATTGTGATGGGTGACTGGAATTTGGTAGTAGGAAAAGGAAGAGGAGGAGAAGTAGTAGGAGAACATGGACTGGGTAAAAGGAATGGAAGTAGAAGCCACATGGAAGAATTTTGCACAGAGGATAACACTTGGTTTAAGAATCATTAAAGCAAGGTTTTATGTGAGACCCAGAGAGTTTATAAGGTTTTAGACCAATTATGTAATGGTAAAACAAACATTTAGAAGCCAGATTTTAAACTGTAAGATATTTGCAAGGGCAGGCATGGACTCTGAGCATAGTTTATTGGTTATGAACTGCAGACTAAAACTGGAGAAATTGCAAAATTAAGGAGATGGTGCCTGGATAAATTGGAGGAGCCATGATCTGTTTAGGGATTCAGAAGGAGCATTAGCCATTGTTGAACTGTAACAGGTGAAAGGAATACAATAGTAAATAAATGGATAGCTTTGAGAGAACGGTAGGTAACAGAGAATCACATAAGTGGAAAGAAATGGCCCAGCAGAAACTTATGGATAACTCACAAGACCTTAAATATAATTAATGAAAGGAGGAAGTCTAAAAATGCAGTAAATGAAGCAGGCAAAAGGGAATACAGATATATAAAAAAATGAGATTGACAGAGTGAAAAATGGCTAAGCAGGAATGGGTAAAATAAATATGCAAGGCTGTAAAGTATGTGTAACTAGGCAAAAGATAGATGTGGCCTGTTTTAAAATTAAAGAGATCTTTGGAGAAAAGAGAAGCAACTGTATGAACATGAAAAGATCAGATGGCTAACCAGTGCTGAGCAAAGAAGGGAAAGCCAAATGGTAGATGGAATGTGTAGAGGATCTATACAAGGGAATCAAAATTTAGGGCAATATTATAGAAAGAGAAGAAGTAGTACAAGAAATGTATTCAGAATTGTGAATATGATCAGACTCCAACTACACAAGATTTCCACATTACACCTGCGGTCACCTTAATGACCCCAGCCATCTGAGCACACCTCCCGAACCGAGTCATATGTCCATATGTCACTAAGAGTCTATATCCTGTACTTGCACAATTCAGTGATTCTCACACAAGGAGAGACTTATAATTACTGCCATGGCTTAGTCTTGACATGAAATACTATATTGCAGTGCCTTTGTTTTTACAATGTACTCTGCAATGTCCTTCAGCCATGCGTTTATGTCTGAAGGAACAGGTGCTGCTGTGATCAACAGCTATATAAAATACAACAATTGTATTCACAAATTGTGAATATGATCCGACACCAGCTGCACACTATATTGGTGAAAATGAAAATTTGTGCTTGACTGGGACCTGAAACCAGATTTCTGCTTTATGCATCAATTGCCTTAACCACCTCTGCCATACAAGTTGCAGAGTACATCATGAAAACACATGCACTGCAATATGATATTTCATGCCAAGACAAGGGAGCAACAATAATTACAAGTCTCTCTCCATGTGGGAATAACAGGAATTGTGTGAGCACAAGACATGGACATATGGTGACATATGGAAATTTGGGTTGGTCCTGGAGGTGTGCTCGGATGTCGGAGGAGGTTGAGGTGACTTGTCCCATAAAGCCGAAAATCCAGCTTCGAGTCCCAATCCACCACAAATTTTCATTGTCACCAGTACACTGTGCAGCTGGAGTCTGATCAATTTTGAATGGCAAACACATTTCTTGTATTTAATGTAGCTGTTGATCACAGCATTGCCTGTTCCTTCAAACATTCGTGTATGTCTGAAGGGCTTTGCAGAGTACATCACAAAAACACAGGCACTGAAATATGGAATTTCATGCCAAGACAAGACCACAACAATATTCATAAGTCTCTCCCTGTATGCAAATCATAGCACTGGTGCGAATACAGAATGTAGACACAAGGTGACATAGGGAAGTTTGGGTCGATCCTGGAGGCATGCTCAGATGGACGAGGTGGTTAAGGCAACATTCACATAAAGCAGGAAATCTGAAGGACATTGCAGAGTACACTGTGAAAACACAGGCATTGCAATATGGTAATAAGAAGAAGAAGTAGGTGAATGTGACATGGGAGATATGGTAATGTGAGAAAATCTGGCAGAGTGCTGAAAAAAGTGAGTGGAGACAAGTCCCCTGGAGTGGATGCCATTTCCTCTTAATTATTGAAATCCTTGGGAGAGCAGACCATGACAAAATTATTCCACCTGGTGTGAAAGATTATGAAACAAGTGAAGTACCCTCAGACTTCAATAAGAATGTAATGATTTTAGTGCTAAAAATGGCGTTTAGTTACAGTTGTGAAAACTAGCAAACCATATGTTTAACAAGTCATTGTTGCAAAATATTGACATGGATTATTTACATAAGAAAGAAAAAACTGCTAGAAGTCAATCTTGTGGAGGACCATATTGGCTTCTCGAGAAATGTAGAACATGTAAAGCAATATTTATCTTACAACTTATATTAGAAGATAGGGTGAAGAAAGGCGAACCAACATTTATAACATTTTCATGGTTAGCGAAAGATTCTACTATGTGGACTGGATTACACTCTGAAATTTTGAAGGTAAGAAGATAAAATACAGAAAGCAAAAGGTTATTTAGAACTTGTACAGAAATCAAACTGCAGTTGTTAGAGTCAAATTATGTGAAAATAAAGCAGTTGTTGTGAAAAGAATGAGACGGGGTTGTAGTCTATCAATGATGTTATTGACTCTGTACACTAAACAAGCAGTACAGGAAAAAGGAGAAATTTGAAATGGGAATTATAATTCAGAGAGAAAAAATAAAAAAAAAAAACCTTGAGGTTTGTTGATAACATTGTAATTCTGTCAAAAACTGCTAAGGACTAGGGAGAGCAGCTGAAAGAAATGGACAGTGTCTTAAAAAGAGATTGTAGGATGAACATTAATAGAAGTAAAACAAAGCTAATGGAATATAGTCAAGATAAATCAAAGAGTAGCTGATGAGTTTTGTTATTTGGGGAGCAAAAACTGATGACATATGAAGTAAGGAATGGCAAGACAAGCACCTCTAAAAAATAGTAATTTGTTAACATCAAACTTAAATTAAAGTGTTAGGAAGTGTACTATGAAGGTATTTTTTGTAGTGTAGCCTCATATACAAGTCAAATGTGGATGACTGGCTATTCAGACAAAAGCACATAAAAGCTTTTGAAATGTGGCACTATACATGAAAGCTGAAGATTAAATGCATATATTGAATAACAAATTGATTGAATTGAGGAAGAAAGAAAGTTAAGCCACAACCTGATTAAAGGAAAGGAGCAGTTCATAGGACTCATCTTAAGGTGTCAAGGAATTGTCAGTTTGGTAATGGAAGGAAGTGCAGGGGGTGAAAAGTGCATAGGAAAACCAGTGCTTGAATACAGTATGCAGATTAAAATGGGTGTAGATTACCATAGTTATTCTGAGATAAAGAGGCTTGCACAAAATACACTAACATGGAGAGCCACATCAAATAAGTCTTTGGACTGCAGACTACAACAACAATTCATTATGATGGTGGTAAATTATGACTTTGTGCTCAGACATGAGGAAAATATAGTTTTATGAATTTGCAGATTACTTTTTAATCACTCAGTGTATTGCAGAGAGAGCAATTAATTTTATTAGTGTTCTATGTAAAATATGATTTTGTATATTTTCCTGAACTTGGAATAGTTTCTGGTGAGGGCACATACAGTTATTAGAAGTGTGATCCATAACTTACTTTCCTGGATTTCTTACTTCTGTAACAATATACAGGGTGAGTTACCTAACATTACCGCTGGATATATTTCGTAAACCACATCAAATACTGACGAACCGATTCCACAGACCGGACGTGAGGAGAGGGGCTAGTGTAATTGTTTAATACAAACCATACAAAAATGCACGGAAGTATGTTTTTTAACACAAACCTACGTTTTTTTTAAATGGAACCCCATTAGTTTTGTTAGCACATCTGAACATATAAACAAATACGTAATCAGTGCCATTTGTTGCATTGTAAAATGTTAATTACATCTGGAGATATTGTAACCTAAAGTTGACGCTTGAGTACCAATCCTCCGCTGTTTGTTTGGATACGTTAAATGTCAATTATTGTAACTTTATTTTAAACTGAATGCAAGAGTGTTTTTATGTGAGAATGTACTTTTGTGATAAGAAATAACTGTCTAATTTTTTTTTACAGGTCATTTTACTTAATTTTCCACCATCATAGAAGAAAACAAGATGCCGAAACAAAAGCAGAAACAAAAAACTGCAGACATTGGCGTTCACTATGGAAGGACCGATCTGGAACGTATTGGTTTATTTGCAGAAATGAGTTATCTCCATGGAATGGGCTATACTCGGCCTTATGTCAGTAAGGAAAAAAGGCAAAAGTAGATCTAGCTTTTTGTTATAGTGTGTTAGAGTAATATCAACTACCACCAATGAATAAATAAATTTAAAATGCAAAGAAAAGTCAGAATATAATAATAAAATATCATTTAATTTTTCAGTAATGAAAAGATTGTTTTAAAATAGAATGAACAACTTTGCAAACGATTTTTTCACAGTGAAAATGGATGATGAATACAAATGCTATTTTTAAAAAGTTCCTTTATTAGAACTTCTGCAAAATGACAATATACTCCAGACATTTTGGAAACTGCGATTCAATTTGTTGTTGTCTTTTTAGATGGAGGAGGATCTGTTGAGCAATCTGGACTTGTCTGTCTGCTGGATACAAGTGCTGTATGGCTCAGATTCCACCCATGAAATTGGCTTGACGAAGAATTTCATCTTTTCCAGTAGTCTCAAGATTACACTTATCTCTGTCACAGATAGTGAATTCGTATATAAAGTTGGTATTTAAGATATGATTTAGGAAACCACAGAAGATTCAAAGTTGCCCCTCTGCAACCCTTATCAGTACTGTCTGGCATGGAGCATTGGTATTGATGTAGTATATTAGTGGTCATGTGTGTGTGAGTTGTGAATCTGTGTTTGTTTCTCATCTGTTGAAGGATTTTCTCTGAAAGGTGATATTTTCGAACAGTCTAATTTTAAATGCGGCTCTCTGCTGCTCCAATACCTTCTCTGTGTGGTGAACAGCTACTTATCTTAATTCGTATTTTGAGTCTACTCCAGATTTTACATTGTTTAAAATATTATTTCATAAATATAAATCAGAGAACAATCTCTCCTGTACTCCAGTACATACAAAATAACTCTGAGAATCTTGAGCACTGAAGTGGCAGTCATTTCAACCCTAAGGACATACTGATATCTCCTCCACCCCAAGTATCATCAAATTTTGCTTCCCATCAGCATAATATGTCCCCTTAACTAAGATATCTTCCATGTCAACACACTTTTGTATCTCAGTTTAGTGTGTTATCATGATCTATAACTTTTATGAACAGTTTCTTCAGAAAAAATCTCAATCTAATCATGAATGTGTGATATCATTTACTTACAACTGATACCAACAAAAAATTACTAATAGGATATATTCAGTAATATATGGGCCATGTACAGAGGAGACAGGGACCAGAGAGAACTCAGGGCACTACATGCATCACCCAAACAACAAGTTTGTGGGGATGTATTCCATTGAAACTGAAACTGAAACTGAGTGAATGAGGCACATTTGACCCATTGGGAAGTATGCTAAGTCCTGTGTCAGGGGGAATTGAACACATAAGGTAAGTGCCTATTACTCATTGGCAGTTCAAATGTTCAGTGAATAATGTTATCCCTTAGGGAAACAGCAGCAAGGATGGGCAGCATCACCTTGTGCACTAGATGCGTGCCTTGAGTCCTCATTCAGCATGTTGAAGAAGTCATACTATCAGCCCTGAAGG
Source organism: Schistocerca nitens (assembly GCF_023898315.1). Classification (NCBI taxonomy): domain Eukaryota; kingdom Metazoa; phylum Arthropoda; class Insecta; order Orthoptera; family Acrididae; genus Schistocerca; species Schistocerca nitens. Next base: position 251,126,813 of record NC_064614.1, on the reverse strand, counting down.
AACAAGATGCAACCAGCTACAGACTGAGGCTCACATTGGAATAAATGGTGCCTGTCTTCTGTCATCAGGAGTTGTATTTGGATTATTCCAATAACGAGTAGAGAGAATTGAGAATACCAGTTATGCTCACAGAATTTCGATGAAGACCTGCCCCTTTGGTTTTGAGGAGAGCAGAAGGTTGGAAATAGTAACTTCTAAGGCCCTCTGATATGATAGGCTGTGATTTCCTGGACTTGTGACATAGGGTTGAGAATTATTTAGTCCCCTTAAATAGAGATGTACACTGCACATCAGAGGCTGCTACCTAGGTGACAAGATTGTATATGAAGTGCATACATTTCTTTTTTTAGCTTAGGAAGCTGTCCATTAAATCCAGATACTGATATTCATAGGAGACCCTGAAGTGTTAGTATAAATCCACAAGATATGGTCCCACACAAATGAAGCGATTAACAATAGATTTTTAGAGTTTGAATCAGAAAACAGTCATTCATAAAACCAGTGTTCTGAGATAACTTCAGTCTCAGAATGTAAAGTGTTACTGCAGCTAAGAACAAAAGAATCCTGATCATTCAATAGGATTTCAGTTTGACATATACTATTAGAGGAGAAAAAAAGAGGTATTTGTTGTTGTGATTATCAGTCCAATGCCTAGTTTGATGCAGATGTCCACTTTAGTCTATGCTGACCAAGCCTCTTCATCTCTAAATAACTACTGCAACCTACATACATTTGAACCTGCTTACTGTGCTCATGCCTAGAACTTCCACTACAATTCCCCCCCCCCCCCCCCCCCCACACACACACACACACAAACACATGTATCTTTCTCGGTACCAAACTGACTAGTCTTTTGTGTCTTAAGTATGTGTCCTGTACACTGATATCTCCTTTTAGTCAAACTGTGTCAAAAATTTCTTTTTTCCCCTAAATCGTTGAGTTCCTCCTCATTAGTTATGTGATCTACACATCTGATCTCCAGAACTCTCCTGTAGTACCACATTTGAAAGGCTTTTATTTTCTTCTTTTCTGAACTCTTGTCATCTATGTCCTACTTCTGTACAAGGCTACATTCCAGAGAAAAACCTTTAGAAAAAGTTTCTTGATATTTAAATTTATGTTAGATGTTAATAACTTTCTCTTTTTCAAGAATGCTTTTCATACTATTGGCAGTCTACTTTACTCATTATTAGTTACTTTGCTGCCAAAATAGCAAAAATAGCCTACTACTTTTAATGTCTGATTTCCTACTCTAATTTCCTAATTTAATTACATTGCATGACCCTTTTGTGCCCCTGGAAATGTTGTACAGTTTAATTTTTAGTTATGAAATCTCTGTCTTACATTTATATAATCAATCCAGAACCTTCCAGTGTCTCCAGGTCTCTTCCAATACACTGCCATCTTTCAAGATTTTTAAATCAATGTTAGAAATGATTAAATTATGCTTTCCTTCAGCCTATGTCCTCCTGCTGTTTTCCCTTCTCTTCCCTTTCTTGTGATTGAATTAAAATTGTCCATCTCAATTAAATTTTCACTCTCCTTTCTTACTGAATAGTTTATTTAGTCTCATCGCACATTCTTTCAATCTCTTCATCAGTTGCAGAGCTAGTTGACACATCAACTAAAAGGTGACAACAAAGTCCCACTGCTCTCTATAATAATCAACAGAAACCTCTAAATTTAAATAAATAATGTGCAAAATAGTTCTTTAAAGGAGTTTTAATGAGATGTGAACCATTACATGTCCAAAGGGTGACTTGTGCACTGTCATTCACATGCCAAGGATAACACACCGCAAGGTTTTATGGGACATGTTATGGGGCACTGCTGGTGTAACTCAGGTGAAAGCTTGTTGCACAGCATCTTTCAGGCCATCAGTTTTACTGTAACAGTTTTATGAAGTGATAAACTGTATTATCCCCTATAGCAAACATGTGTTGAGGTCAGGGTTTCATGGTAACTTGCCCCCACACCACATGCAATATTTACTATGGGAGTTCATAAAGGGTATCAGCTCATAAAACCATTATGACACCACGTACATACTGAAAGACGCTTTGCAACAAGCTTGCACCCAAATTACACAAACAATTCTCTGAATAATGTCACACAGAACCTGATGGCGACTTACCTTGTGCCATATGAATGAACATGTACAACTAATCCATTAGACAAGTAATGGTTCATATCCTACGAAAAAATGTTATTTATTGAAATTTAGAGGTTCATGTTCATTATTATAGGGGATAATGGTTCTTTGAGACCACCCTGTACTGTGGTGGTTGTTGGCTTCCTTTCTTTCTCGGATATGATAAAGCATTCACTATGTTGTTCATAGAAGCTTACCTACATTCCTATTTTCTTATTCATTATTAGACCTACTCCTGAATTACCCATATTTGATTTTGTATTTATAACCTTGTAATCACCTGACTGTAAGCGGTGTTCACCCCCCATTGCACTTCAGCAGTTCCTACTTCAACCTGTCCACATCCCTCTTTAAATCCTCTAGCCTAGCTAACTGATTCATGGATCTAACATTTCACGTTCTGACCTGTAGAATGTCAGCTTTGTTTTTCCTGATGGTGAAATCCTCCTCATTAGCCCCCACTTGGAGATCCAAACAGGGGACTATATTCCCTTTACCGTAGGAATATTTTACTCAAGAGGATGCTATCAACATTGAGCTATACAGCAGAATTGCATGACCTCAAGAAAATCCCCATTGTTTCCCTGTACAGAATCAGATTATAGGTCATAACTACTGTGACACTGGCATGTTGAATACACAATTAGCACTTGAGTTTGAATGCTAATTTGTGGTATGTCAGTCTGGTCTGTTGCAAATATGATTTTCCTTATTTGCTATAAAATAGAAATTTTTGTGTGGAGGAAATCCTACCCTATGAATATTAAATGTATAAGGGGCATTCAAAAAGAAACAAGCCGGAGTCTGCAATGTGCAAACCGGTGACAGGAGGGTAATATTGTGGTGTGTGTAACAAGGTGTGGTTCTGACCAGACCATGAATGTTCACAGCCCATTGTTAGAGGGCATGCATGCACATTATGTGACTATACAGAGCTAGCAGCAGCATGCGTCAATCGTCCAATGCTGCCAGTCGCTTTGGAAACAGTGACATGGAGGCATCAACAGAAGAGCAAAGAGGTGTTGTTCGTTTTCTGACAGTGGAAGGAGTAGGAGGAACGGACACTCATCGATGAATGTCACAAGTGTATGGTGAACACTGCAGGCAGAAATTCAAATGGGAAGTTCTGGGCCACCCTCCATACAATCCGGAGTCCGGGCCTCTCTCCCTGTAATTACGCCAGTTTTGATCCCCTTAAAAAGGCTCTGAGGGGCAAACGATTCACCTCAGATGATGTCCAGCTGTATGTGTGGAACTGTTCAACATTGCAGCCCCAGGAATTTTATGAGACAGCCATTCCACACCTTGTGTCACAGCGGGACAAGTGTCTCAACAGCCAGGGTCAATACTTATAACATACAGGTACTGGTTTCTGTAATTATGCCTCTGGCTCATTTCTTTTTGAATGCCCCTTATAGTTACACAATTAATGGATGATTTAAAGGTAATGTCCTTTTCCTGAGGAGGTTGCTAGAGACCAAACATAAATTTAAACAGGACAAGGATGTGAAAGAAATTGGCCATGTCCTTTCCAAAAGAACCATAACAGCATTTGCCTTAATTGAGTCAGGCACAGTGAAAACCTAAACCTAGAAACCTAGATGGACAGACAGACAGAGGAAGCATGCTGCTCTTGAATGCAAGTCCAGTGCCTTAACCACAGTTCCAGTGTTCTCAATTATTTAATTACAGGCTCAATCATAAAACAGTCTGATAATGATGTAGATACACAGGGCATGGGGGCTGGTTATGACCAAAAGCCACATGGTCCTTGAGAAGTGCAGAACAACATTTTTTTACTGATAGGAGCATACAAACATAAGAGTAGGAATACAATCAAGACACCAGATTGACTACTGGTCAAAGAGTCTGTTGCACCAGAGCTCAGTTGACTGCCAACAATGATATCTCATGAAGCAGTGTTCCCACAGAATCCACTCCCCCCCCCCCCTCCCCCTCCCCCTCCACACCCCACCCTACTCCCTCCCTCCTCACCACTGTGAAGCACTGCGAAGGAAGAGAAGGAAGGGGTTGCTAATTGCTGAAGTAGTGGGTACCGAAGTGTATGATTGGTCGTACCGTTGCTGTCACTTTGGTGAGACACGACTGGGCTACTTCTGAAAGTGATGCTGCACAAATGCATGTGACCAGAGCCATGGCTGGTGGTTCCATGAGAAATGACTGAACCATTACTTAAAGTTGCCGTATGTGTGGTAGGAGTGCTGAACACTTGGTATAGCTACACCTGCCATGGTGAGCATTGGGTTTGTCCACACTGGACATTGGTGGTACAGTCAAAGAGACAGGGGTGGGGTGTCAGTGGAGAGGATGTCACCATGTGGCAGCCACACATTTGATAAAGACTTTGAGCTGATCAATGGAACAGCATATGTTGAGGGGACGTTTATTTGATGTGAGCCAGTAATTTATTTGCTAGAACAAACTTTGATAGGCATGATCTCTGTGAAGGCTATCCATGGTGAACAAGGAGCAATGGGGAGGCAGGGATACTGGATACTCACTTGTTTCAGGTCATTGTGGTAGTCGATGTAGATGGAGATATTCAGAAAGAGGTGCCAAAGTTGTGAGGAATGGTTGAAGGCATATTGTGCATTTGACGATGGTCAAAATGACATCATGTAGTGTTCAATTCCTTTGGTGTGTCCAGAATGTGACATTGTAGAACGTCTCTCACTTGTGGTAAGAGTGTGATAGTTGAAAGTGAAACCAGATGATCATGGTCGAAAGGGTCGGTGTTGTCATGAGAAGATAGGTAGCAGGTGGCAGTCAAGCTGTGTGTCAGTGAGTCATATGAATGAAGCATATCAGTGGTGTGCTGTACTGTCAAAGGGATGTGCCTGATGGTGCCAGCAATGGGGTAGCCAGGTGTCAAGGTGAGTTGGTGGTGTACTGATCCATGTGCTTCTCCATGTGCCCAGGGTCAGTGACTGTGTTGGTGCCAGGTAAGGCAGGGAGCAGGTGGGCCACGCAGGATTAGCCGAGCGGTCTAGGGCGCTGCAGTCATGGACTGTGCCGCTGGTCCCGTCGGAGGTTTGAGTCCTCCCTCGGGCATGGGTGTGTGTGTTTGTCCTTAGGATAATTTAGGTTAAGTAGTGTGTAAGCTTAGGGACTGATGACCTCAGCAGTTAAGTCCCATAAGATTTCACACACATTTGAGCAGGTGGGGTCAGGTGTCAGGTGTTTGTGGCTGGTCGGTGGCACCAGAGTCAGATGTGTGATTATGATTTTGTGGACTGTTTCACTCATAATGGCACATTGTTTGGCACACACTTGTGAAGGATCACATGGAAACTCAGTAGGAATTGAGCTGTGCTGTCCTAACCATTGATGTGTCTGATGGAGGCAATGTTGTGGTTGCATCCATAGGTGACAAGGGAGCTGCTCCACTGATGTGTTCTGGGCATGGTAATTTAGTGGGAGGCATTGAGTAGAGGCGACTGATGTAGACAGCTGAGGTGCTGTGGTGCCACCAGGAGTTCCTTTTCAATGTTTTTGTCCTGTCCCTGATGAAACTATTGTTTTGACAGAGTTGGAGATTCGTTTTATGCAGTCAGGATAAATTTGGTGGATGTATTGCAAATGCTCACTCATATTGGTTCAGGAGAGTCTGATGGTAGTCAAGCAGATCATCAGACAGAGGAGCTCATGGTGTGGAGAGGATTGTACTATTATGTTGAGCCAACAAGTGGAAGTAACTGAAAATCCCATAGGTGAAGTGACCACTCGTCCTGTTGATGGGCCTATCATTTGGTGATGGGCCTATCATTCGGTAAGTCTGAAAGTATGTTGAAGTGTCATAAGAATTCAGTGCCAATAACAGATTCTCCCATTCCACTACAAGAAGTGTCCTAGAATTTTTCTGTGAGGGCAAGGTCAAGTGTGTGAACCTGTGATCCATAAATCTGGTTTTTTGTCTCATTTGCCACATGGAGCTGAACAGATGTGTAGTCATTTGATGCACCTTGTGAAGAAGGTGACATGGTCCTGACCACAGAATCAGTGTTGATGAGATATAAATGTCCACTTTTGTTGTTGTGGGCAAAAAGTTTGTTTTTATGAAATGGACATGGTGAGAGTGGTTCATCACCATTTCTGTGGTTGTCGAGGTGACTAACATATCCAGGATGGTCCAGTGTGCATTTAATTTTGGAAATTGCAAGGTTGTCTGAAGTTTTAAGCCATGGCTGTGTATGTTGTGTGACACCAGCAAAAGCAGTTTGGTATAGATGCAATGTGATCAGTAGTGAGTTTTGGAAGGGGAGACGCCCATTTTTATCACATGCGTGACATGCTTGTCAGTATTCTGTGCAAGTCTGAGTGTGATGTGGCTGCTGATGATCCACGCAGGTACAGCATGGTTAGTGGTATTCTGTGTTGGGACAGACACAGCACATTTGGCAGTGAAGTGATGGTTTATTGATGACACATTAAGGTCATTGCTCCAACCAGGCACAGTGACATCATATTGTTGAGGGTTGGACAGAGCCAGCTTTGCTCATAGCCAGTTGTACTTGCATGGTGTTTTAAAACTCACAGAGTACATAGTTTGTGGCTGAGCATGAGATGATTGCCAACTTGCTTGTGCAAATGGCACCATAATTGTGATGGTGTTTTATCACTGAGCACTTTGTCATGGGTGACAAGGCAGATTTGTTCCTCTAGCGAGTGGTTGAGGAGACAAAGTAGGGCAGCTTTCATGGTTTTGTATTTATTGTCTGTTGGTGGTATGAGAATGACATCATTTATTGCATCTGTGTTGTTTTCTTCTAAGTGGCTTAGGAGTAGAACAAACTTGGTGGTGTCATTGATTGCATTGTTCAAAGCAAAGATATTGTCCACAATGGCGAACCACAACACTGGTTGATCTAGCCTGGTAGTTTGAGGTGTGTCCAGTAGTTGACAGATTGCAATGATGATGTTCATGGTGGGAGTACAGATGAACTCAAATTGTCTGGAAATGGCATAATGTGATGCAGGTGGCCAGCACAGTAGGTGATGCAGCTGGCTGCATGAACTGCAGTACAATCATATTTAAATATGGTAAAAATGGAAATGAGCATGTGGCATTGTAGGACAGCAGGCCCCATTTGGGGAAGTTTGGCCTCTGCTGGGGAAGTTCAGCCACCGAGTGCAAGTCTTATTTCACTCGAAGCCACATTGTGCAACTCATGTGCCGGTGATGAGCATGAAATGATGATGAGGACAACACAACATCCAGTCCACGAGCAGAGAAAATCTCCAACCCGATCAGGAATCGAACCCTGGATTGCTGCATGAGAGGCAAGCATGTAACCACTCAGCTAAGCAGATGAACTTTAAATGTGGTAAGGTTGACTGATTCAATGTGATTGAACATGTGTCAAATCTGTTGGATTGACTTTCCTTGGGCATGGGTTGGTCACTGGAAAGAATGGAGTTTCAAGTGGAATCAAAAAGCACATTGTCTGTTAGCTTGTATTGTTCATCATTGTTGTACACTGGCATAGCACTGTCCAAGAGAGTATCACTTTCAGTTTTCACCACTCAGGTTGCACTCACAGTGTCATCTATGATGACAGGTGTTATGGACAAGGAGACATTGTTTGTCAGTGAAATTTGCATGGCAGAACGGGAGCACATCAATGGCATTGTTGATGCATAATTGTCAGAAGTGATGAATCACAATCATTGGGAGACACCAGTGTAGATACATTGGAAATAGGGTGTGATTATGGTGAATAACTACATGATCTTCACACACTGAAGAATGATATTTATCACTGATAAGAGCACGCACGCATAACCGTGCAGACACAATGAAGTCACCAAACTGAATCTTGGTCAAAGAGTCTGTTGCACCAGAGTCAAGTTGACTGCCAGTGATGCATAAAGAAGTGAACTCTAAGAAAACTGTAACTTTTTTGTAATTTCTTAGAAATGAAAGACTAGTTCAGTGAAATTCAAATATGAATAACTCTTTAAATATCCTTGATTATATTTTACAAATAGTTTTTTGAAAGTGTTGTTGTGGTCTTGAGTCCAAAGACTGGTTTGATGCAGCTCTACAAGCTTCTCTATCTTGTGCAAGCCTCTTCATCTCCCAATAACTACTATAGCCTTCATCCTCCTGAATGTGCTTACTGTATTCATCTCTTGATCACCCTCTATGGTTTTTAACCAACCACCCCTCCCCCCACATGGCCATTCAGAACTAAACTGGTGATCCATTGATGTTTCAGAATGTGTCCCATCAACTGATCCCTTCTTTCAGTCAGATTGTCCCACCAATTTCTTTTCACCCCAATTTTATTCAGTATGTCTTCATTAGTTATGTGTTCTTCCATCTAATCTTCAGCATTCTTCTGTAGCACCATATTTCAAAAACTTGTATTCGCTTCTTGTCTAAACTCTTTATTGTCCATGTTTCACTTCCATACAGGGCTACACTTGATACAAATTTTGAGAAAAGACTTCCTGACACTTAAATCTATACTTCTATTTTCAGAAATGCTCTTCTGACCATTGCCAGCCTACATTTTATATCCACTCTAATGCAGCCATCATCTACTACTTCAAGTGTCTTGTTTCCTCATGTAGTTCTCTCAGAATCATCTGATTTAATTCAACAACATTCCATTATCCTGGTTTTGCTTTCGTTGATGTTTTCATCTTATATTCTCCTTCCAAGATCCTGTCCATTCCATTGAACTGCTCTTCCAGATCCTTTGATGTCTCTGATAGAATTACAATGTCATCAACAAATATCAAAGTTTTTATTTTTCTCCCTGGACTTTAATTCCTACTCCACATCTTTCGGTTTCCTTTACAACTTCCTCAATGTACAGACTGAATAACATCAGCGGTAGGCTACAAACCTGACTTGATCCCTTCTGAACCGCAGCTTCCCTTTCATACCCCTCGACTCTTGTAGCTGATATCTGGTTTCTATACAAATTCTAATAACCTTTTGCACCCTGTATTTTACCCCTGTCACCTTTAGAATTTGAGACAGAGTATTCCAGTCAAAAAGAATTTGTGTAAGTATTTTCCAACTGTGATTTACTAAACTAATAGTTTGGTAACATACTTGTCAGCACCTGATTTCTTTGGAATTGGAATTCTTTTTGAAGTAGGAGGATATTTAGCCTGTCCCTACATCTTGCACACCAGATGGAAGAGTTTTGTCATGGCTGGCCCTCCCAAGGCTATCAATAGTTCTGACAGAATGTTGTCTACTCTTGTGGCCTTGTCATGTCTTAGGCCTTTCAGTGCTCTGTCAAATTCTTCTTGCAGTACTTTCAGTGCCCTGTCAAATCCTTCTTGCAGTTCCATATCCCCTATCTTGGCTTCATCTGCGTCCTCTTACATTTCTACACACATAAAAAAAAAATTCTGCATCACCTCGGTTCCGAGAGTTCCAGAAACTGTACAGAAAATTGGAATAGAGATCAACATAAACATCATTTCCGCCACCCTTTTTATTGCTCATGGAAACCACACATTGCATGTTGTACCATCATACAGCAAGTCCTTCAGAGGTGGTGGTCCAGATTGCTGTACACTCCAGTACCTCTAATACCCAGTAGCACATCCTCTTGCATTGATGCATTCCTGTATTCCTTGTGGTACACTATCCACAAGTTCATCAAGGCACTGTTGGTCTAGATTGTTCCACTCCTCAATGGGGATTCAGCGTAGATCCCTCAGAGTTGTTGGTGGGTTACATTGTCCATAAACAGCCATTTTCAATCTATCCCAGAAATGTTCGATAGGGTTCATGTCTGGAGAACATGCTAGCCACTCTAGTCGAACGATGTAGTTATCCTGAAGGAAGTCATTCACAGGATGTGCATGATAGAGACATGAATTGCAATATGCTGCCGATATAGTTGCACTATCGGTCGGAGGATGGCATTCACATATCGTACAGCCATTACGGCATCTTCCATGACCACCAGCGGCGTACATCGGCCCCCCATAATGCCACCCCAAAATAGCAGGAAACCTTCAGCTTGCTGCACTCACTGGACAGTGTGTCTAAGGGGTTCAACCTGACCGGGTTGCCTCCAAACACGTCTCCGACGATTGTCTGGTTGAAGGCATATGCGACACTCATCGGTGGAGAGATTGTGATGCCAATCCTGAGCGGTCCATTCGATATGTTTTTGGGCCCCTCTGTACTGCACTGCATGGCATCGTGGTTGCAAAGATGGACCTTGCCATGGACGTTGGGAGTGAAGTTGTGCATCATGCAGCCTATTGTGCACAGTTTGACTCATAACACAATGTCCAGTGGCTGCACGAAAAGCATTATTCAACATGGTGGTATTGCTGTCAGGGTTTCTCCGAGCCATAATCCATAGGTAGCAGTCATCCACTACAGTAGTACCCTTGGGCGGCCTGAGCAAGGCATGTCATCAATAGTTCCTGTCTCTCTGTATCTCCTCCATGTCTGAACAACATCACTTTGGTTCACTCTGAGATGCCTGGACAATTCCCTTATTGAGAGCCCTTCCAGGCCTAAAGTAACAATGCAGATGCAACCGAACCATGGTAATGGCTGTCTAGGAATTGTTGGACTACAGACAACACGAGCCATTTACCTCCTTCCTGGTGGAATGACTGAAACTGATTGGCTGTTGGGACCACCTCCATCTAATAGGTGCTGCTCATACATGGTTGTTTACATCTCTGGGCGGGTTTAGTGACATCTCTGAACAGTCAAAGGGACTGTGTCTGTGATACAAGATCCACAGTCAACGACTATCTTCAGGAGTTCTGGGAACTGGGGTGATTCAAAACTTTTTTTGATGTGTGTATAATACTGCTCTAAAATACACTCCCTTGTATAGACCCTCTACATACTCTTTCAATGTTTCAGCTTTCCCTTCTTTGCTTAGAACTGGTTTTCCATCTGAGCTCTTGATATTCATAAAGCTGCTTCTATTTTCTTCAAAGGTCTCTCTAATTTTCGTGCAGGTGGTATCTATCTTTCCCCTAGTGAAATATGCTTCTTAATCCTTACATTTGTCCTCTAACCATTCCTGCTTAGCCATTTTGCACTTCCGGTCAATCTCATTTTTTAGACATTTGTATTCCCTTTCACCTGCTTGATTTACTGCATTCATATATTTTCTCCTTTCATTAATTAAATTAAGTATCTCCTGTGTTATCCAAGGATTTGAACAAGACCTTGTCTTTTTACCTATTTTACTGCCTTCACTATTTCATTTGTCAAAGCTACCCATTCATTCTCTATGTATTCTTTTCCCCTATTCCTGTCAATCGTTATTTAATACTCCCTGTGAAACTCTCAACAACCTCTGGTTCTTTCAACTTATCCAGGTCCCATCTCCTTAATTTCCCATCATTTTGCAATTCATTCAGTTTTAATCTACAGTTCATAACCAATATGTTGTGATCAGAGTCCACATCTGCCCATGAAAATGTCTGCCAACTTAAAATCTGTTTCCAAAATCTCTGTTGTACCATTACATAATCAGTCTGGAACTCCCCAGCATCTCCAGGTCTCTTCCACATATGCAGCCTTCTCTCATGATTCTTGAACCACGTAGCTTCCTCTTTCATTCCTTTCCACCAATCCATATTGACCTACTATTCTTCCTTATCTTTCTTTTTCTGCTATTGAATTCCACTCCCCCATCACTATTAAGTTTTCATCTCCCTTAACTATCTGAATAATTTCTTCTATCTCATCATAAATTTCTTCAATCTCTTCTTCATCTGTGGAGCATATAAACTTGTACTTCTGTGGTGGGTGTGGGCTTTGTGTCTGTCTTGGCTACAATAATGAGTCCACTATGATGTTCATAGTAGCTTATCCACATTCCCATTTTCTTATTCATTATTAAACCTACTCCTGCGTCATGGACCTTGACATCAGCCAGGTGGCTTGCATGCCTCAGCGATATGGATAGCTGTACTATAGGTACAACCACAATGGAGGGGTATCTGTGGAGAGGCCAGACAAATGTGTGGTTCCTGAAGAAGAGTAGCAGTCTTTTCAGTAGTTCCAGTCCCAACAGTCTGGATGACTGACTGATCTGCCGTTGCACTATCAATCATAACAGCATTGCTGTGCTGGTCCTGTGAATGGCTGAAAGCAAGGGGAAACTACAACCATAGTTTTTCTTGAGGACATGCAGCTCTACTGTGTGGTTAAATGATACTGGCTTCCTCTTGGGTAGTTATGGAGGTAAAATACTCCCCCAATTGGATCTCTGAGCAGGGACTACTCAGGAGGATGTCATCATCAGGAGAAACAGAACTGGCATTCTATGGATCAGAGCATGGAATGTTAGACTCCTTAATCAGGCAGGTAGATTAGAAAATTTAAAAAGGGGAAATGGATAGGTTGAAATTAGATACAGTGGGGATTAGTGAAGTTTGGTGGTAGGAGGAACAGGACTTCTGGTCAGGTGAATTCAGGGTTACAAACACAATGTCAAGCAGGGGCATTGCAGGAGTGGGCTTAATAATGGATAAGAAAATAGGAACATGGGAAAGCTACTATGAGCAGCTTAGTGAATGCATTATCATAGCCAAAGATAGACATGAAGCCCATGCCTACCACAGAAGTACAAGTTTACATGCCAACTAGCTCCGCAGATTTTGAAGAGATTGAAGAAATGTATGATGAGGTAAAAGAAATTATTCAGATAGATAAAAAAGATAAAAATTTAGTTGTTATGAGGGACTGGAATTCAACAGTAGGAAAAGGAAGAGAAGGAAAAATAGTAAGTGAATATATACTGGAGGAAAGGAATTAAAGAAAAACCACCTGGTAGATTTTGCACAGAGCATAATTCATCACTGATAACACTTGGTCTAAGAATCATAATAGAAGGTTGTTTACATGAAAGAGAGCTGGAGACACTGGAAGGTCTCAGATTGATTATATAATGGTTAGACAGAGATTTAGGAACCAGATTTTAAATTGTAAGACATTTTTAGGGGCAGATGTAGACTCTGAACAAAATTTATTGGTTACGAACTGTAGAGTAAAACTGAAGAAATTGGAAAAAGGTAGGAACTTAAGGAGATGGGATCTGGATAAACTGAAAGAACCAGAGATTGTGAGCTTAGCTTTAAGAGATGAAATAGTGAAGGCAGAAGAGGATCAAATGGGCAAAAAGGCAAACCTAGTAGCAATCCATGGATAACACGTGTGATATTGAATTTAATTGCTGAAAGGAAAAATTTAAAAATGCAGCAAATGATGCAGGCGAAATGGAACACAAATGACTAAAAAATGAGAGTGACAGGAAGTCCACAAATGGGTAAACAGGTCTGGCTGGAGGAGAAATGTAAGGATTTAGTAGCAAATTTCATTAGGGGTGTAATAGATACTGCCTACAGGGCATTTAAAGAGGCCTTTGGTGAAAAGAGAAGCAGCTGAATGAACACCAAGAACTCAGATGGTAAAGCAGTCCTAAGCAAAGAAGGGAAAGCTGAAAGGTGGAAGGAGTATATAGAGGATATATTCAAGGGAGATGAACTTGAAAGCAACATTATAGAAAGCAAAGTGGACACAGATGTAAGATAGGCTGGGAGATATGATACTGTGAGAAGAATTTGAACAACCTCTCAAAGATCTAAGTTGAAACAAGACACAACGAGTAGATGACATTTTCTGTCAGAACTACGTCAGTCTTAGAAGAGCCAGTCATGACAAAACTCTTCCTTCTGGTGTGCAAGATGTATGAGACAGGCAAAATATCTCAGAATTCAAGAAGAATGTGGTAATTCCAATTCCAAAGAAAGCAGTTGCTGACAGGTGTGAAAATTACCAAACTCTCAGTTTAATAAGTCATGCTTGCAAGTTGATAACACAAATTCCTTACAGAAGAATGGAAAACTGGTAGGAGCTGATCTTAGGGAATATCAATTTGGATACCAGAAAAATATAGGAACAAGTGAAGCTATACTGATCCTATGACCTATCTTAGAAGGTAGGTTAAGGAAAGGCAAACCCTCATTTATAGCATTTGTAGATTTAGAGAAAGCTTTTGACAATGTTGACTGGAATACTTTCTTTAAAAAGAGAGGGGTAAAATACAGCAAGTGAAAGGCTATTTACAAGATGTACAGAAACCACACATCAGTTATAAGAGTCAAGGGGCACAGAAGGGAAGCAGTGGTTGTGAAAGGAGGGACAAGATTGTAGCCTATCCCTGATGTTATTCAATCTGTACAGTGAACAAGCACTAAAGGAAACCAAAGAAAAATTTGGAGTAGCAATTAAAATTCAGGGAGAAGAAATAAAAACTTTGATATTTGCCGATGACATTGTAATTCTGTCAAAGACAGCAACGGACTTTGAAGAGCAGTTGAATGGGATGGACAGTGTTTTGAATAGAGGATACAAGATGGACATCAACAAAAGCAGAACAAGGATAATGGAATGTAGTCAGATTAAATCAGGTGACACTAAGGGAATCAGATTAGGAAATGAGACACTTAAAGTAGTAGATGAGTTTTGCTATTTGAGCAGCAAAATAACTGATGATGGTCGAAGGAGGGAGGATATAACATGTAGACTGGCAATGGCAAGAAAAGCATTTCCGAAGAAGAGAAATCTGTTAACATCAGATATAGATTTAAGTGTGAGGAAGTCTTTTCTGTAATTTGTATGAAGTGTAGCCATGTATAGAAGTGAAATGCAGAAGATAAACAGTTTAGATAAAATGAGAATAGTAGCTTTTGAAATGTGGTACTACAGAAGAAAGCTGAAGATTAGATGGGTTGATCATGTAACTAATGAGAAAGCACTGAACAGAATTCGTGAGACAAGAGATTTGTGGCACAGCTTGACCAAAAGAGGGGATCAGTTGATAGAACACATTCTGAGACATCAATGAATCACCAATTTAATATTTGAGGGAAGTGTGTGAGTGAGTGTGTGTGTGTGTGTGTGTGTGTGTGTGTGTGTGTGTGTGTGTGTGGAGGAAGGTGTAGGTTGTTGTAGCTATTCAGAGATGAAGAGGCTTGACAGGATAGAGTGGCATGGAGAACTGCATCAAACCAGTCTTCAGACTGAAGACGAAAACAATGACAACAACAACAGCAACAAAAACAACACCTTGTATTCATATGGTCAGAAGTCCCGCTCCTCCTGCCACAGAACTTCACTAATTCCCATTATATCCAACTTCTATTTCTAAATTTTCTAATCTATCTGCCCGAATACAGGATCTAACATTCCACGCTCCAATGCCAGTTTTGTTTCTCCTGATGATGAAATAGCCCTAGCAGTCCCCACCCAGAGATCCAAATGGGAGACTGTTTTACTTCCAGAATATTTTACCCAATAGGATGCCCTTGGGAAAGATTAGAGTTGTAGTTTCTCCTTGCTTTCAGCTGTTCGTAGTATCAGCACAATAAGGCCATTTTGGTTGATGCTAGAAGGCCAGATTAGTAAATCATCCGGGCTGTTGCTCTTACAACTATTGAAAAGTCTGCTGCCTCTCTTCATGGAACCACACATTTGTCTGACCTCTCAACAGATACCCCTCCATTGTGATTACACCTATGATATGGCTATCTGTATCATAGAGGCATGGAAGCCTCCCCACCTATGGCAAGCATATTTCATACGCTTTGGATAAATTACGTTATTTTATGTTCAATAAACTATTCTTAGGCTTTTGTAAAATTATTAATATAGTTTGGTTAAAACCCCAAACGAATGATATTATTCTACAATTAAAGAATTTAGGTCAAGTCCATGATACAAAATACAGGGTGACAATTACTGAACTCTATGAAATGAAATTCTGAATGGTTTGCATTAGGACATAGAAACTGAACAGCTGGCCATGGGGCATGATGGGAATTAGTATGCGCATGTATGATTTGGTTTAGCGACGAAGCCCACTTTCATTTAGATGGGTTCGTCAATAAGCAGTTGGTGGATTTGGGGTACTGATAATCTGCAGTTCGTGATCAAGAAGTCTCTTCACCTTCAATGGATGGCTGTGTGGTATGCAATATCCAGTCCCGGAATAATCTGTGCAATATTCCTTAATGGCACAGTGATTATCAAACAGTATGTGAAGGTTTTGGAAGATGATATCATCCCCACTGTTCAAATTAACACTGATTTCAACAAGATGTGGTTCATGCAAGACAGAGCTCAACCCCATCAAAGCAGGAGAGTGTCTGATGTCCTGGAGGAGCACTTTGGGGACTGCATTCTGGCTCTGGAATACCCAGAGCCCACTGGCATGAGCCATGATTGGCCGCCATATTCTCTGGATCTGAACACATGTGACTCCTTTTTGTGGGGCTATATTAAAGACAAGATGTGCAGCAATAACCCCAAAACCACTGCTGAGCTGAAAAGAGCCATTCAGATCATTGATGGCATGCAGAATTTCACTATTTGTCTGTGCCACAACATCACCACTGTTGGCAGGCATATCAGATATGTTGTAACCTAAATCTCAATATCTGTAGTTTACATGTTGAATAAAGTTGTGCATGCCATAGTTTGTAGCTAATTTACATTTTTTTTCATATAATTCAATAACTGTCACCCTCTATGTCGCATCAGTAGTGTAGTTAATTTGTCATTCCCTGTTACAAAAATGAATAGTAGTCCTTACAATTTGAACTGGACAGCAGAATTCAAATAACTTTAATTACAAGTAAAGGAATACTTTTCAAGAAGCCTTTATTAAAATTTTTGTTGCTGGTGCTCTTTAGAGATAGTTTCCAATGCTTTTATTCTTAATTAAATTCACCTTTCTGTAAATACAACAATTTAAAAACTTTGTTATGTTACATAGTATGAGTCCTTTCTTATTTTGCACAGATGTTTTCAATGAAGAAAGTATCAAAGGGCGTCAGATGATTCCTGGTTTTCCACAATCAAAATGTGCAAGAGATGATGGTTACTTCATTCCTTTCAGACGAATCTTTCAGAAAGAAGCCTATTTCAATAGGAGTAGAGCAGCATATCTGGAACGGTATGTGTGTGACACACGAACTGATATTTCCATTTCAGTATCTATAAATTATTCATAAAATAATTGCATTACTTGGAGTTGCATTACACAGTCCTTTAATTTTGAAATTATGCTTTAGACTTGCAGCAACTGCAAAGAACATTGCACCAAGAACATTTGTACAGCCATCTCCAACAAAAAGACAAACTGGATCTGGAGATTATTATGGTTGTTTTGAGAAAATTACAGGTAAGCAGTGTACCAACGTGAAAACTATATTTGAAATGTAGTAAATTTCAAATTTTCCACATAGAAGTTTGTTATCAGTTATTAATTCCATCCTTATAACAAAAATGTAAGTTGAAATGGGAAATCTGTGCTTTGTCATGATTATCAATCATAGAAGTGGCCAAACTTGGCATTTTGAATTTTTTTGGTCTGTAATTACACATTTCTTTGTAAAGCTTTCAGGATTTGTGAGTTTCATTTCTTTTTAACAGAGAATCTTCTGTATAAATTACAGAACTGTAGCTCTGCTCATTGCTTATATTCCTCACCATATATCTAGAGACATGGCTGTGGTTATTTTGATTGCTTAACATTTCTTTATGGCACCTCTTAGTACTGCAGTGCTCAGTTGCATTGCACATGGCTGTAACCTAATGCTGAAGTATGCTGCCTGAAAGAAATTTGAAACATCCAGAAAGGGAGAAGGAAATAAAATGGAAAATCACAGGTTGAGAGGGTATGTGATGTTATTTCAGTGACTACAACATTTACTTGAATTTACAGAGAACTTGGCAGTATGAGCCCACTTATCAGTATGATGTTGAATTGCCTCTGGCATGGATGCATGCACTGATTTGGCTGGGAATTGTGTCATAAAACCATTGTATCTTCTCCTGCAGCAAGCTGTCACATAACTTTTGTAACTTGTCCTCGACATCTTGGATAGTGGCACTGGGGAAGAATTGACTTTTGAGCTAGCTGCTACCATGTTATATTGGAGACAGAACTGAGAATTTTGATAACCATGGAGTACCTCAACATCATGCATACAGTTTATATAGACATGAGCCATGTGTAGACAAGCATTGTTCTACTGAAAAATGGCACTACAATACTGTCGAATGAGTGGTAACACGTGAGGGAGCTAGCTGTCCATGATGTACTATTGCGCTGTCAGAGTTCTCTCAATCACTTCCAAATGTGAGCTGAATTCATGGCCAGTGGCTCCCCATATGATGATGACAGGAGTAACTCTGTTGTGCCTGTCAAAAATGTTGGAAGGATGGGACCTCTCTCCCAGATGCTGTCATACTCAACGACAATGATCATCCAGGGTAGTGTAGAACCATAACTCATTGCTGAAGACAATGCAGCACTGTTCTTCAGCAGTTCATGCTTTCCAGTCATGTCACCAGTCCAATACGCAACTGTTTGTGTTGTATTGTAATGGCAGGCTATGCATGGGATCGTAATTCCCTAGTTCAGCTGCTGATGGTCTTCAACCTGTGGTGTGGGATGACAGAGAATCTTGCAGGGTTTCCCTTACTTGTACTCAGACAGCAGGTGCAGATTGTGCTTGGTGCACAATACAGTTATCCTCCCTTGTGGTCGTTGGACATGGCAGGCAGGAACATTAACAACAAGTATGCCTACACTGATGTACCCATGCAGTCCGGCATGAGACCACTGCCAAATCTGAAGGCCCCAAAAAGTGGGATGTTGCATGATTTGACCAGATGGCCAAATGGAGACATACAATGAGGCCCTGTTCAATCTCTGTCAGGTGCTGATAACACTTGTCTCACATGAGTATGCAGCATCTCCGCGTCCTCCACAGTGATCAGTCAAGATCTGATACAGTTCACACCCCTTATGTACCCTCGCAGGTCTGTTAATAGCACTAAATACAAACAACACTAAAGTACTCTGGTGGCCATTCTAGCTGTCACGTAGACTTTCAACTCTAATCACTTACAAATCCATCAATGGTATTCATATATAAATTTACACTGATCTCCAATCATGTATTCTGAGAGATTTACTTTCTCGATCACACAGTGATCAGCTTCAGAGCTGGTTATTACATATGGCTGTTTCTAAGTGCTTGGTTGTGTACAAGTTGTGAAACAAATACTGGAAGTGGTTCATAAGCTTGAAAGCAGTAGTATTAGTATTAACAGTAGTGCAGTTTTATTTATCTTTGAATCACTTTTACAAAGATATTGCACATGTAATGACACAACAGTGAAAATAATCATTTATACAGACATTTAAATACTTACAGTCTTAGCTTACTGAGGATGTGACTTGTAGCTTGAGGGATATTTCGAATATCTGCATTGAGTTTTGCAGCAAGAGTCTGAAGGTAGTGAAATTAAAACACAAATATTTAACTAATAGAAATGATTATTTTTGGGACAGTGCTGAAATAAATGAAACATTTGCACTGGTAATAATTACACCAATAGCCTTTGCAGTGCAAAGACAAACACCTCCAATGAAACTAAAATATAATTCAGGAAGGGATGTCATTTGATATTTGATATTCACCATTTTTTTTGGCCACTTGGATTTTGTAAAATCCAGGATAGAATGGGTGGCTTTGCTGATATCATGAATGCACCTGGAAGATTACAAAAGCAAAATGTTTTAAATCAGACTTCAGGGAATGCATCACTTGAGAAGATAGAAACATTAAAATTTACAGCACTGCTACTTCTTGGTACCTTTTTTATAGGTGACCCAATCCTGAAACATACATAGGGAAATGGGTAAAGTTCAGAAAAGTCACCCAGAATCCTGGGTCAGGGGAGACTTACTGACAGGATGAGAAGGAAGAACTGATTGTTGGGGACAGCACTGGACAAGATTTCAAAAACTTGAGAACTTAAAGGTGGAAGACAAGGCAATATGCAAGACAGAGATTACTGCTAAAATATCATGCCTGAATTAATAAGAGTGAAAAGCTAAGTGCATTGTATGTAAGAGAGGTGGGAGGGGGGTTGGGGGGGGGGGGGGGGGCAGCAAAAATAAATGAAAGGTGTAGAAAACCAAAATGGGGCAACGAAAGGATTAGTTACTGTGAAGAAATGCTGAGATGGAAAGAATTAACGTAAATTAAGGCCATGTGGGTGGCGAGAACGAAGGACATCTTGTAGTGCTAGTTCCCACCCTTGGAGTTCTGAGAAACTGATGTCTGGGGGAAGAATCCAGATGGTACGTGTGGTGAAACAGTCACTGTAGTCATGACTGTCTTGTTGTACAGCATGCTCTGCAACAGGATATGGTGTGTTGCCTGTATACACCCCCTGCCTATGCCCATTAATCGTGACTAATAACTGGGTGATAGTCATGCTGATGTAAAAGGCCGAATAGTGTTTACATAAAAACTGGTATATGATGTGTCATTTCAAAGGTGGCTCTCCCTCTAATAGTATATGTTTTGCCAGTTACAGGGTTGCAATAGATGGTTGCAGGAGGGTGCATAGGGCAAGTTTTGCAGAGGGGACAGTTAGAGGGGTAGGAGCCATAGGGTAGGGAGTTGGGTGCAGAAGGCGCATAGATATTGTCATGTAGAAGGTGTAATTAGATGAATGATGAACACTAACTTCACTTAACAAACGTTTATTCAGCACTTGCATATACAAGAGTGCAGAGTGAACTGCCTCCGGTCAGAACACATACATTATATATACAGCTACAGAACATTCCAGTACAATGATTCTTGACATTTGTGGATACTTCTAGAATGTAATTGAACTGAATATAGAAATTAAAACTGTGCAGTCCAAGTGAGTTTTGAGCTCACACCCCTCCATGCAACCAGTTAAGTATCATAACCACTATACCATGGTGCTACTCAGCTTTTTCTGCAACAATAGTGTGAAGATTGGGAGGATGATGAAAATCTATTCTAGTGTGGTGGGCAAAATCTCAGACAGGATGGGTCTCATTTCAGGGCATGATTTTAGGAACCCATGGCCTTGTTGAAGTAGCTGATTAATACATTCAAGACCAGGATAATACTGGGCGACAAGTAGTATGCTCTGAAGTTGTTTTCTGGAGGGATCAGCAGCACCAGGATTGGATGTGATGGCCCAGGAAATCTGCTTTTGAACTAAGCTGTTGTGATAATTACAAGCAGTGAAGGCTGAAGTGAGAGTGGTGGTGTATTGCTGTAAAGAATCTGCATCCAAACAAATACGTTTGCCATGAATGCCAAGTCTGTATGGGAGGGAATGTTTGATATGGAAAGGTTGACAACTGTCAAAATTTGAGTACTGTTGTTTTTTAGTAGGTTTGGTTTATAGCTGGCCTTTGGTGAGGATGAGATCAACATCAAGGAAGGTGGCATGGGATTCAGAATTGGACCATGTGAAATTTAATTGGGGGATTTCAGGAATTTGAAGATGTCAGCCTCACCATGAGTCCATATTGCAAAGATGTCATCAATGAATCTAAACCAAAGGCTTATGGATCCCAGGAAAGCTCCCTCCAAGCAACCTATGAAAAGGCTGGCATAGGAAGGAGCCATCCTGCTTCCCATGGTTGTACCCCTCATCTGTTTGTATGTCTGCCCAGTAAAGATGAAGTAGTTGTTGGTAAGTATAAAATTGATTAAGGTGAGCAAGAAGGATGTTATAGTTTTGGAATCAAGTGGGTGTTGACTGAAGAAATGTTCAGCAGCAGACAGACCTCATACAAGGGGGATGTTGGTACAGAAAGAGATGGCATCAGTGGTGACAAGCAAGGTGTGTGGTGGGAGTGTCACAGGCACAGATTTCAGACGATCTAGGAAATGGTTGGTATCTTTAATAAGGGAAGGAAGTCTTGGTGCTGTGGGTTGCAGGTGTTAATCTACTAAGGCAGATATACGTTTACTGGGTGCTTTGATGTCAGTAACTGTAGGATGGCCAGGATGATTGGGTTTGTGGATCTTAGGAGGAAGGTAAAAGGTGGAGGTGTGTGGTTTGGGTAGTGTAAGAAGTTCTACGGATTGAGGTGTGAGTCCTTGTGAAAGGCCTTAGGTTTTAAGGCAGGACTACAGGTTCATTTGAATAAGAGGGATGGGATCTTGATGGCAGATACTGTATGTTGAGGTGTCAGACAGCTAGTGTAGACAGCCTTCAGAACATACTCCTGTTGGTCAAGTACCACAGTGGTAAATCCTTTGTCTTCTGGGAGGATAATGACGGAATTCTCAGCTTTTAGGGAAAGCAGAGCCTGGAGTTCTGCAGAGGGCAGGTTAGGGTCATGTTGTAGGGACCTGTGGAAAGGTTGTGAAGCAATGCTGGATATGAGGAATTCTTTGAAGGCTTGTAACAGATGTTCAGAGATAGTGGTGCATTTGTTTTTCGCCAAACTGCTTTGATCAACTTTTACTGCCATCTCCTACATTACTTTATTTACCATGCAAAGTAGTTTACATTATCTCCTGTGACTTTCACTTTCTGTCTGGCCAGTTTTTTAAAACTGCGTGTACTTTCATGACTTTTCCTTTTTTTTCTTTTTTTTCAGATCAAATTTTTGGATCATATAGACCACTCTTGTGGCGAGAAGTTTTCGCCCACTCATTGCCTCTTGTTAACCATTGTCTGTTCTACAATTCTCTTGCGAATTCTTCTGATTCTTCCAATTTTTTCCCTACTTTTCTTCCATTTTTCTATCTTTTCCACCCTCTGCCTAACGTTTTTGCTACTCCCATCACTTCTAACACTCCAAACCATTGTCTTTTGCCATGAAGAATCCCATCACATATCACATTCCTTCTTTTTGAAAACACACTTTGGTACTATCAAAATTAAGGTCCACATTCTGTTTCTTGGAATCATCTTGTTACCCAGCTAACCTGTGATCTATATGCCTCATCTGCCAGTTGCCACTCTAACAGATTTCTCTCCTTCTACAAAATCTTGCAGTTATCTGCCCCTCATGTATCCTTGGATGGTATCATCCACCAAGCCAACTTCAGACTGCAACAACATGCCAGACTTCACCTCACAAAGCTATCCCAACTTCTCCTAAGCTATGTCAACATTGGTGTTTCCTTCCCTGTCCCTGTGCAGCTCCCTAAACAGCCACACCATCAACCATTACTCTTCTCCTACAAACTGAGCTTGACCACCTTCTTAACATCACACAGCCTTCACCACTGCTTCCCAGACCAGTAATAACCCATAATCACAAGAAGCAGTCACAACAGTACAGTGTTCTCAACCTCTTGTCCAAAGCACTCTCCCCCCTTAATTATAAGTATTATTCACGGATCTCACTTTTAGCCCTAAACCTGCATTTAACCATGCTGCTTTGGTGAAGGACCTATTTTCCATTACATGTAAAGTCAACTGGAAATATCACTTTGCAAGCCAATCTCAAAACCTTTCTAGCAGGAAACCTGACATTGAACCCAGCCTTGAAAAGTTCTGCCCATAACACCAACTTGATCAACCAGGCAGTTTAGAAAGTACATGGAGGGCAGGTATAGTGTTTGGTTGTGATTGTCCATGAAATGCATAAAGCGAATGAATGTGGAAGAGTCATAGAGCTATGAGTTAACAGTACTTCATCGCAAAAGAGAAAAACACAGCACATCTACTCGATACAAAGCTCTGAACTGAACTGTCTTTGACTCTCATACCAGGACTGTGGCTCTTTGGTCTGTGTATCAATCGTGTTGTCATCCCCACACCTTACTCCAATCCTGTCACCAGCTTATCCTATCCCATTAGAGGCAGGGCCACCCATGAAGTGGCTTTCATGTACCAATTCTGTTGCAATTTCTGGACTGTATTTTATGTGGGCATGACCACTAACCAGCTGTCCGACAGAATGTATGGCCACCATTGAACTGTGGCCAAGAGCAGAATTTGCCACTCAGTGCCTGAATATGTTGGGACGGATACAGGGATGGGGTGGAGAGAGAGTGCATCTAACTGACCTACACTCTCTCCAACCTGTCCCTGCATGCTCCCCAGCAGCGCTTCACAGTCCTCCACCCCTACCCTGCCATAGCTCACCCTCCCCACCCCAGCCTCCTTCTTACCCCCACCAAGTTACCTCTCCCATCATGCACTGCATATGCTGCTCATAGTTTGGCTTCAGATGCCAGAGAGTGTGGTCATGTGTGTGAGCTGCATTTGCGTGAGTGTGTGTGTATGTGTGTGTCTGTTGACTATTTTTGACAAAACTTATTTTGTGACAGTCTTTTTGTTGTGCCTGTCTGTGACTCAGCATCTCCAGTATGTGGTGAGTAGCAACTATCCTTTTCATAATATTGGGAAGAAGGAAACTAATAAGAACATTGCTCTGTTCCATAATGGCAGCCTCATTACTGACCCAAAGTTATTTGCAGACCTGTTCAATTCGTAATTTGCTACAATTGCAGATGATTTAGTGACCAAAAAATTTGGCAAATTAGATGTGAAGGACACCCAGGCACTTGAAAACCACAATAAAAAAAATATTGCTTGGTCCTGCCAGTCAAAATGAGCAATGAAAAATCATAAGCTCATTAAAAATAGCAATTCAGCAGGTGTTGATGAGCTCCCTGATCGTATAACAAAACTGTCAACAAACTTTATTCTCACACTATTATTAGACATTTGCAATTCTTCAGTCACAGGGCATTTTCCCAGATCTGCTAAAAACTGTTAAAGTCATACCTCTTTATAAGAAAGGTGACTCTCAGAAAATGTCAAATTAAAGAGCTGTAGCACTGCTGTCTGACTTTTCAAAGATTATAGAACAACTCTTCCTAGCTCAGCTACAAAATTTTTCAGTCAGAGTAATAAATTATCAGTATGTCAGCATGGTTTCAGAGTACAACATTCCACTGATACTGCTATCTTTCATCGTGTCAGCCACATCGTAAATGCAGTAGACAATCACTCCATAATTTCAGGTATTTTCTTAGATTTAACATAGGCTTTTGATGTTACAGATCATTCAATTCTCTTTCTCTCTCTGTCTCTTCTCTCTCTCTGGGGAAAAAAAAGAAAAAAAAGGACCTGATTAACACAGTCAAGCCAACACTACACAGAACTACCTTTCAGTTCAGTCGTCACTGACACATGGTGTACCACAGGGCTCTGTCTTAGGAGAATTTCTTTTTCTAATATATGTTAATGATCTGCCACCATGTTAAATGACCTCCATTCACATGTAAGGAATGCAGGAGCATTACTATTTGCAGATTATACCAATCTGCTTGTTGAAGTGAAAAATATTAAAGATCTAACCACTGCTGCAGGTTGGTTGAAGTATCACAATGGCTCTATAGGAACAGGCTTGTCTTAAAGCCACAAAAAACAGTTACTTTATACTTTATGCACCAGCAAACTAAATAAACAAAAAGCCAGCAGTTGACATGAAATTCAGAATGTCACTGTGGCAAAGTTTCTAGGCCTTGCCTGCAAGAAAATCTAAAATGGAACTCTCACATACCGTCTTTAAACGCCCAACTCTCTAACATATGTAATCAGAGTACTATCCAGCAATGCAACTCTTGAAACTGTAAAAACTGTGTACTTTTCTCAGATACACTCACTATTAAGATGTGGTGTTATCTTTTGGGGAAATTCTCCTCCAGCCATTACAACATTCAGGAAGCATAAGAGAATAATCTGAATAATAAAAAAGCAAGCAATAGAAGTTCCTGTAAGCCTTTGTTTATAGATTTAAATATTCCCCTCTTCCCTGCATTTATATCCTAGAAATTGTGCTCTTGTAAAGAAAGCTATGACGAAGAAATAAAATCTCTTTATCCACAACACTGCTGGGCATGAGCACCATACTAGGTTAAAGGGGAATATCCATGTAAATTACTTCAGCACAAGTCTGTCTCAGGGGGTTTCTTATCATTCTCATGTAATAATCTACAATAAGCTTCCAGAAATTATTAAGAATACCAATCATATAAATACATTCAAAAAATTTACTAAAACCTTTTTATTAAATACTTGTTTTTCCAGTTTGTCATATTATGTAAGTAAAAAAGTAGAATGGTTGCCTAATATTACTGCAGTGTAGAATATGTCCAGCAACTGTAATACCTTGTATATATATAAGACTTACTGGAACAATAAATAAAAATAAAATTATTGATGAAGACCTCATTATCGATGCACGGCTTAACCTTCTGGAAACACCTACCACTCCATCTATCACCTACTCACACACACCTGTCAGCTACCCTCTTCATGTCAGTCACAGCCTATGGCATCCTAACCATCATGGCACTGATGCAGCCCATCTCCCAGCCATTAACCCCTGTGACACCATTGATTCTGCTCACTCCACCTGCAGCAAACATCAACATCATAGCACTGCCCATTGACACCATATGCTCTCCCCCCCCCCCCCCCCCAGTCATGGTTAGGCCACTCATTATGACCACTGGCACACCATCTCCACCACATCACAGACACCAAGAAATGATCTGGCAGTGCCCTGCCGAGTAGCCAGCTGTGGCACCATTGGTTACTTGTACCTGTGCCCACACCACACCAGAGTCAATGTGGTCAATCCGATCATCTCTTACTTTAGTGCAGCACCATCACTGTCACAGACCAAAGAGCTGCAGCCCTGGTGTGTGGTATCTGTGGAACTGAGTCAAAGGCAGTTGGGTTCTGAGATTTATATTGAGTAGACACACTGTATGTTGCCTGCAATAAAGTATTGTCAACTCTGTATCAACCAAGTTATTAATACCTTGCTGTATCTGTAGTGGAGATCTACCACAGGTAAGCTTGGTGGGTGGATCGGACAGCTCTTACATCTGGATCTTCCACAGGGCTATTTATTTAACCTGAACTAATTAGGGCCATCAGGCTATCTCTTGCATTGGACCTGGGTTTCATACATACGATACCTTTTTTTACATTCTAATTACCTAAGAAATAACATCCCTGTATAAGGGATTCGTTGTGGGAGCGGTATTTGGCTGGGCCAGGAAGTTATGTAGGTTGGGTAGGCAGTGGAATACCTCTTTAGAAAGGGTAGCGAGGATTGTGGGAAGGATGCCACTCATTTCTGCACATGATATTAGATAGTCAAACCCTTGGTAAATGACAATACTCTGTTTCTTCATTTCAGTATGATACTGGGTCATGAGGAGTGGTGCTCCTCTAAATCTAATTCCTGGGGATGGAGGGAGTATTATGGGTTTGTAAGGGTACTGGATTGGGAATCTGTTTGTGGACAAGGCCTAGGGGATAGTGCCTGTATGTGAAGAATTTCTGAGACTTTCAGCATACTGTACAAGGGATTCCCATCACTGCAGGTACACTGTCCACAAAATGGTTCAAATGGCTCTGAGCACAATGGGACTTAACATCTATGGTCATCAGTCCCCTAGAACTTAGAACTACTTAAACCTAACTAACCTAAGGACATCACACAACACCCAGTTATCACGAGGCAGAGAAAATCCCTGACCCCGCCGGGAATCGAACCCGGGCGTGGGAAGCGAGAACGCTACCGCATGACCACGAGCTGCGGACTCACTGTCCACAGCTGGCCGGGTTGAATGGTAGTGATTTTTTAGAGTAGACTATTGGGTGACAGCTGTGAAAATTCAGGAATTGTTGGTGCTTAGTGGGCTTTATATGGATGCAGATATGGATGGAGCCATCACAGAGGTGGAGTTCAATGTCCAGGAAGGTAATATGTTAGGCTGAAGAGGACCAGGTGAGGCAAATGGGAGAGAAGGTGTTGAGGAATGAGAATAGGGTGTCAAGGCCATGGAATCATGATCTGGAATCAGGGTCAAGACACAAGGCTGTAGATGGTGTATCTGCAGTGATGAGAATTTCTAGTCCTACAGGCTGAAGATCTAGCGAAGTTCTTCACAGACAAGCACTGTCCCCTACACCTAGTCTGCAAACTGATTTCCCACACAATATCTTCACACACTCCTAATCCTCCCACCACTCCCAAGAGCAAGTAGCAAAGGACCACCACTCCTCATCACCCAGTAACATCCTGGACTGCAGAAACTGAATTACGTCATTTGCCACAGCTTCAACTATCTATTATCAGGCCCGGGAATGAGTGACATCCTGTCCAAAATCCTTCCTAGCACTTCTAAATTGGTATTCAACTACCCACTCATCCTAAACAACAACCTGGTCCATCCTTACAACACTCTCAAGCCCAAACCCTTATGCTGTGTAATATTCTTGTGAAAGATCCCTGTGCAAGACCTGGCCGATGCATGCACAGAGCACAGCTTACTCCAGTCCTATCACAGGCTTACCCTGTCCCATCAGAGGCAGAGCTACCTATGAAGTAGCCATTTCATAAACTGTGGCCAAGAACAGAGTTCACCACCCAGTGGCACAACAAGCAGCTGAGCAAAACATGCTCATTTTCAATGGCTGTTTCACAATTTGGACCATCTGGATTATTCCTCACAGCCTTAACTTTTCTATAGTATTCAGATGGGAGTTATCCTTTCAACACATCCTTCACTCCTGTAATCCACCTGGCCTTAGTCTTTGATAATCCACTTCACCCAGACTCTCCGACCAAGAGTCTCTCTAAACTCTGTCCTGTCACCCCCTCCCAACTCATACCTCCATGTCACTGTTGTCGTGCATCACACAAATTGACTCGCTGTACTATCCATGTGTTGCATTCCTATTCCATGCACCTAATGCCTCTCCATCCCACATTTTTATCCCATGCAATTGCTTCCTCATTCTGAGCCAGCAGCTACCCCTTTCCAATTCATCCTGCTTTCTGCCTCTTTCTTGCTCTACCCATCCAACCTAACACAACCCCCCACCCCAGATCATCTGTCGAACTGCAGTTCTGGCATTGTGGATTCAGCCAGCACTATGCATAGTTACAGAAAAAGCTATGTCCATGTAAGCAGTTACTCTATCATTTCAGCAAAAACAAAGACAGGGATACATGGCAAGCATAAGTCAAAAGTATTTTCCATAATTGACGATGGGAAAATTAATGAAGATATGTGAGTGAATTAGAAACAGAGATGACAATACAAAGAATCGAAACTTAAAAACAAAACAATGTGACACATTTGATACCTGCAAAAAACCTATGTGTGGAAAATGTTGTGGTCTTCAGTCCTGAGACTGGTTTGATGCAGCTCTCCATGCTACTCTATCCTGTGCAAGCTTCTTCATCTCCCAGTATGTACTGCAACCTACATCCTTCTGAATCTGCTTAGTGTATTCATCCCTTGGTCTCCCTCTACGATTTTTAGCCTCCACTCTGCCCTCCAATACTAAATTGGTGATCCCTTGATGCCTCAGAACATGTCCTACCAACTGATCCCTTCTTCTAGTCAAGTTGTGCCACAAACTCCTCTTCTCCCCAATCCTATTCAGTACCTCCTCATTAGTTATGTGATCTACTCATCTAATCTTCAGCATTCTTCTGTAGCACCACATTTTGAAAGCTTCTATTCTCTTCTTGTCCAAACTATTTATCATCCATGTTTCACTTCCATACATGGCTACACTCCATACAAATACTTTCAGAAACGACTTCCTGACACTTAAATCTATACTTGATGTTAACAAATTTCTCTTCTTTAGAAACACTTTCCTTGCCATTGCCAGTCTACATTTTATATCCTCTCTACTTCGACCATCATCAGTTATTTTGCTCTCCAAATAGCAAAACTCCTTTACTACTTTAAGTGTCTCATTTCCCAATCTAATGCCCTCAGCATCACCCGACTTAGTTCGACTACATTCCATTATCCTCGTTTTCCTTTTGTTGATGTTCATCTTATATCCTCCTTTCAAGACACTGTCTATTCCGTTCAACTGCTCTTCCAAAGCCTTTGCTGCCTCTGACAGAATTACAATGTCATTGGCAAACCTCCAAGTTTTTATTTCTTCTCTATGGATTTTAATACCTACTCTGAATTTTTCTTTTGTTTCTTTTACTGCTTGCTCAATATACAGATTGAACAACATCGGGGAGAGGCTAAACCCTGTCTCACTCCATTCCCAACCACTGCTTCCCTTTCTTGTCTTGTAAATAGCCTTTCACTCCCTGTATTTCACACCTGCCACCTTCAGAATTTGAAAGAGAGTATTCCAGTTAACATTGTCAAAAGCTTTCTCTAAGTCTACAAATGCTAGAAACGTAGGTTTGCCTTTTCTTAATCTAGCTTCTAAAATAAGTCGTAGGGTCAGTATTGCCTCATGTGTTCCGATATTTGTATGGAATCCAAACTGATCTTCCCCAAGATCGGCTTCTACCAGTTTTTCCATTCGTCTGTAAAGAATTCGCGTGAGTATTTTACAGCCGTGACTTATTAAACTGATAGTTCAGAAATTTTCACATCTGTCAATGCCTGCTTTCTCTGAGATTGGAATTATTATATTCTTCTTGAAGTCTGAGGGTATTTCGCCTGTCTCATACATTTTGCTCACCAGATGGTAGAGTTTTGTCAGGACTGGCTCTCCCAGGGCTGTCAGTAGTTCTAATGGAATGTTGTCTACTCCCGGGGCCTTGTTTCGAATTAGGTCTTTCAGTGCTCTATCAAACTCTTCACGCAGTATGATATCTCCCATTTCATCTTCATCTACATCCTCTTCGATTTCTATAACATTTCCCTCAAGTACATCGCCTTGTATAGACCCTCTATATACTCATTCCACCTTCCTGCTTTCCCTTCTTTGCTTAGAACTGGGTTTCCATCTGAGCTCTTGATATTCATACAAGTGGTTCTCTTTTCTCCAAAAGTGTCATTAATTTTCCTGTAGGCAGTATCTATCTTACTCCTAGTGAGATAAGCCTCTACATCCTTACATTTGTCCTCTAGCCATGCCTGCTTAGCCATTTTGCACTTCCTGTCAATCTCATTTTTGAGACGTTTGTATTCCTTTTTGCCTGCTTCATTTACTGCGTTGTTATATTTTCTCCTTTCATCAATTAAATTCAATATTTCTTCTGCCACCCAAGGATTTCTACTAGCCCTCGTCTTTTTACCTACTTGATCCTCTGCTGCCTTCACTACTTCATCCCTCAAAGCTACCCATTCTTCTTCTACTGTATTTCTTTCCCCCATTCCTGTCAATTGTTCCCTTATGCTCTCCCTGAAACTCTGTACCACCTCTGGTTTAGTCAGTTTATCCAGGTCCCATCTCCTTAGACTCCCACATTTTTGCAGTTTCTTCAGTTTTAATCTGCAGTTCATAACCATTAGATTGTGGTCAGAGTCCACATCTGCCCTGGAAATTACAGTTTAAAACATGGTTCCTAAATCTATCTGAAACCTGTTAGTATCTCCAGGCTTCTTCCATGTATACAACCTTCTTTTATGATTCTTGAACCAAGTGTTAGCTACGATTAAGTTGTGCTCTGTGCAAAATCCCACCAGGCGACTTCCTCTTTCATTTCTTAACCCCAATCCATATTCACCTACTATGTTTCCTTCTCTTCCTTTTCCTACTATCGAATTCCAGTCACCCATGACTATTAAAATTTCATCTCCCTTCACTATCTGAATAATTTCTTTTATCTCATCATACATTTCTTCAACTTATTCGTCATCTGCAGAGCTAGTAGGCATATAAACTTGTACTACTGTCGTAGGCGCGGACTTCGTGTCTATCTTGGCCACAACAATGCATTTTCTGTGCTGTTTGTAGTAGTTTACCCGCATTCCTATTGCTTTATTCATTATTAAACCTGCTCCTGCATTACCCCTATTTGATTTTGTATTTGTAACCCTGTATTCACCTGACCAAAAGTCTTGTTCCTCCTGCCACCATACTTCACTAATTCCCACTATATCCAACTTTAACCTATCCATTTCACTTTTTAAATTTTCTAACCTACCTGCCCGATTAAGGGATCTGACATTCCATGCTCCGATCTGTAAGACGCCAGTTTTCTTTCTCCTGATAACGACGTCCTCCTGAGTAGTCCCTGCCTGGAGATCCGAATGGGGAACTATTTTACCTCTGAAATAATTTACCCAAGAGGACGCCACCATCATTTATCCATACAGTAAAGCTGCATGCCCTCAGGAAAACATTACGGCCGTAGTGTCTTCCAAATTTACAAATACTTAATAACAAGTAATTGCTGATGGTTGGGTTTGAACTGGTTACTTGCAGTATGCCAGCCAGCAATGCCAACTGCTATGCCACACTGCATGCAGGATGGCTGATGGCACTGCTTCCTTTCACAGAGAAATAATGATCAACTGTTCAATTAGTTTTCATTGGATCATTGGAGCCTACTACAGTATCCTAGATGTAGATCTTATCAGTAGTACTGTGTATGGTAATACTGGAGGATCCTATTACATGGGTCATATAATAACATCTTCTTCACTGTGATGCATATTAGAATAGCCCTTCCCATTGAAGCTTCATGATCATCAAGCAACCATTCAGTTTCACTGAACAAGAAGCCTCCATCATTAATCTGTGCCTCAGGACTGTAGTAGGGCATCATGTGGAGGACGTGGACATTGTCTCTGCACTACTGTCTTCTTTGTGAAGGGTAATAATCCTTGACCATTTTTGTTATGTCTGAGAAGTGGCAAGGGATATTATATGGCCCAAAGTAGGATTTTAGTCCCACTCTCCACACAGGTGTAAAAATCCTTACTAAGTCTCCCCAGCTGTTTTTTTCTCTAGGCAATGGTTGCATTTATAGCACTTTTGTCCTTCTACTGGATGTCCAGGGTCTGTACATGAAGCTTGCTTCTTTGGTCTTAGTTATCAGGTATTCCACATAGCAGTCCTGACTATCATCTGGTTCAAACAGGAACCCTGAATCCATTGTCATTTATAGCAATGTTGGCTATTTCCTCTGTTCAGCAGCAATGTTATTTAATGCAGTGATGACTGAGATTGTTCTGTCAAAGAATTCCTTGAGAGGCAGCCAGTGTTGATATGTTTATATATGCTTTAGTATATTGCTTGTTGTGCTCCTGAAGCCTCTGTGCCCATCTCACCAGTCAACCCGATGGAGCCTTCAGACTATTCAGTCAGCATAGAGAATGGTGTTCCATCACAGTGGTGACTGGGTTGTCAAATAAATAAGGCTGAAAGTTTTTGATGTTCCTGTGTAAGGAATCAACTTTTCAGCACCTTTCTGAATTTGTGCTAGAACTGTACTATCCCATAACTACTACCATCAGTGTCAAGTTCTGTCTCAACGTATTCATGATACATTGCTAGGACTGGAGAAGATGCTAGCACCTCCTTAAGAACATAATGAATCTTTCTTGCACCTTATTCCATGAAAATTTGGCATCTCCATGCAGTAGTTCTTTCAAGGGCCGTGCCATCACTGGTACTACGAGCACATTCTGACATAGCTTCTCACAGCATGAATATGACCAGGAATCAGAATATATGTGGTGACTCTTATTTTCTCTGGATTAGGCTGGACATTATCTCCATTCATGTGATGCCCCAGGATTTTTATTTCTTGACCAAAGAAGAAATGTTTTTTTCAGATTCAGCATGAGACCTTGGTCTGAACATACTGCAACATGGTAGTCAGATGGCATAGTTGTTCTTCAAATACCTTAAAAAGAACAATAATGTCATCTAGATAGCTAGGACACGTCACCCATTTACTGTGCTATAGCAGGTTTTCCACAATATGTTGGAAGATGCCTGTAGCATTACGTAGTTTGAATGGCACAACTTTGCACCCATAGAGGCTGTCAGGAGCTATGAAGGTAATATTTTCTCACAGAGCTTCATACCTGATATGTCAGTAGCCTGCTGGTATGTCCGAAGTTGAGAAATACTTTGCTTCTTTCAAGCAGTCCAGGGTGCCATCAGTATGTGGCAGGGGATAAATTATTTTTTAGTGATTTTGTTATGTTGTCAGTAGTCACCACAGCTTGCATTGTACCATCCTTCTCCTTCACAAGGACCACAAAACAGGACCAAGAACTCTGTGAAGCTTCAATGATGTCATCTTACAATATTTCCTCCCAGATTATCTGCTGTTCATACTGCAACACCCTATATTAGCTCCAACTTATAATGTTGATACTCCATTATACCGTGGGATACTTGGTCTCTCTTTACTCCACTCCATATTTGAAACTGTTCAAAAATTGGTGTGAAATGGCTGACACTTGCCTATGTTGTTCCTTAGTTGGGCCAGATTCTATATCTATAATGTGTGATACTTGCAACAAATCCAATCTAGTAATAAAATTATGAGTACTTTATGTTAAAATGACAAATTGGAAGTGCTGTGTTGTGTCATTTTTAGTCTTACGAGTCATGTTCCAGTTGGCTTGGAACAACATCCATGTATGTAGGAATGAAGTGCTGTCTTTCAACAGTACTCAACCACTGGAAGACCTGAAGATGATCCTAGCAGTCGTTTTCACTGCAAACATTTTGTGGTTTTATACAGTAGTAAATTTCAAGCTATTTAACAAGAAACAGGTGAATGTGTGTATCTAATGGTTAGAGGCAGTAAAAACTGTCCATATTATTTTCTCCTTACTCTTCCCTCATGGTTGTATCTAAATACTTACTTTTAAAGTGTGTATTGTTGTAGAGTGACAATCATGCATATTTTCTTTTTAATTGAAGAAATTCTTTTGTACTGCTGGTGAGGACTTCATGAGATGAACCTTCGAGTTGCTCTCTTTGTGTATTCGTGCAATGCAATGGATTACATATTGCTAATGAAAGATTATGTTATGAGTTCCAGTCCAACATGCAGTTTTAATTTGCCACTTATAATCAACAAAGGGTAAATTTTCATAGTAGTTTGATCCATATTTGACTCTAATAGTTGTGGAATGTTTCCAAATGCCAATTGTACACCTGTTGTTATTGTAACTCTCACTTATGGGGCAACAACACTTATTAAATAGGTACAAACATTCTGTAACAAAAGATTAACATGCTGCAACATGGCCACAAATCGAACAGTGATACAGAAATTTTAGAAGAAATTTCTTTATTTCTGTCTATGATCACAAAATCTTAGGTCCTCGGACTACTGGTTTCAGTCAGCAATGACCATCTTCAGATCTCGGTACTGATTTGCTGCTTCAGTTTACAGAGGCTTTTGACTCTGTCATACAGAAGGCATGTCACTAGTTTCACAAGCTGTGTCATGGTTTTGAATTGAACAGTGATCCAAAAACTGTAGAATAAATTTCTTTATTTCTGTCTTTAATCACAAAATGTTAGGTCCTCAGACTGAGTCTGAGTCACATTTTGTGATCACGGATGGTAATAAAGAAATTTACGCTACAACCGATTACAGTTGTCTATAAGTCTTGAAACCAAATAATAATAGTTATTAATAGCAACAATTTTGTCAAGTAATGACCATAACCTAGTCTAATTCAAAAGCAGGGTCATCAACAAAGTACAATGCTTAGCACTGAAAGCACATTTTTTAAAATCATCAACATACAGACAGAACAGAACTGCCTCTTGGATGGAGAGAGATGCTGTTCATACAGACATAAAATATCCCAGAATATCCAAACATTACAAACATTGAATTTGAACTGACAACCCACTGAAGACCAGCCATTGATGCTAACTGCTGAACTACACTGCATGCTACACAGCTCACGACATAGCTCCATCTCACAGAGAAACAGTGAGCCACTGAGTCAGAAATTCTCATTGTATCATTGGAGCTGGCTACAGTGTCCTAAATGTGGGTCTTGTCAGTGGTCCTCTGTATGGCAGTGCTGGAGGATCCTCACATTTGTGTCATGTTGTCACACCCTCTTCGTTACAATGAGCACTGAAGGTAACCCTTCCCATTGAAGCTTCATGATCATCAAGCAGTCATTCAGTTTCATCAAATGAGAAGCCCCCATCATCAGTCTGTGCCTCAGGGCTGTAGTAGAGCTTCACTGGGAGGACATGGAAACCATCTCTGCATTTTTGTCTTCTTGGTGAAGGATCATAATCATTTACTTCATATGTGATGTTCAACAAGTAACAAACTCTGTGATAGAGCCCAGAGTAGAATTTAGTAGCTTGTTTGGTAGTCCCACTTTCTGCACAGGTGTAAAAATCCATACCAAGTCTCCCAGGCTGTATCTCAGTCACCAGTCCCTGGTGTCACTATGCTCTCTGTCCATCCTCTGGGTGAGGGATGGTTTGCAAGTCAGCTTTCTCACATCTTCATTTCTGTTGATAAGGTGTGTCACTTAGTCATTCTGAGTATTGTTCTGTTGAAACAGGAACAGTGTATCTCAATATTTCCCATTTGTGACCTTCATCACAATCACTTTCATATAACTGAAAATAGTTTTCAGGCAAAAATCAAACAAAGGAAAATCCAAAATGGAATGTAACAATACGAGAGAAGGAAAGTTGCTACTCACCATATAGCAGAGATACTGAGCCGCGATAGTCACAATAAAAAGATGCACACAATCATAGCTTTCGGCTATTAAGGCCTTTGTCAGCAGTAGACACACATACATCAGCATCTCCGCTATATGGTGTGTAGCAACTTTCCTTCTCTCGTATTGTTGAAAATAGTCTTCTTTAGCTGGCAATGATATGCCTTTGGCATTACTGTCCACAGCCAACTGTCGATGATCCATCAGTGTGATTTTCTGATGTTATCCATGGATTATTTTCTTCTGTGGTGGCTTCACCTCCATAGGCAGTCAACTTGCTTACATTTCCTGAATTTGGCAGCTAAACAAGCAACTGATACATCTGTATGCTGAGGGAGAATAGCTGCGGCTTGTTAGGGAGCAACCTCAATGATGACAGGTTTTGTCCCACTGGTCTTTCATAATCATTTGCAGTTGACTGGTGTGAATGAGACTTTGTAATGTCTCATGTCTTTGGCATAATAGCTGTTGACATTTAAATAGTGTACAATGCACACTGCACATGTACATTTTGTCCAGGGTGTCCATAGTGGAGGCACAGTTGTCCTCCATTCTCCAAACGGTCAGCTGCTGGGTTGTCAATGAAGGCTGCGGCATATATCAAAATTGGCTGAGTACATTCTCCATTGTGCATTCTACTAATGGCTAAAGATAGCTAAAGACTATGTATATCTTTTCCAGCATTCTCTATTTCCTCCTAATGTATGGGGTCAACATTCATGACTGCTATCTCTTCTGTACTTAGTCTGACATTTATGGCTGCTATAAATTGCTGTATCACTTCTCGTTTTACCTGACACATGAAAGAGGCAAGGTCACGGTGATCTTCCACGACTGATGTAGGGACTACATTCAGGAGTCAGTTATATCTCTTTCACCTGACTTCCTCTTCCCTCCCATCCCCTATCCTACCCTACCCTTCCCACCCCTCCCTCCCCCTCTACACACACACCTTCAATGTGCTGGCACTGGTTGATGAATTCCTCTGTTATGCTGACATCCTTTATCAGAAGAGCTTGGTGCATGTCTTCTGTGATTCCTTTCACCAAATGCAAAATTTTGTAAGCTTCTGTCATATTCAGATTCTCAATGGGGTATTCTGCCAAAACATTCTGTATGTAAAACAGTGTCATTTCCACATATGTTGCGCCATGTTCTTCAGTTGCTCATCTGGTTATTGGACTTGCTGGTGTGTGTCATCAAATACTTCCTTCAGTTCAGCATGGGATTTGCCAAGCTATCAAGTTTCTATTCATTGTTCTTGGACCACTGCTGGGCTTTGCTGTCCAAGTAAAAGTAAACATTTGCCAAACACATCATGTTATACCACCAGTTGTATTTGGATACTCAGTTGAATCTTTTCAGTGATTTCACTCAATCCCAACCAGCATCTCTGGAAAACACTGATGAATGCCTCATGTACAGCTAACTTGTTGCTGTTTGGAATCCATTGACATCCTCAATATACAGACCATGGGAATGAGGTACTGCTTGTATTCTGGCTCCTGTCTGTGCAAGCAATGCCTATTTGAGGCCACAGTGATGCAGATGTTTGAACTACCTAGCATCTCCACAGTCAAGTCTAAATCGGAAGCCAGAGTCGTCAGTGAATTACAGCACTTAGTAGCAAAAGCACAATTACAGGAGATAGCAACATACAGCCAGAACGGAACTTAACTTGTGAACAGAAATGCTGCTATCCATACAACCATTGAATATTCCAGATCATGCAAAAAATAACAGCCATTTTGAGAATCTTCTAGAAATGATAAATAATAAATAACTAATATTTGCTGGTAGTTGGATTGAAACTGGCAGGCCAGCCAACAACACCAACTGTTTTGGATGAAGCACAGCTTGTGGCAATATACGAATATGCAATAACATACATTTAAGCATGGAGATGGAACAGGATGCATCCCCCTGTTTCTTGATGTCCTAGCAAAACAGAAAGGAAATGGCAAAATGGGATACGGTGTGTACAGACAGCGTACACATAATGATCTGTATCCACACACCTACAATTTTCAGCACATCTCCCAGTGTGAAGGCTTTTTATGCACACCAGTTGAGAGGTTGCAGCCCACCTGCACCCAAGACAACCTTACAACTGAGATGATGCACCTAGAGGCAACATTCCAAAGGAATTAAGAGGTTGCAGCCCACCTGCACCCAAGACAACCTTACAACTGAGATGATGCACCTAGAGGCAAATTCCAAAGGAATGAGTCCAGCAACAAGCAGATAAAGAGGTTGTACCTGGACAACAGCAGGAAGAAAAAATGTAGTCCAAATCAACAGTGTGCATCCCATCTGCTGGTGATACCTCCAGAAAAATCAGCAGAATCTAGGAGTGACAGAATGTTGAATGTGTTTTTTGCTCATCCTCTAAAATCTTGATACGACTAGGTTCAGTGAAGGATGATCTAGGCCTTTGCAAACCTGGGGTCTACCACGTACTCTACCAATGCAGCGACAGATTGGGGAAGCTGTAATCACAGTAGAAAAGGGGTACCGTGAACGAAAACAGCACACTGAATTACACCAGACCACTGAATCAATTGTGGCTAATAGTATAAAGACTGGCCATACTATAGATTACAACAAAACCAAGATACTTAGTATTCTTCCTTCTACTGAAATTTCATGATTAAAGAGGCCAATCAGGTTAGTGTTCTAAATGGTCTAATTAATGAAGATAGTGACCTACAACTGACTCATGCATAAAACACTGCACTGAGCCAAGAAAAAGCAAAGGTTTACTACGCAGTGAGGCGTACACCTGGCAGCACAGAGTGGATACTAAGAGATGCAGTTCACAACCGAGTGTTGCTAACATCACCACCTACCATGCCAGCTGTACAGACAGTGACAGGAACAGAGTGACAGAGGAGCTAACGGCCAACATATATAGGAGCAGTCATCAGGAACCACAGTAAGATGATAACAAGTCTCTTTATTGAAATATCATGGAGACCTTGCTATGATGATCTTCTTATTTTGGACAACATTTTATTTGCTAATTTTAACATTGTACTGAGATGCTGCGGTCAACAAGAATAACTAGTTTCCTTGAGCAGCAATGTAGAGTACTATAGTCTACATCTACATCAACACACGTACTCCACAATCCACCATATGGTGCGTGGCGGAGGGTACCTCGTACCACAACTAGCATCTTCTCTCCCCGTTCCACTCCCAAACAGAACGAGGGAAAAATGACTGTCTATATGCCTCTGTACGAGCCCTTATCTCTCTTATCTTATCTTTGTGGTCTTTCTGTGAAATTTAAGTTGGCGGCAGTAAAATTGTACTGCAGTCAGCCTTAAATGCTGGTTCTCTGTTTCCTCAGTAGCAATTCACGAAAATAAAGCCTCCTTTCCTCCAGAGACTCTCACCCGAGTTCCTGAAGAATTTCCGTAACACTCGCATGATGATCAAACCTACCAGTAACAAATCTAACAGCCCACCTCTGAATTGCTTCTATGTCCTCCCTCAATCCGACCTGATAGGGATCCCAAACACTCGAGCAGAACTCAAGAATAGGTCGTATTAGTGTTTTATAAGCAGTCTCCTTTACAGATGAACCACGTCTTCCCAAAATTCTACCAATGAACCAAAGACGACAATCCGCCTTCCCCACAACTGCCATTACATGATTGTCCCACTTCATATCGCTCTGCAATGTTACGCCCAAATATTTAATCGACGTGACTGTGTCAAGCACTACACTACTAATGGAGTATTCAAACATTACAGGATTCTTTTTCCTATTCATCTGCATTAATTTACATTTATCTATATTTAGAGTTAGCTGCCATTCTTTACACTAATCACAAATTCTGTCCAAGTCATCTTGTATCCTCCTACAGTCACTCAACGACGACACCTTCCCGTACACCACAGCATCATCAGCAAACAGCCGCACATTGCTATCCACCCTATCCAAAGGATCATTTATGTAGATAGAAAACAACAGCAGACCTACCACACTTCCCTGGGGCACTCCAGATGATACCCTCACCGCCGATGAACACTCACCATCGAGAACTACGTACTGGGTTCTATTACTTAAGAAGTCCTCGAGCCACTCACATACTTGGGAACCAATCCCATATGCTCGGACCTTAGTTAGGAGTCTGCAGTGGGACACTGAGTCAAACGCTTTCTGGAAGTCAAGGAATATGGCATCCGTCTGAAACCCTTCATCCATGGTTCGCACGATATCATGTGAAAAAGGGCGAGTTGCGTTTCGCATGAGCGATGCTTTCTAAAGCCGTGCTGATGCATGGACAGCAACTTCTTGGTCTCAAGGAAATGTATTATATTCGAACTGAGAATATGTTGAATATGTTGGAGAATCCTGCAACAATCCGATGTTAAAGATATTGGTCTGTAATTTTGAGGTTCCGTCCTTCTACCCTTCTTATATATAGGCGTTACCTGTGCTTTTTTCCAGTTGCTCAGGACTTTACGTTGGGCAAGAGATTCGCGATAAATGCAAGCTAAGTAAGGAGCCAATGCAGTAGAGTACTTTCTGTAAAACCGAATTGGAATCCCATCAGGACATGGCGATTTATTTATTTTCAACCCATTCAGCTGCTTCACAACCCCAGGGATGTCTATCACTAAGTCCTCCATACGGGAATCTGTATGAGACTCAAACGGCGGTATGTTTGTATGATCCTCCTGCATGAAAAACTTCTCAAATGCTAAATTTAAAATTTCAGCTTTTGTTTTGCTGCCTTCCGTTGCCAGGCCAGACCGATCAGTGACTGACTGGATGGAAGCCTTCGACCCACTAGGCAGTAGTGCGAGGTGTCCTGATGAACACTCACCAGTCGACGTGCAGGCAGGGAAATCAGGATGCGCTCAATGTAAAGACACTTCAGCTATCAAGATATTAGCAGTAAATTTTCAGAGTGTTTGGTATAAAGTTCCTGGATCTACTGCCCTCCAGGAAGTGTGTGGCGCATAAATTATTCTTGGGTCTGAGACCTGGTTGAAGCCTGAGATAGAAAGTTTTGAAATATTTAGTGAGGGTTGGAATGTGTATCAGAAAGACAGATTAGACAGCGTAGGAGGAGATGTCTTCATTGCAGTTGACAGAAATATTGTGTCTACTGAGGTCGAAGTAGAGTGTGATTGTGAAGTTATCTGGACATGTTTAACAGGGCTAGGGGAAATAAAGTTAATTGTAGGGTGTTATTACTGTCCACCAGGTTCCACCGTGACAGTTCTAAAATCATTCAAAGAGAGTCTACATTCTGTATCGCAGAAGTATCCGGATCATGCTATATTAGTCAGAGGTGACTTCAACCTACCTAGTATAGACTGGGATGTCTATGGATTCATTACAGGTGGTACAGACAACTACTTTTGAACATATTATCCGAAAACTGTCTTCAGCAGCTAAATAGACAGCCAATGTGTAATGGAAATATTTTAGATCTGGTAGCCACGAACAGAGCATACCTCATCGACAGTGTCAGTGTTGAGACAGGGATTAGTGATCATGATTATGGTTATGAAAGTTATAAAGTCGGTCAAGAAGGCTAGGAGAGTATTCTTACTAGAAAGAGCAGATAAGCAGTTGTTAGCATCCCACTTAGTAAATGAATCGACTTCATTTACTTCCGGTATGATGGATGTAGAGTACTATAGTGATGAGTAAGAGGTGGTTTCCCAGTTTGGAACACACACAGAAACACTGTTACTAACATAATACTATTCTGAATGACGAGGGACCCAATAACATTTAGGCCCAGAGCTAAGACATTTTCCTTATTAAATATTAATTGTTGGAATCCACTTTTGGTATATCAAATGCTAGTCATTAAAGCTTTGCTACTACAGTGTCACTATGCAGTAAACTGAATCTAACAATATTCTGAGAAGGAAAGTTGCTACTCACGATATAGTGGGGATGCTGGGTCACAGATAGGCACAATAAAAAGATTTTCACACTTAAAGCTTTCAGACAATGGCCTTTGTCAACAATACACACACACACACTCTCTCTCTCTCTCTCTCTCTCTCTCTCTCTCTCTCTCTCATGCAAACACAACTCACACACACGACTGCAGTCTCAGGCAACTGAAACCACACAGTGTGGTTTCAGTTGCCTGAGACTGCAGTGTATGTGCCTATCTATGACTATGCAGTAAACTAATTATATCACAAAACAAATGATGATTATTATTCTGCTGACAATGTACCAATAGTTCCAAAAGTATACAAAGTGTACTAAAGATTTCTCTTGTGCACCAATCTCTCCAGTCAGTATTAAGATGCAGTCCAGACCTGTTTTCTTTGTCACCCAGGCTCTAGATTTTCTATACTTATTGAAGTTATATGTGTCAGACTGTATTAATTAAAGGACTATGTCAGCAAGAGCTAGACACAGAATAATTAGGGAGGAGTTCAAAGTGTTGAGTCTCTAAGTTAATGTATAAAAGGGTTAACTTACCTTCTGCAGTCTCAGATGAGAAGGAATGACCATTTGTACTGTATGTCACTTATACCACTTACTGTACTTCATAAAAAAGTAGGAAATAATGTAAAGAGGATTGCTGAAGGAATAAAAGTCTCTAGTGCAAGAAAAAGAGCTATATAGATAACTAAAACATAATAAAAATCCTGATTTTGTGACCAGTGTAAAAAATTACAAAAATATATTTAAAAAATTGTAAAGGCAGCAAAAGAAGAGGCAAATGATAGATTTATTTTGGATAGTGAAATCAAATAAAAGGCATTATAGTCAGTTTAGATTAGATTAGTACTTGTTCCACAGATCGTGAATACGACACTTCGTAATGATGTGGAACGTGTCAGGTTAATAAAGGGTGACAATACAAGATATTGCATTACACAAAATATTACATGACACTTTTTTGTGGGGGTTGGGAAATTACCCACTTACTATATCCAAAAATTCATCTAATGAGTAGAAGGAGTTGCCATTCAGAAATTCTTTAGTTTCCTTTTAAATGCTATATGGCTTTCTGTCAGACTTTTGATGCTATTAGGTAAGTGACCAAAGACTTTTGTGGCAGCGTAATTTACTCCCTTCTGAGCCAAAGTTAGATTTAACCTTGAGTAGTGAAGATCATCCTTTCTCCTAGTGTTGTAGCCATTTACACTGCTATTACTTTTGAATTTGTTCGCATTGTTAACAACAAATTTC
Source organism: Schistocerca nitens (assembly GCF_023898315.1). NCBI lineage: Eukaryota > Metazoa > Arthropoda > Insecta > Orthoptera > Acrididae > Schistocerca > Schistocerca nitens. Next base: position 251,083,143 of record NC_064614.1, on the reverse strand, counting down.
ATAAGTATATATATATATATATATATATATATATATATATATATATATATATATATATATATATATATATATATATATATAAAAAGAAAGATGATGAGACTTACCAAACAAAAGCGCTGGCAGGTCGATAGACACACAAACAAACACAAATATACACACAAAATTCAAGCTTTCGCAACAAACTGTTGCCTCATCAGGAAAGAGGGAAGGAGAGGGAAATACGAAAGGATGTGGGTTTTAAGGGAGAGGGTAAGGAGTCATTCCAATCCCGGGAGCGGAAAGACTTACCTTAGGGGGAAAAAAGGACAGGTATACACTCGCACACACACACATATCCATCAACACATACAGACACAAGCAGACATATTTTGTCTTTAAATATGTCTGCTTGTGTCTGTATGTGTGGATGGATATGTGTGTGTGTGCGAGTGTATACCTGTCCTTTTTTCCCCCTAAGGTAAGTCTTTCCGCTCCCGGGATTGGAATGACTCCTTACCCTCTCCCTTAAAACCCACATCCTTTCGTCTTTCCCTCTCCTTCCCTCTTTCCTGATGAGGCAACAGTTTGTTGCGAAAGCTTGAATTTTGTGTGTATATTTGTGTTTGTTTGTGTGTCTATCGACCTGCCAGCGCTTTTGTTTGGTAAGTCTCATCATCTTTCTTTTTAGATATATTTTTTCCACGTGGAATGTTTCCCTCTGTTATATATATATATATATATATATATATATATATATATATATATATATATATATATATCTGATAACAAAATCAAAACAATTTGGAATATTATTAAAAGAGAGACAGGGCAACCAAGAGTACAGGATAACAGTATTACCATTAAAGTGAATGGAAACTTGACAAACAACAAGCCGGAAGTCAAAAACATTTTCAATAATCATTTTTTAAATGTTGTAGAGAAAATAGGATCTAAATGTTCATTAGAATAAGCAAGGCAGTTAATGGAAGAGGCCTTACCCACACAATTTGATACAACTGAAATCCACCCACCTCTCCTTCTGAAATTGGGAAGATAATAAACTCTCTCAGGAATAAAAGCTCACATGGAATTGATGGCATTTCCAGCAGGATATTAAAAGCTTTTCCCCAAGAGATAAGTTGGATTCTTTGCCACATATGTAATAGCTCTCTGAAGCAGGGTATTTTCCCAGATAGACTGAAGCATGCCATTGTTAAACCACTGCATAAAAAAGGGGATATATCTGAGGTCAACAACTATCGCCAAATCTCTCTTCTGACTGCCTTATCCAAAATTCTTGAAAAAGTAATGTATTGTGCAGTAGCTTCACACCTTTGTAAAAATGAAGTTTTAACAAAATGTCAGTTTGGTTTCCAGAAATGTTTTTCAACAGAAAATGCTATATATACTTTCACTAATGAAATATTAAATGCTCTGAGTAACCGGAAGTCAGCCATTGGGATTTTTTGTAATCTCTCAAAGGCTTTTGATTGTGTAAATCATGGAATACTTCTAGATAAGCTCAAGTACTATGGTATGAATGGGACAGTGCTCAAATGGTTTCAGTCATACCTAACTGGAAGAGCGCAGAAAGCTGAAATAAGCAGTTCACACAATATGCAAAAAAACTGGTGATTTCTCAAATGGGAACAATGGAACAATCAAGAACGGGGTGCCTCAAGTTTTAGTCCTGGGTCCTCTGCTGTTCTTAATATATATTAATGACTTACCATTCTGTATTCACAAAGATGCAAAGTTGGTACTTTATGCTGATGATACAAGTATAGCTATCACACCCAAGAGATAAGAATTAACTCATAAAATTGAAAACATTGTTTTTCAGAAAATCATTAAGTGGTTCTCTGCAAATGGGCTCTCATTAAACTTTGAAACAACACAGTATATACAGTTCCACACAGTAATTGGAATGACACAATTAATAAATATAGACTTTGATCACAAATCGGTAGCTAAGGCAGAATATTAAAATTTCTAAGTGTATGCATTGATGAGGGGCTGAACTGGGAAAAACACACTGAAGATCTGCTGAAACATTTGAGTTCAGCTACTTATGCTATAAGGGTCATTGCAAATTTTGGTGATATACATCTCAGTAAACTATCTTACCATGCCTATTTGCATTCTCTGCTTTCTTATGGCATCATATTCTGGGGTAATTCATCATTGAGTAAAAGAGTGTTCATCGCACAAAAGAGTGTAATCAGAATAATTGCTGGAGCTCATCCAAGATCATCCTGCAGACACTTATTTAAAGAGCTAGGGATCTTCACTGTAGCCTCACAAAAAAAAAAAAATATATATATATATACTAATCTCAGACATGATGCACATGCTTCTGGACTTTTTAATAACCTTTCTTAATGTAGCACAGTAGTTTTTATAATATTTGACTGTTTCTGTGTCATTACTCTTTCTTGTTTTAGATACAATTCCCTTTTGTGGTTACAAGATATTTTTATTCCTTTAGTAAGCCAAGGTTTTTTGTATGGTTTCTTATAATTAGATTTAACTACTTTCTTGGGGAAACAGTTTTCAAATTCTCTTACAAGTGTATCATGAAATAAGTTATATTTTAAATTAGCATTGGGTTCCTTGTACACCTCATCCCAGTCTAACTGCTGAAGATTTTCCCTGAAATTTCTAATTATTGAGTCATTAATTGAACGCACAACTTTGGAGGGTAGTTTTGAATTTTCTGAACGGAGCTATGTCATATACTGTAACTAACTGAGCACCATGATCAGAAAGGCCATTCTCAACAGGACAAGAATTTATGTTTTTAAACTTATCTTGGTCTATAAAAGTGTTATCTATCAATGTACTGCTGTCCTTTACTACCCGAGTCGGAAAATCAATGACAGATGTCAAACTGAAAGAACTGAGCAAGACTTCCAGGTCATTCTTCCTGTTACACTCTTTCAGTGAATCAACACTGAAGTCCCCACAAATAATAATTTGCTTTCCCCTATCTGACAGATAGCACAACAAGGCATCTAAGTATTCCAGAAATAAATGAAAGTATCCTGAAGGGGACCTATATACTGTTACAGTTATAAAAGAGCCCTCCTTTAGTTTAAGTTGGCAGGCACATGCTTCTATATGTTGCTCTAGACAAAACTTTTTTGTATCTAAGCTTTCTACACAGTGATAACTTTTGACATATATGGCAACTACTCCTCTCACCTCATTCTCTCTACTCACATGTGCAGCTAGTTTATAACCACTGACATTTACTTTTTCCATATCAGACACAATGTGTTGCTCAGACATGCATAGTATATCTATTACATTATCAGATTCAATGTCATCTAAACAGACCAGGAGCTCATCTACTTTATTCTTCAATCCTGGAATATTTTGGTGAAAGATGGTAACATTATTTTTTACTTTGCTTTTGTGAGAATCTACTTTTTTCTTTAATCCACCAATATTTTGGTTAAATATGACAACATTATCCTTTACTTTACTGCTGAAAGAATCTTCTGAGTTTTGGACCTCTTTAGCACCTGCCTGCCTGAACTTCTCATTGGACACTGATATTAGTTTAAAAAAGACGTACATCCATGAGTGATCAAAGTTGAAACAGGTGTCACAGCTCGAGGCCATGATAATTATGAAATCAAGATAGAGGACAAAACTATTGTAATACTGTTCAAATTTCTGAATTATTTAATGACTTCTTTATAAATGCAAACAAATCAAACATCAACATAGAAAATTACCCAGATAAGATAAATTTCTGTAACACTGAGCAATTTGAAGGTGAACGTTTCTGTACATTTAGCAAAAATATTGTAAAAGATATAGAAAAGGTGATACTGTCACTAAAAAGTAAAGCATCAGCAGGATGGGATGGGATATCAACGAAAGTGTTAAGGACAATCTCTAAAATAATTGCACAGCCATTATCTACAATAGTTAACCTGTCCCTTCAAGAAGGTTGTTTTCCAGACACATTTAAGTATGAAGTAGATAACCCACTATTCAAAAAAAGCAAAAAGAACATATGGGAAACTATCACGCAATCTTTCTGCTTCCATCATTATAAAAAAAATATTTGGAGAGGTAAACAGCATACAAATTCAAAATTTCATAGAAAAATTTAAAGTAATCTCAAAAAATCAGTATGGATTTCAAAAAGGTAAAACCACAGTATCTGCTGTAAACTATTTTGTAGAAGAAATTAGCTCCTCTCTAGACAACTCACTGCAGGCCACAAGAATTTTTTGTAGCCCATTAAAGGGTTTTCATGGTATGAACCACTCCTTGCTACTCTGTAAACTGGAAAAATTTGGAATTATAGGTATTGTATTAGAATGGTTTAAGTTCTACCTAAATGGCCAAAGACAAAGAGTGGTTATATCATCAGAGAGGAGCTTATATTTTAAAATGGAAAACCATTTCACAAGCAGTACGCTAAGGTTCTATCTTAGGTTACATTCTGTTTTACATAAGTGATCTACCACTTAATATTGAGTGTCACTCAGTTTTATTTACAGATGACACATCTTTAATTATTGAAAGTAACAGTAGTGACCAAATTCCCCAAATTTTATTAAATACTTTAGAAAAATTAGATACCTGGTCCTATCTGAACAGTTTAAAAGTAAACATGGAAAAGACTCAGTTAAGGCAGTTTAAAACAAAACAAACAAAGTTGAATGATATTCAGATGAGGCACAAAACCGAGGATTTGCAAGAACTTCCTAGGAATGTGTGAAATTCCTAGGAATGGAATTGCGTAAAAATCTTTCATGGGACTTACATACAAAGTGCCTTGCAAATAAATTAAATATCCCAGCATTTGCAATGAGGATATTGTACAACACTACCAGCATGGACATAAGAAAAGTAGTATATCACAGCTGTTTCGAGTCAGTAATAAGGTACAGAATTGTATTTTGGGGTAACTCAAACCACGTGTAGAATATTAATTTTTTAGAAAACCATCATTACAAATATGCACAATGCACAGCGAAATAAATCATCGCCCACTTCTAAACCTAAGTGTATGAAGGAGGCTCTTGCAATATGGCCATGGAGGCTCTTGCAATATGGCATCCCTTATGGGAAATAATTTGTTGAAAAACCTATGTTTAGGACAGGGATGCTATTTGGCATTACAGAAGGTGGAAGAGAGAATTTTTTGAAATAACGTGTATTGAGGATAAGGGAGGCATTTTTAGGATACCTGTGGTGCAGATATGAAAAACAAACAGTGTCACAATTTACTGAAATGTTGCAATTGTGCAGAAAGTGAACACTGAAATAGAAGTGGGTTTCAAGTAGCAACACAGAATTATAATTGTGCACAGTCTGGAGTGTGAAAAGTGCATGTCATGGAACATAAGATTTTTTCATGGCAAATTTAATTTCATATCCCAGGATTATGAACATGTTGCAAGTTAAATATCATGAATAGTCATCAATAGTGCAAGGCAAGGAAAAAAGGTCCAAGGCAGCACCAGTGGTTGTGGTGAGGCCAGCCATGTATCTGGGCAGAAAGTGCTGCACCCTGGGAGTGAGTAGGAAGCAGTTCAAGCCACTGCAGGAGCAGCAAAGTGGCGCACACATGGGGTCCAAAGTTCAATACATGGTTGTGACACCCACACATTCCTCAACCAGCTACATCATCCAGAGAGCACAAGAACGTACAGAAAGTAATTCAAAGCTCTCTTATCTATAAGAGGGGCCTTAGTAGTAGCAATTAAACATTGTTTTGTTAGGAGTTCTAAGAAGAACAAAGGATACATGATGAGTGATTTAGTGGAAAGTGAGGAGCAGAATGTGGCTCAAGAAATTGTAGCCTCAACAGAAAATGTTTCTGAAGCACATACTCAGGTAGTAATGGGGCTGAAACTAAAACTGAAAAGGGGAACTTTAATACGCAGGAGATGTTACCTGTTATGAATAAATTAGAAACATCTAAAAGGGAAACTATGATTGGATTTGTTAAAATAAAGGAAATATAATGGATGTGGTCCAGGATGAGTGATGATGGTGTTAGGGGTCATTAGGGGGGCAGGTGATTAATACTGTAGTCCAGTTACTTTAACATAACTTTTTGTATAAAACAATACATACACTTTAGTGCTCAATACCTTGATGACCCACCAATATGAAAATGATGCAGGCATGCTGTGACTGGTGATGACATGGCACTCAGCTGGCAAAATGGTCCATTGTTACTCTGCATGGCCAGCTGTATTTGTGACTGACGATCTGTGCGTGCAGATTTAGTGGACTTGGCAATTTGCTTACAGTGTTGAAGGGTGAATATTTGCATACTCTGTTTCAACACTCATACACCACCTTCCCCTATTCAGATGAGCTACCAGAATGGCTCATTTAATAACAGTTATCTACCATATTAATTCCAATATCCTGGCAGAGGATGGTACTCTCATGCACCTGAATTGTTGTACTTCATTTGTAATAGGTGACAAGTCAACCACAATATTACCAACAGTAATGGCTTTGAGCTCAGGAGGCATAGAGGGCCTTGACCGCTTAAATCCAAAGAAACCAAAGGTGATCAAACATAATAAAATGATTAGAAAAGTTGTTGCTAACTCAATTGAATGGTTAACTGTAAAAGTACTCTGCATAGCTTGTTGAAGCTAGTAAAGACTGTTGAAAGCCTGAACTACATTCAAATCATTACCACTAGCACTTATCCCTTGACTATTTGGTTGTACAATTTGTCTGTTCCACTTAAACTAACACTGAATACAATCATTGGCTGAAATAAATAGATATTATTGTGCAATACAGTAAAATGGGGGTTACAGGTACTTTGCTTTCTGCATATAAGGTGCATTGGGGTATGTGGTTTATGTGAAAAAAGTTGCTTTAACGGTTCACAGGTTCCTGCGTCTAACAGAAGACCAGTTCCTTGCATCTGTTTGCTGAAGGGAGAGAGAGATTTGTTGCACATGAAAGTTAGGTCAACTATTGAGTTGAAAGAATACATGATACCATCTGTGAACCATCGTAGGAAGGGTGCATTCAGTGCCCCCAGTTTCTTGGGACAGTATTTTCAAGGTTGAACATTCATGAAGAGGCCTCTCTCACAACTGTATAGAAAGCTCTTGTAAAATACTATATTCAATGGCGAAACAAGTTTTTTTGTAAGTTCACATTCACTAAAATATTTTGTGACAAAGCTAAGAAATATCTTCAGTCCTAGCTTCTCAAAAAGTATGCCTGTAGGTGGAACCAAATAGAGATACTAAATGGCACCGAAAATACTGGATAAGTATACACCCAATAGACTTCAGAGCAATATTTGGGCCCAGCTAATTAGGGGTCAATGCATTGTTCATCATGAGGGCATCATCATCACTCAATTGTTTGTAGGAACACAAATTTTGCATATTGACAGGTAAAACCATTGTCATGGGGGTAGTTAGTTTCCTTTTCACAGCTAAAAACAATGACAAATATCTTTAGGATGTAACAAAACACTATTTAGGTGATTAACTTCACTAGTTTCAATAGCATAAATCAAATTAGAAGCATCCATTAATGCAGTGGACAGACTGTAGGTAATTTTAAACAACAGAGTATTTAGTTATACATGTGCATTCAAGATGTTGATTTCTTTTTAGAAATTTCTTCTGGATAATTGTGGTCCAGTTGTCAATATCACTGAAATCAGCAATGAACTGCTTAACAACCTTCCCAAAGGCAATGGGATTATTGGTAACTGCCTGTTGTGTGTTGTGTAATATTACCAAATGTTTATACAATATTATAGTGCACTTCTTTTCCTAACTACTCTGAATTGTTACTAACTTCAGCCAAGTCCTTGTTAGTTAAGGTTCAAAAGACAGTTTTAAATATTACCAGCAAAATCAAATCATTTCTGCTTACGTCTAACAAGTTGTTGTGGGGTAAAAGATCTAAAATACGATCAATTTCCCTTTAGTAGGTCATAAATGTGTATTTTAGCTGTAACCAGAGTATGGTACCATGAGATTTCTGGGTCCTATATCATATGGTTAATGGAAGATGACTCGAAAAGATTAGTGCATTAATGTATGTTTTGGGATTTCTCTTCTGCTGCCATACTTGTTTGTGGCTAAAAAGAATGTCAGATTGATGTGGAAGGCTCCTGACCGAGAGACAAAACACAAAATAAGAACTGGTGATATATAAAAAATAAAATATTTATACTTAAGCATAACATAATGATGTCAGGAAAGTTGAATAGTTCTCTGCAAGATAAGACAATATTTACATTTGACTCAGTTGTCAGCTTGTTGCTTACAAGGATGAACATACTTTTCATTTCTACACATGCATACTTACACACCTGTGCACTATCTGTAAGTGATGTGTGCCACAATTAGACCAGTATTACACTGTCATATTTCTTTGACAAAGAAATATGATCAACTATTCATAAAATTTCTTTGACGGAGATCTTTGACGTGGTACTAAAAAGCGGTATCACACTGTCGTCATGATTTTCATCCAATTTCAAGATGGCTGACAACTTGTTATTATGCACTGGAGTTGTTGGTGCCGCAATTGCACTGTGTGTGTATTTTGAAGAAAAGCAGTGGAAAAAAAGAAGCATACTTGGATAAAGCTGTAGGTATTACGTCAAGGTAGTAAAAGCATTCAGCAAAATTTGTTACGAGAGCTGCTGGTGGAGGATGTCAAGCCTTACATATAAATTACTTATGAATGGATGAGAGCATATTTCAGTATTTTCTCAGTAAAGTAGCCTCTCGTATTACAAAACAGAATTCTCTCTTGAGAAATGCTATTTGTGCAGCAGACAGGCAAACTGTGACACTGGGGTTTCTTGATGCACGAGAGAGCTACTCTGGTTTACAACACAGCACTGGAATATCACATTGCACATTAACCAAAATAATTACAGAAACATATGACATGATTTATAAAGCACTGAAGGGAGAATGTTTGAAGGTAAATAAATATTTAGTACACTATATGGGCAATGAGAACTATTTTTATTTTTGAATAATTTAATTAATGAAATTAGTGTCCTAACAACTACAAAATTAATAAAAAGTATGAAACAGATCAAGCACTTTTTAACTTGTGGCATCCAGAGTTCAAAAATAAACAAAGTAGAATGGAAGGCTAAGAAAGATTTTTTTGTTTTAGAGTGTGACCACATTCTCTATTCCAGCTTTCTGAAAAGCTGTCTGAGTGTTTCTGGATGTAGAGGTGGATGGCTGTAGGTGTGATTGTGGACATGAAGTTGCCTGCAGCATATGCCACCTGCCCATCAACATACAATTAATAGCATGCACTGTGCCCCATGCTCACACCCCCCCCCCCCCTCCACCCCACCCTAGTCGATGCAAGTTTATTAAAAAAAAAAAAAAAAAAAAAAAAAAAAAAAAAAAAAAGCAGTTGAAGGAACACACCAGGTCTGAATCCATGTTTACAAATTCACTACAGGGACGTCAAATAGCTGTAGCGATGCCAGCGCTCCCAGCGGTTGCATTTCACACTGCAGTGGACAGAAGACAAATGACTTTTATGATCAAATCTACAACGAGGTCCTAGATTTGATCAGATGTATAAGATGACATGCGAGATTTGACAAAGTTCCCAATTACAACATCAAATTGCTTTGACATAAATATTTGACATATCAACTATGACAAAGAAATATGATAGTGTAATACTGGCATTAGCACGTGCTTAGTGCTGTCTTGGGCATGATAGATAGCAAGTTGAAAGGCTGCTCATGCCCACACACTGGCTCGTCCAACAGTGTCCTGGCTGGTCTGCATTGAACAGCAGATCTTGGTATCAAAGAGTCATTGGCTGATCACCATCTGGAGCATTCTGTGGGTGTCTCAGCTGCTTCTGGGGTTTGTCTCAGGATTTTCCTCCCAGTTCATCAGGTGTTTCAGTTGCTGGCCAGCTCAAATATGGCTTTATGTCATTCATCAGTATTATCTTAGAGCAAAGTGGCAATTGGACCTGTAATGTAATGAGTAAGATAATTTCAGTGAATTTATATGGTCCTTTCAAATACAATTTAAACTTTCATGAGTGACATTTTGTCAGTATGAGATTGCTCAAATAAACACAGTATCCAACATTATATTTAGAAATAACTGCTCCACAGTCAAGTTGAGCAGCATTCTGGAGAAATGATTGTTGGTTTCAACCTTTTACATGCTCCCATACTTCATGTAGCTTGCCAGCTAAATCCCTGATGTCTTCATTGCTGTGGCCCCTTGTTGATGTTGCAAAGTCAAACAGTGAGGTCATTTGTCTCCCATAGATGATTTTGTAATGGCTGAGTAGCATGCTGATGTGGAATTTCATATTGTAAGTGCTGAGTGTGTATGGTATGTAGGTGTCAAACGAATTGTGCTTACTGCCAACATAGTGACTTATCATTTTCATGAGGGTTTGATGAAGTCTTTCCACTCTACTATTCCCCTCTGGGTGAGCTGGCATTTTCATATGCTTGTCAATCTTCAGTAACCTTCGTACTTGCTGTAGCAAGTCAGAAGTAAAATTTGGAACCTTGGTCACTAATTATAGTAGAAGGTGAACCACATTTCAAAATCCAGTCTTTAACAAATAGACACACCATGGTCTCAGCACTTTGGTTTGGGGTTTGTGTCATTAATGGATTTCTCGTGAAATGATTCAGAATAGCCAAAATATAACAATTTGCATCATTCATTTTTTGGTAGGGGCCTACAATATCAAGACCTACCCATGCAAAAGATGTGCTTGTTTCTGGGAGTTCTGCAAAGGTGCTTTGGTTTTGCCCACATCACTCTGCTTGTTGCGGGTGTCACAATGTGGAACATAACTGAGCACTGGCTTTCTGGCTCGGCCACCAATAGATTTGTGCTATTTGTAGGTTAGTTGCTCATTTTTCGCACTGAGTGTAGCCAAAGACTTATCACGACATTCTTTTAACACTTTTTTGCATAGGGCTTGAAGTATGGTGATATGGTTTCCTTTAGCAAATGCTCTTTTACAGTATCCCACCAACAACTTCAAATTTTTGATCTTGTTTCCAGGATTGACACTGTGTATTTATTAGTTACACTTCCCCGCCAGTTGTGAAACACATTCTGACTTTCCTATTCAATCCATTCACATTTCTTGTAGTTTCTCAGACTGCTGAAGTACCTTGAATTGGCACTCACATGGACTCCCATTGTTGGAAATTATCAGAAGAGCTAAGTAGAACTGGTGAAATTATTTCCAGGTCCTACAATGATGAATGATTTAATTAAGTAAGCAGCTCTTGTTTGATTCTTTCAAGTGTTTCATCATTTGATTTCTTCATACTATCATTAAGTTGACAATAATTTACTATCTGCACATCCTGTTCCTTGGTAGGTACTTCTATCATGTCTTGTGGATCTATGTCTGACACTGTTGCCACAATAATTTCTCATGGTAGCTCTGCTTCTGCATTACTCATATTAGCAATGCTTACTGGAACATGAAATTTCCCACTTGGTTCTTCTTTAATGACACTGACAATTCTTGCCACATAGCAGTGCCTCTGGTCTAGCAAGTTACTGTTTACTGATGGCTCTGTCAACAACAAATTACTTTCCTTGCACTTCGACATCTTTGTGTCAATATACATAATTTTTTCTGTTCCCAGGGGGATGTGCTCACATTCACTCAAATGTACATCAACTTGGAATGGCGTAATTTCTTTGCTACTCAGTTTTGCACATTACCTCAGCAGCACTAACCATTCCTTTGGGTCTGACCTTCAGAGTTTCCATTGAAACCATAATCTTTATGTTCAAATTGGATTTCTCTTTCTGCTACACTGATGTAAACATTAGCTGCCAGGAAATCTAATGCAAATATACCATTCTAGCATTTCTCTCTGCTCCTTATCACTTGCCACATACTCTTCTTGGCCTATCTCAGAGTTAATCACAACTTTTCTGTAACTGTGGACCTGGTTGCCATTTAATATTTGATTTTACAGCTTGGCTGCCACCAACTGTCTTCCTCAATTCAATGGCATTATATTGGAGAAATTTGAGCTGTGTATCAAATAGGAAACGGACATTTTGTCCACAGTAAATTGGATTAATGATCAGACCTTTAGAACTACCATCAATGGTGGAGCTTGTAGCAACTACTGCTTCTTGGAGATGAAAAAAGTGATACCCCTTCTGTCCCCTCTGTTTTGTAACATACTCCTTCCAAAGCTGTCCACCTTCAACCTCGCAATCCCCTTCTTACAGTTTCATGTTCTGTGAGCTTTCACTCCAGAGGTGAAATACCAGATGCTGTGCTTTGCTGCCTGTCGTCATGATAGCTGGTTCCTGACCAAGTTTTGAACGTATGACAATCTGGTTTGTGATCACTTTGAGGTGTCCATAACTCTTCAACAAACTGCCCTACCACTGCTCTTTTACATAACTTAATTCATAACATGATATATACATATACTCCAGCCTACCAATGCAAACGTGATGTGGATGAGCTACAGCTGGTAATAACACAACACTCAGCTGGCACAAAGGTCCCATTTTTATTCTGTACAGGCAGCTGCATTTGCAGCTGACAACTGGCATGTGCAGATTCAGCAGATGCGGGAATGTGCATACAGTGCAGGAAGGTGAATGTTTGCACGATCTATTTCTGCACTCTTACAGGAAACTTACAAAGCTGCTTCAAGGAATAATGACCAAAAGTTTCACAGAATCCTTCCTGCACACCTCGACATGACTAGCGCTGTGAAGTTTGGAAGGTAGGACAGAGGCAATGGCTGAGATGAGGCTAAGAATGCAAGTCATGAGTCATGCCTGTATCGCTCAGCAAGTAAGACCTTTGCTCACAATAGCAATGTTCCAGGTTTGTGTCCTAGCCTGGCACTCAAATTGCTAGGAAAGTTGTGAGCTTAAATTTATTTTTTCAACTTTACTTTCATGTGATGCTTATTGTTGCAGCTTTCAGCCCATTAAAACGAGCACAGCCTCCAAGAGTAAAGGAGCCAATGAATATGCTTTCGAAGCCTCCGAAGAAGGGTGGACCAGGTTATCCCGATATTACATTTTCGCCATATCCAGAATACATGTGAGTAATAATCAACTGACAGTAGCTACTGTGGCTGAATGAACAATGTACTCTTCATCTTTTATTTGCTGAAAATGTCATTTTCATCAGTTTTTCTGCGGTAGGCCTATATATGCTTTAACAAATTGCCAAGACTTTTTTTGGTGTCTCATATGATAAAACATTTTCAAAATATAGTAGAGCATGCCTTGAAAAATAAACATTAGTTTTCTTCTATCACATCTAACTTAGAAAATTATAATTTATTTACTCCACTCATTGTTAAAAGAATATGATTCATTTAATGCAAGCCTCTTTGTCAGATGCTAATAAGTTTTGGTAATGCTTATAGTGTACAGTTTTAGAAATTAAATGAGAACCATCAAGCTTAGCTTCAAGTTATTTTTTTACTGTTCTGTAAAACATTGCACCAGCCACTATACAGCCCCACTGTGCATGCTGTTCTCAAGCATGCGATGACATAGTTGCTGACTGTATGCAGATGGAAATTGCTGTGATTACTGTCAAGAAATTGTAAATAGCTGTGAATGGCTTTGTTGGGAGAGCTGATGAGTGACATGTACAAGTGGTACCGAAGTTACCTCGAGTACCGTATTTACTCGAATCTAAGCCGCACTTTTTTCCTGGTTTTTGTAATCCAAAAAACCGCCTGCGGCTTAGAATTGAGTGCAAAGCAAGCGGAAGTTCTGAAAAATGTTGGAAAGTGCCACCACAACTAACTTCTGCTGTTGAATATATGTAGCGCTACACAGGTATGCTTTGTAGGCACAAAGATAAATACTGGCGCCAAAACCTCTGCGTCAATAAATAAATTTTAAAAAAAGGTGGAAATGAGCTTTTTTTCTCCGCCCCGAGTTTTGACCACTGCATTTTCATACATTATCCAACGAAGTAAATACAAATTCCGTATTGTTCATCTTCGAATGTAGCAGCATTTCAATGTACTACGAAAATCCGACTGGCAAGACTGGGATGTTTGTCAATATGGCCAACTCTACGTTCTGAATTTTTTCCTACCTGTGAGAAGAGATAGTTGCTAATAGGAACTTGATGAATTGTGAATCACATGCAGTATTCTCTTCACCATAAGAATAATACGAATATAAACATTTTGCCATGTATTCTTTCGTGTTTGCTGCTATCTCATTTAAATCCTGTCTGCCTAATAAACTACGAAATTAGAGTGAGACAACAGTAAACGCGGAAGAGTATACGTATCGTGTCATGTTTATATTCGTATTATTCTTATGCCTAATAGTGATACAGTCAGAAATGAAGCACGGCAACTAACTAGATTTTTAAATCTACGATGACTCTAATTTCTGTGCAGAATGTAATGTACTAAAGAGACAAAGATTTAAAAACGGAGAAAAATTTTCGCTACACTCTCGTTCAGAACATCTTCTATCATACGCAGTCTATTATTTGGTTCTTGTTGATCATTATCAAAGAAAGCACCGGGGTAAGTAACAAAAAATAGCAGTCTCTTGCCACTGTTTCGGTAATGAGGCGATTCCTCTCTCTTTTTTTTTTTTTTTTTTAAATTGTAAGCGGCGGTAGCGCGCACAAAAGCAAGCCATGCCGCGAGCGGCGACAGGCCGTAAACACGCACTATCAGAATGCGACAAACAATGCATCACACAGTACAGTAATGCAGTTTCAGCTTAGTGACGTAAGCACCTATAACAAAGAAAACGACACTATCAGAGCAAAGCAAAATAAGCAATCGATTCAAACCAGATGAAGCACGTGAAAAAGGAAGGGTACCCATATAAATACGGGCGGAGCGCCTGACGCATAGCAAGCTTACGACTCGAACCAAACTACTGTAGCTGTATCGTCATTCATTCGACCTAAATTGTGTCTCATATTACAATGGACCAACTTTGTTTCGATTTGAAGGTGCGGCCTAAAACTTTCCCTCCCCTTGAATTTCGAGTCTCAAATTTCAGGTTCGGCTTAGATTCGGGAATTTTTTTTTTTTTTCCTTGATTTCAAGTCTCATTTTTCAGGTGCGGCTTAGATTCGAGTGCGGCTTAGATTCGAGTAAATACGTACTGTCGTCTCTTGTGGATACCGTCTCCTCTACAGGAAATACAGGATGCATCACCATTGACCCACTTGTCAGTGATAGGTGCAGGGAGAACTCAGGATGTACATATTTCCCTAACCATCAAGGTGCTGTCTTCCACAGAAACTGAAACTCATCCAGCGAGATGCACTTTGCCTGTTGGAAAATCTCCTGTGGCTTGTGTCGAGGGAACCCAATGCAGAATAGTATGGCTCTGTTAATTGTTAGCAGTTCAAATGTGTGGCTAATAATGGTCCCTGATAGGCAAACAGAAGCAAGGAATGTGAAGATATACCAAGTGCATCAGTGTGTATGCCTGGGGTCTGGTTTAACATGTTGAAGAGGCTATTGCAACATGTAACGAAATTCTTGTTGGCAGGGGAGGAGATTGGAATACAACAAAAATAATCATTGAAAGATTATTTGATTAAACAGAGAATTTGAAAAGTGTGTTGTTATATTTGTGTTCCAGTGACATCAAGAACGTGTGATCATGAGGATATTTATTTATTTATTTATTTATTTACATTTTCTTTGCGTGGAGCCATTGTAATGATGACTTTTGCAAATGTCAGACTTAATACTATGGTTATATTTACACTTACAAAATACACTATATTCTGTAGCTGTTGCTTCTTATGTCTATTTTTTACATTTATCACATTACAACTGTTATGCTAATGCCTCATGTTACATTCACTGTCTTAAAATTTATTGAAAGAATATAAACGTATTTCTATTAGAAAAGATTACAATTTTGTTTTAAAATCATTTCGCGTGTATGTCCTTAGAGAGTTTGGTAGTTTGTTATACCAAATCAAACCACTGATATATGGACGTCTATCAGCCATTTTTAATGTTGTTCTGTTACGGAAATAGTTACAGTTTATTCTAGTGTTGTGATCACGTACATCACTGCCCTTGATAGCTTCTGTTGGTTGACTTATAAAGAGTACAGCTATTTTGAAGATGTACAGAGAATATATTGTCAGATATTTGTGCTGCACAAACACTTCACGACATGAATTTCTATGTCCTATCCCATGTGTACGGCTTATTGCTCTTTTCTGTAGTAGTAGTATTCTTTTTAAATGTACATCAGCTGCACAGCCCCACAGTTCAATTCCATAATTGAGAAAGGGTCAAGTGTTCCACAATATACTAATTTCAGTGCTTTGCTAGGAACTATCTTTGCGAGCTGGCTGAGGAGATATATGGCACTACTGACTTTTCCGCATATGAAATTAATGTGGTATGTCCACCGCAAATTTTCATCCACATACACACCCAGGAATTTACAGTTACCATTTTCTGTTGCAGAGATATTACACACACTATTCATATTGTTGTGGCGAGAACTGCCTGTTTTAATTGTCAATAGTTGAGATTTGTTGACATTCGCCTTGAGCCCCTGATCATTGAAGTATTTTGTTACTTCTGTTACACCACAAGTAGCAAGAGATTCTAGCTCATTAGATTCTCTCCCATAGAATAACATCGATGTGTCATCTGCATACCTATCAATATGGGAGTTAATGGGTTGCGCAATGTCGTTAATATAAATAAGGTAGAGAAAGGATCCAAGGACTGAGCCCTGTGGTAAACCTTGTAATACAGGTTCACTGGTGGACTGGGAGTTCATGATTTTATTATCTAGTTTGTATGACAATTTAGTGCTTTGCTTACGATTCAGCAGGTATGTGGTTAGAAGATTCATGGCTTGATCCCCAATACTATAAAATTTTAGCTTTTTAAAAAGTACCCTATGGTTTACCGTATCAAATGCTCTTGTCAAGTCCAAAAATATACCTGCAGTCTGCATCTTCTAGCCCAACAGAAAGTAAACTTCATGGATGAACTGTGTAACTGCTGTGGTTGTACTTAGCTCTTCTCTGAAGCCATTCTGCAAATCTACAAGCAGTTTATGTTTTGTGAAAAAGGTACTTAGCTGAGAATTACATCCTTCTGAATCTGTTTAGTGTATTCATCTCTTGGTCTCCCTCTATGATTTTTACCCTCCACGCTGCCCTCCAGTACTAAACTGGTAATCCCTTGATTCCTCAGAATATGTCCTTCCTACCGATCCCTTCTTCTAGTCAAGTTGTGCCACAAATTTCTCTTCTTCCCAATTCTATTCAATACCTCCTCATTAGTTATGTGATCTACCCATCTAATCTTCAGCATTCTTCTGTAGCATCACATTTCGAAAGCTTCTATTCTCTTTTTATCTAAACAATTTATCGTCCACGTTTCACTACCATACATTGCTAAACAGCACACAAATACTTTCAGAAATGACTTCCTGACACTTAAATCAATACTCGATGTTAACAAATTTCTCTTCTTCATAAACGATTTCCTTACCATTGCCAGTCTACATTTTATATCTTCTCTACTCTGATGATCATCAGTTTGTAGCTCCCCAAATAGCAAAACTCATTTACTACTTTAAGTGTCTCATTTCCTAATCTAATACCCTCAGCATCACCTGATTTAATTTGACTATATTCCATTATCCTCGTTTTGATTTTGTTAATGTTCATCTTATATCACGAAACTGTCCATTCTGTTCAGCTGCTATTCCAGGTCCTGTGCTGTCTCTGACAGAATTACAATGTCATCGGCGAACCTCAAAGTTTTTATTTCTTCTCCATGGATTTTAATTCCTATTCCAAATTTTTCTTTTGTTTCCTTTACTGCTTGCTCAATATACAGATTGAATAACATCGGGGACAGGCTACAACCCTGTATCACTCCCTTCCCAACCACTGCTTCCCTTTCATGTTCCTCGACTCTTATAACTGCCATCTGGTTTCTGTGCAAATTGTAAATAGCCTTTTGATCCCTATATTTTAGCCCTGCCACCTGCAGAAATTGAAAGAGAGTATTCCAGTCAACATTGCCAAAAGCTTTCTCTAAGTCTACAAATGCTAAAAACGTAGGTTTGCCTTTCCTTAATCTATTTTCTGAGATAAGTCACAGGGTCAGTATTGCGTCACGTGTTCCAACATTTCTACGGAATCCAAACTGATCTTCCCTGAGGTCGGCTTCTACCAGTTTTTCCATTCGTCTGTAAAGAATTCGTATTAGTATTTTGCAGACATGGCTTATTAGACTGATAGTTCGGTAATTTTCACATCTGTCAACACCTGCTTTCTTTGGGATTGGAATTATTATATTCTTCTTGAAGTCTGAGGGTATTTCACCTGTCTCATACATCATGCTCACCAGATGGTGGAGTTTTGTCAGGGCTGGCTCTCCCAAGGCTATCAGTAGTCCTAATGGAATGTTGTCTACTCCCGGGGCCTTGTTACGACTTAGATCTTTCAGTGCTCTGTCAAACCCTTCACGCAGTATCGTATCTCCCATTTCATCTTCATCTACATCCTCTTCCATTTCTATAATATTGTCCTCAAGAACTTCACCCTTGTATAAACCCTCTATATACTCCTTCCACCTTTCTGCTTTCCCTTCTTTGCTTAGAACTGGGTCCCCTTCTGAGGTCTTGATATTCATACAAGTGGTTCTCTTTTCTCCAAAGGTCTCTTTAATTTTCCTGTACGCCATATCTATCTTACCCCTAGTGAGATAAGCCTCTACATCCTTACATTTGTCCTGTAGCCATCCCTGCTTAGCCATTTTGCACTTCCTGTTGATCTCATTTTTGAGGCGTTTGTATTCCTTTTTGCCAGCTTCACTTACTGCATTTTTGAATTTTCTCCTTTCATCAATTAAATTCAGTATCTCTTCTGGCACCCAAGGATTTCTACTAGCCCTCGTCTTTTTACCTCCTTTATCTTCTGCTGCCTTCACCCTTTCATTCCTCAAAGCTACCCATTCTTCTTCTACTGTATTTCTTTCCCCCATTCCTGCCAATTGTTCCCTTATGCTCTCCCTGAAACTCTGTACAACCTCTGGTTTAGTCAGTTTATCCACGTCCCATCTCCTTAAATTCCAACCTTTTTGCAGTTTCTTCAGTTTTAATCTACATTGTGGTCAGAGTCCACATCTGCCCCTGGAAATGTCTTACAATTTAAAACCTGGTTCCTAAATCTCTGTCTTACCTTTATATAATCTATCTGAAACCTGTCAGTATCTCCAGGCTTCTTCCATGTATACAATGTTCTTTTTTGATTCTTGAACCGAGTGTTAGCTATGATTAAGTTATGCTCTGCGCAAATTTCTACCAGGCGGCTTCCTCTTTCATTCCTTACCCCCATTCCATATTCACCTACTATGTTTCATTCTTTTCCTTTTCCTACTATCGAATTCCAGTCACCCATGACTATTAAATTTTCGTCTCCTTCACTATCTGAACAATTTCTTTTATCTCATCATACATTTCATCAATCTCTTCATCATCTGCAGAGCTAGTTGGCATATAAACTTGTACTACTGTAGTAGGCGTGGGCTTTGTGTCTATCTTGGCCACAATAAGGCGTTCACTATGCTGTTTGTAGTAACTTACCCGCACTCCTATTTTTTTTATTCATTATTAAACCGACTCCTGCATTACCTCTATTTGATTTTGTTTTTATAACGCTGTATTCACGTGACCAAAAGTCTTGTTCCTCCTGCCACCGAACTTCACTAATTCCTACTATATCTAACTTTAACCTATCCAGTTCACTTTTTAAATTTTCTAACCTACCTGCCCAGTTAAGGGATCTGACATTCCACGCTCTGACCCGTAGAATGCCAGTTTTCCTTCTCCTGATAACAACGTCCTCCTGAGTAGTCCCCGCCTGGAGATCCAAATGGGGGACTATTTTACCTCCGGAATATTTTACCCAAGAGGACGCCATCATCATTTAACCATACAGGAAAGCTGCATGCCCTCGCGAAAAATTACGGTTGTAGTTTCCCCTTCCTTTCAGCCATTTGCAGTACCAGCACAGCAAGGCCATTTTGGTTAGTGTTACAAGGCCAGACGAATCAATCATCCAGACTGGTTCCCCTGCAACTACTGAAAAGGCTAAAGGCTGCTGCCCCTCTTCAGGAACCACACGTCTGTCTGGCCTCTCATCAGATGCCCCTCCATTGTGGTTGCACCTACGGTACGGCTATCTGTATCGTTGAGGCACGCATGCCTCCCCACCAACATCAAGGTACATGGTTCATGGGGGTAAAAAATATCACATCTTACATTTTAATTTTTATAATTTTTTTCCTAATAAAAATGTTATTTTTTCTATAATTTAGTTGATTCTGCAATAAAGCTTAGGTCTACCATATAAGTATGGACTATTGCAAGTTACAAGAAAAATTAGAGCAATGCTTTATAAACTTTAGAAAATATTTGTACCTGAATTCTGTAGTGGTTAATAAAAAAAGAAAAGAGAGAAGAAAAGAAAAAGAAAAAAGGTTGAAAATGTGGGAAGAAATCGTAAGTGAAAATGTTTTTTTCTTTAAATCTTTAATGACCGTGAAAAAAGGGAAAGAATGAAAAGCAAATCGGACTTCATATTACAGAAAAGCTATCGGACTTCGTGATTCGGAAAAGCTATTGTTTGGGTGGTCTTTGTGGCGTTTTTGAGCAAAAGTTAAACTAATTTCCACTACAAAAGTTATTGAAAAGAAAGAGAGAATAACAAAAATGTAACTGACAGGGGGAAATGGTGTAGCTTTGAGTTCATTCTTTACCAGGTTAACATGTCTTCTTTCGAGCGGCGTCCAGGTCTTCAAAAATCTCCTTCAATTCTGCGTGAAAAGTCTGCTCCGAAATCTTGCAATCGTCCAGGAATCACCAATTTATACCAATTAAAATCATCTTGATACTGTATGCAATTTAATTTATTTTGCTACTTCCACAATATGTCTACACATTAAAATCAGATCAAGACTAGCTAATAAGTTTTTTTAACGTCTTCATCAGATCACGTCTGCCTTAAGCTTCGGCTATCAAGAGACAATCAAGAAACGGATAGAAAACAAAAAAAAAAAGGCTACAATATTAGTAGTTTCTCTGCCAACGAGCGCTCATACCGCTGCGACGGGATATTTTTTATCTGAGGGAATGAGTGTAGCGCGGCGAAATTCAAAGTCCCGCTACAATTCGAAAAATACAACTTGCAGGAAACTGCGAATGAAGATATGAGTCCAACTAAACTGTGCCTCAGAACATTCCTGAAACATTTTCTTCATCCTGCAGCATTTCTTCATCTTCAGTCTTCCTCTTGGCATTCCTTTTAGCACTTCTTGCTCCTTTGGTAACTTTAAGAGCGAATCTTTCAGCTTCATGCACCCATTGTTTGTCACATGCAAGCAGATGATCTTCCATAATAGAGCCACATTTTATGCCTAAATTTCTCAGGACTTCCAACCTTCCTATCACTCAAATGGTTCAAATAGCTCTGAGTACTATGGGACTTTACTTCTAAGGTCATGAGTCCCCTAGAACTTATAACTACTTAAACCTAACTAACCTAAGGACATCACACACATCCATGCCCGAGGAAGGATTCAAACCTGCAACCGTAGCGGTTGTGCTGTTCCAGACTGTAGCACCTAGAACCGCTCGGCCACTCCAGCTGGCTCCTATCACTCCATCACTGAAACATGTCACTGCATCTAGTACACAAACTTTTAATGTATTTAGTCTTACAAAAACATTCTTGGGTAATCTTTCCCATACGCAATGTTTGAAACTTTCATTTGTATTCTGAGTTCCTCCATGAAGACATTTACTAAGCAAAACAGGATCACTCAGGTCTCTAAAAATTAGTTTTATTTCATTCATAATAGGCTCAGCAAGAGAATGCTTATGATGGTATATTTGACTACTTTCTCTTGCTTTTTGGTAACCACACCACGAATCTGCTCTTATCGGGCAATGTCTGTGAACAGGGTGGTCATCTGTGGACAACTTATGAAAGTAGGTAGCCCATATAGCTTTCCTCATTGCTGTAATATCATTCAGAAGTGGAGTTCGTCTAGTGGCCAGTCCATAACAACTCCGAGGAAGGTCTGTTTCAGTTTCTGTCAATCTGTCTTGGCCAGACAGAGATTTTCCATGAGATAGCAACTTTCCTTTCATTTCACTTCATAGCTTCCTCAATCTAGCACCTATTCACTTTTGCACACATCCACAACACTCCAGTTTTGTTACCAATGTATCACCATAAACATTGAACTCATTAATTTTATTGAAAGCTTTGGAGTTCCCATTGCCTAGGCACTTCATATATCTAATGTTATAAATGGGCACCGCCCTCTGAAATATTTGTAGAGCTTCACCACACTCCATACCTCCACTGTAACCATCACAATTCTTAGAATACTGATGTTCACTATTTCCTTCAGTGTTACCATGGCAGGTGTTGCGGTACTTAGATAAGCACTCAACATCAACAACTTTTGCATTCTCCAGAGAAGTAGAACTTCCAACACCATTCAAGGAACAATGTCCTCGACATTGCCATGTTCCATCAAGTGCAACAGCAGTGTCCCTGGTTCCACTAATATTTACAGTTTCTTCTACTGCATGTTTCATAGATGCTTTAGACACAACCGTCAAGGCACCTGAAAGTATTTCTATGTACTTGCTGAACCTACTGCGAGGAGGAGGAAGGCCCATCAAACCACAAAACGTTTGAGCAGCCTTTTTTCCTTTTCCTATTGCACGCATTGAATACACAAACTTCAAATTCACATCATATGAATTATGCACAATGTTCAAAGTCATTTTAAAGGTAGATTTATTGCAGGATCTACACAGAACAACTAATTTTGACAGTAAACTCTTCCTGCTACTTTGTTGTACAGTTATTTCCACACAGCCTACACCATCACATTCTTTACATTACACCACTTCCTTTATCTAAAAAGATAAGATGCCCACATCAACAACAACAAATCCACGACAAACAGCGTCATCATTAACACAAAAATTTGAATCATCAGGAGGCGTGCCATGTGGGAGTTTCTTTCCTGAAGAACTGATACATAGGTTACTTTCAACAGTGTGGCTTGCTTTCTTTGTGAACTAGTTACCACGGACTTTCCTTTTATTGAATTTCTTGATGCGTGGCATAGTTCGTATTTATTACACACCAAAGGATATGTACTTCCACAGATATGTGTAGCACCTGGGCAACAAAAATTCAGTAACACTTGAACAAACTGCTTCAGTGAACCAAAAGTAAATACTAGCAAAGGTAATCATTTACAGACACTAGAAACCTCCAATGTCACCGACATAAACAATGTATCTTACGTATAATCACTGGAAACAGAAAGTTCACAGTTCTTTTCAATGGCAGCATAAATGACCGTAACTTTAAAATTTGGTATATATAGGTCATTTTTCATTTGAAACCCTATAATGTATATATCAATGTAATCAGGAAAAACTATAGAATTTAATAAAGTCATTAAAAAATTTCGATTTTTCCACCATTTATAAGTACCCTGTAGCCTTAATTTACTTCTAAATTGTGGTATTACACAAGTAAGATTTTTTATGTCCAAAGAAAGTGCATTCAGTACCTTTTTGCTTGAGTAGTGTACACCTTTTTGTACTAGGCTCAAGTTTTTTCCATTCACATGCAAGTTGTATTTTGATCTTGTGCCATGGTTGTGATAGTCACCTTTGGTTTTGTGCATGAGTAGATTCTTGACTAAAAAGCACATACAGGGTAGGATATATTGTGAAGTCACTGTTAATATTTTTTGTGCTTAAAAAGATTTCCGCATGAATGATTTCTATTCACTCCGTTTGGAATTCGGATTGCTCTTTCCTGAATGACAAATACTTTACTTGCCCTTGGTTGATTTCCACAAAACATTATGCCATATGACAACAATGAATGAAAATAGACAAAATAAGCAGCCTTAACAGTGTCAGTATTTGCAACTGCTGCCATAATACGTAGAGCATAAGTTGCTGAACAAAGTCTTTTTCTCAAGTCCAGAATATGGCACAACCAATTTAATTTATTGTTGATGTGAAGACCCAAAAATTTACAAGTATATACTTGATGTATATGTTGATCATTACAGCTTAGACTTACGTTATCCTACACTTTCTGAGACCTATGTAAATGAGTGTACTGTCAGGCAATTGCAGGTGAACAATATATAGAGATCATTGAACAGAAAGTTGGCAGATGTTGCAATGTCACTGCCAAGTGTTATTTCAAATAAAAGAGCTGTATCATCTGCAAAGACAGTAAATTTGGTGGTAGGTTTTGTACAGTGTGGAAAGTCATTAATAAAAATAAGAAAGAGTAAGGGGCCCACAGCACAGAACCTTGTGTCACTCCTGTACTTAATGTTCCCCAACCAGATGACACTATTGTGCAATCTCCATGATTAAGCAATACCCTCTGCTTTCTATCATTTAGGTATGCTCAAAGCCACATGCCCATTGTGCACTTAAACCATAATAGACAGCTTTTGAAAGGAGGAGTTCATGATTCACACAGTCAAAGACCTTTGTTAAATTATAAAATATACCAACTGAAGCTAGTCTATCATTCAGCGCTTCTAAAACATCATTGATAAATGAAAATATAGCACCACCAATTAGCAGGCCTGCTTGGAATCTGAAGTGACAAAGTCTAAGAGCCTTGTGAATGTTCAGGTGCCACACAGTTCTCTTATGTATAAGTTTCCCAAGAACTCTGGAGAAACTTGTCAAAAGGGAAATTGGCCAATAGTTAGAAGCATCAGTTTTATCCCCTTTCTTGAATAATGGTTTCACATCTGCATACTTTATTCTGTCTGAGACGATATCTTGTTGAAGGGATTCATTCGATTTATGGCAAAATATTACACAGATGGCATAATGAGAATGTTTAAGTCCCTTAGAGGAAATATTATCAAAATCAGATGTATTTTTTGTTTGAATTTTGGTGACGATCCTTTTCACCTCACTGACAGTAAATCGGGCTGTTTGCATTTGACTTATTTTGTACAATCCAGAGTCTTTCAGAAGGTCCATAGCTTCATTGACTGAGCCATTGCAACCGGTTTTCACAGAAGCTGTTAGAAAGTGCTCATTAAGGACAGTTGCAACTGCATCAATTTCTTTAATCACACTACCACAATATCTTATTTTGTTATAGAAACACATCATCTTTTTCCTCCCAGCTTCCTTTTGATAGATCCCTAGATGGTTTTTATTTTATTGTTTGTATTGTCAGTTCCAGATTTAATGTGTAAAGTATTACAGTACTTTACAACTCTTTTCAGTATTTTACAATATGATACATAATGTTCTTTTACAGCAGGCCCATAGAACATCTTTGTGATGTATATACCTTTCTTTGTGTCTTACATGAAATTTTTATCCCTTTTGTAATCCAAGTTTTCATTTTGCAAGCCTGGGGATTCATTTTTACAGTTTTTTTTTGTGAAATACTGCTTCAAAGAGGGACATGAATTTATCTGTGAGTACGTTTAATTTAGTATTAACATTTCTTTCTTTATATACTGGCCTCCAGTCAATCTGCTGCAAGAGGTTATTGAAATTTTCTAACATGTCCATGTTGACAGTTCTGAAATACCTAAAACTGGTTTACTTAAATACATTTAATGCTCAAACATATGTCATAAAGGGTAACAAACTGCCCATAATGGTAAGTCAGACCATTGAGAATTTAACTTACAGTACTGTGACATTGTCAATAAGGCTTACACTGGTATCTGTCACTCGAGTGGGGAAATCACCCACAATGACTAACTGCTTATCCTTTAGATATATTTTTAACAAAACTGATTCAAACTGTTTTAAGAAAACACAAATTTTCCCTGCATGAGTCCTATATATTCTCACCACTACAACCAACCCATTATCAGCAAAAATTTCAGATCCACAGGCTCCAAAAGGAAAATCTCCACAATACATACTTAAGTGACTTATGAGCGATACCCACCTTGACATAAATTGGAACACCATCTTTCTCTCTGTTTGCTCTACAGTAACTATCAGGTAGGTCATAACCCTCAATTGAGGCATCAGCATGGCAGTCTTTACATGGTGCTTTGTGAAACACAATAAATACGCTTAGGCTAGGGAGTGATTTTCATTTATGTTGAGAGCCAAAAGCTCCATTTCATCTCTAAGGCTCCTGATATTTTGATGTAATATAGATAATGTATCATTCATAACAGATTTTAAGTTACAGTGTTTGGGGGTTAATGTCTCTCAATAGATAAGGATTGATGCTTGATTTACTTACAGGCTCTCTCTTACAGGGTATGTTTGTGCACACATTACTTAAAAATTAACCAGAGTGTTGCTATGTTTCTTGTCGCACCTGATCTCATAAAAAAATTGTCACTTTGAATATTGGCTCTTCCACCCCTGTCACTTTTCATTACTGATGGTGTTGGACAGGCTTTGTTTTGGTTTCTGCTTTTGACTGGCTGGTATGGTTTAATTCCACACTTTTATTTTGCTTCTTGCGCATAAAAAAACCTGTTGATTGTAGTCTAGGATGATAGTATACACAGTTTTATACAGTTGCTAAGAGGTTCCAGTACCTGGTTCACAAATGTGAGCCTTCCATTTCTGTTTAAGTGGAGTCCATGCCTGGTATGTTCTTCACCCTTTATTTTGCTCATATCCAGTAGGTGCACATGATTAAATTTTTTTACACTGCTTCTGTAGTTCAATTTCACTGTTGACACATGGCCACTGGGGGAGATCAAGCCACACTGGTTTGTTTATTATGTGACATTTGTGTTGTACAGTTTTGGGAACAACTTCCTCTACATTCTGAGTGCTGTCTTGCTCTCAAAAATGGTTCAAATGGCTCTAAGCGCCATGGGACTTAAGATCTGAGGTCATCAGTCCCCTAGACTTAGAACTACTTAAACCTGACTAACATAAAGACATATACACATCCATGCCTGAGGCAGGATTCGTACCTTTAACTGTAGCAGTCATGCGGTTCCGGACTGAAGCGCCTAGAACCACTCAGTCACATTGGCCGGCTCTTGCTCTCATTTTTGTAAACGTAGTTGGCACTGCCTATAATTACAATGTGATCATCCTTTTTCAGATTGTTTATTTTTATTATTAGTTTTTCGACTACAACACTTAATGTTAATCCAGGTTTAACTTTTGCAAAAACAGAATGCTCTTAACATAGACTCTATGTAGAGCATAATGAAAGGGAGCTGAAAGGCTTTCCTCATGGCTGTCTGCATATAGTAAGAACTTTTTCCTGCCCCCATCCATTAGTAACATTTTATTTCGACTGTTTTTGTTAGATTCATTGCATTTACTTTCGCCAACACAGAATCGAGTACTACAAATTTACTCAGTGGTCTCAGTACACATATTGGCGTCCTTGATTACTACCACAGGTCCATGTAAGCACAGGAGATTGTCTCCCATAGCACACTACTGCTCCTAGCAGCCTGTATCTGTGGCTGTGGCGTGCTGCATGTTTTGAGCCACCATTCACCCCGATGATGGCATTTGTGGAGATGACCGTTGAGCTACTGTAGCGAAAATGTGAATCATCTGAAGAGCCAACATGTTTCCAATTATAGACAATCAAATCTTGATAGTCCCGTGCCCACTGCAATCATAATTGACAATGTCATTGGGTCAACATTTGCCCACTGCAATCATATTTGACAATGTCATTGAGTCAACATTTGAATACGTGGGGGTGGTCTACTGTGGAGATCAATGTTCAACAATGTATGTTGAACAGCGTGCTCCAAAACACTTGCGCATGCACCAGCATTGTGCTTTTTTGGCATAGATGCCTCAGAACACCATCTATCCTACTTTGCAGACAAGCCTCTGAACCCCACATTCTGTGAATAGTAATGAATGTCCTACCATTCAGCACCTACTGGTAGTTTCAATGTCCTTCTGCCTCTTTCCATAGATGCTCACGTCAGTAGCACATGAATTTTCGGCCAGCTTCACTGTTTTTGAGACAATTGTTCACAAGCTCTGGGTAATAATAATCTGCTCTTTGTCTAAGTCACTTATCTCAATAGATTTCCCCATTTCAGCCCATATGTTTGCTAAGGTGATCCACCATCTGTGTCTGCTCCGCTTACATACTTATGTTACCATGTCACATGCCTGTGATGCCAATAGGCAGCATACGATGTTCCAGTGGGCAGTGGTCATAACGTTTTGGCTGATCAGTGTAAACAGTCATCTTCTTTTGAACATCTAACCCCAAATAGAATATTATCCTACTCACAATTCGGATTTCTAAAGGTTACTGTAATGTGAAGGCTGTCTACACAGTCTACACAAACAGTGAGAATATACTTAATTCATTAGACAATAAATTACAGGCTATTAGTATGTCAAGGGTATTTGACTGTGCAAATCAAAATATTCTTTTAAGTATATTAGAATATTATGGTGCAACAGGAAATGCTGCAAAATTGTTCAAATCCTATATCTCAGATAGTAAACAAAGAATGTCAAGAGAAAAAGAGGCATGTATTAAGTAATCAGGGTTCATCCAACTGGGAAGGAACAGCTGGGAAAGAATAACATTTGGTGTCCCCCAAGGAACTTACCGAACGAAAGCGCTGGCAGGTCGAAAGACACACAAACAAACACAAACACACACACAAAATTCAAGCTTTCGCAACAAACTGTTGCCTCATCAGGAAAGAGGGAAGGAGCGGGAAAGACGAAAGGATGTGGGTTTTAAGGGAGAGGGTAAGAAGTCATTCCAATCCCAGGAGTGGAAAGACTTACCTTAGACTGGTTCTGTACCAGAGGTCTGCAATTGGTCCTGTCGACTATGCTGCAAATGGTCAGCTCTGCTTTCATCTTGGAGGCAAGACTGGCAGCCTTTACCACTTCTGTTAGTCACTCAAAACCAGAGAGTATCTCTTCTGATCCAAAGTGACACACATCATTGGTACCGACATGAGCAACCACCTGCAGTTGGCTGCACCCTGTGCTCTTCATGGCATCCGAGAGGACCCTTCCCACATCTGTAATGACTCCACCCAGTATGCACACGAATTGTCCATTGGTTTTCTTACCCTTCTTGTCAGCCAAAGCCCTAAGGGGCCCATAACGCGCATTGTGTTGGACCTCTTAACTACCAATAATCCAACCCTCTGTGATTGCCCAGATCTTGCAGGCTGAGTGATTTCCTCTGAAATAGGACAGGTGACAGCATCTGGCTCAGTGACAGTGTCAGCCATAGACAGCACCTGGAACTTGTTTGTCAGACAAACCGGGGAGGCATTACGTGCAGCCACCTGGGAAGTCTTTCACTGCCTGCTTCGCCCTGGGGCGACCTCCCACTCAACCACAGGGTAGGGGTCAGCCTCAGTGCGAGCAGTAACTGGGATGGCCACCGGTGAGGACCAATCAGAGGTCTCTGACATGCTGGACGTCTGTTGGATCCCCAAGGCTGGCCCACAAGAGTGGTTCCCATCCACTGCAGCCTCAAGCTGTGTAATCGAAGCAATCACAGCCTGAAGCTGAGAGCAAAGTGTCACCAACTCGGCTCACATCCGCAGACAAAAATTGCAGTCCCTGTCCATACTAAAGACCGTGGAAAACTAAACTATGCAGATAAACGGACTATTGGCACGTGCTGCACAACTCTACTTTAGACCCTGATGAAAACCCACAAACTTTGTCTAGTAATACACAGATATTCAAAAACCTAAATACAGAAGCACCAAGGTGAAACTAATTAATTTTCCTCAGATTGGGAACTTGTAATAAGTCACAAAATCAGTTTAATTTCCGACGCAAATGAAAATGCGAGAACTGTGGCTATTAGATATTAAATTTACACGCAGAAACTCAAGGAACTAAACTATTAAAGCACACAGATGGTATAGTAAAATTCGCTCCTGGTTAGGAACTCGTAAATGTCACAAAAGCGGTTACTTCCCTGTTGCTGCATCTGTCTCGGTCAGATACTACTGCCAAACAACCCACTGTCTTTTGGTGCAATTTTTGGTCAAATGGTTTGTCATTCTATTCTTCTCAAAACAGTTGACATTACATGGAGTAGCTATGCCCTTGTAGTCACACATTTTAAATTATCTTAGCAGCTGCTGTATGTAGCTAGTGTGGTTTAATTTCACCTGTCCTTTAGTCTGTTCAGTCTCAAGTCCTAGAATAAACAACATGTCATCAATATCTTTCATGTTAATTGGGATTTCAAAACATTCTTGAAAGTTGCAATCCTCTCTTCTTCATCTGTTATAGCAACATCATCAGCATGAACCCCAATGATCAAATTATTAGAAAAGAATACACAGTGACCCATTTCCAACCAAACTATACCATCACAGAGCAGAAAAAAATCATTCCAATCCTTACCACCCTAGTGAAGATAATCCTCACTCTTATTCAATAAACACACTTTATTCCCCACATCAAACAATTTTGGTTACTTCATGAAAACAATGCCACTTACGGGGGTATTCAGATAAGCAACTTCTACATCAATGTATTTGATTTTCCTTCCCTTAGAACAGCAATAGCTATCCAAATCCTCAAGCATCATGCTTGCTTCGTGAAAACAATGCCACTTATGCGGGTATTCAGACAAGCAACTTGATTTTCCTTCCCTTAGAACAGCAATAGGTACCCAAATCCTCAAGCTATTTCATCTCATCACTGGACTGTAGCTTTCCTTGTTATGTAGTTCAAATATCTGGCTATACCCCAGAGTTAGTAACCACTCTTTAAATATAGTGATATCACTTTCTCTGTTTCACTTTGTTGTGCATACTCTCTTACTTTCAATTACATGATCAGCTTTTGATGGGTCGACAAGTTGCCATGTGTTGCAGTGTTTTAGGCTCCTCCAACTCCATGGCTGTATGCCATTCATCCCTGTGATCTGAGGCTAAAGCCTCTTATACTGAGATTGGATCAGACAGATTCAGCTGACACATGGTAGCTAAAAATCATACAAAGAGACACAAACCACACTTTTTGGGTTTCACCAGATGTGAAGACTGTTGTAACCCCATTTTGCTATTTGCACAGGAAATTCCACTTTCCAGCATTGATTGAACTCCTCTCGCCAATCACTATCTTAGCTGTTGGTAACTAAACCACCTTCCGTATCGTGTCTGTCTTCTTCTCTGACTCAGGATTGGTCTGCATCCCTGTGAACATCTCTTGACTCAACTACATCATGTGTTACTGGTTCTGAATTCCTCAGTAGTGTGTTATCACCATCTGTTGACAGATCTGGGAAGCTCAATCACACCATATTGGTGTCTACTGTCATCTCATTGTTTTGTGGAGCAGCTGTTGTCATTTGCTTTGTGTTTACTTCCCCTGGAAGACACGGTTCTTTGTTTATTGTTGCCTTCAGAGGGAATATTCTCTCATCAAAGGATGCACCTCTTCACAAAAGGATTTTTCTCTTTCCAGGGCTCCACTTGTGATATCCTTTTGACCTCACTTCCACTTCAAGATAAACACATTCTTCTGCTCATTCACAGTGTTTGCCAATTGTCAGTGTGCTTGTCAAGGCTCTGCAGCCAAACATTTTGAGTATTTTCAAGTTCTCTTTAACAAGTTCTTTCTGCTTCCAGACTTATATGGATTTTTGCACCAAGAGATCTTGTTGGGCATCTTTTTCAGATGTAGCAGTCCAATATCAGAGCTTCCTCCCAAAAGTTGTTGAGCAAACCACCTTGGTGTAGTAGCCACCTCACATGAATGTAAGTGCTTGATTCAAGTGCTCACTTTTTCCATTTAATGAAAGATAGTAAATTGTGCTTTTCCATTGTAATATGCCATCTTCCATGAATAACTCTTCTAATTTGCTATTGATGTACTCGATTCCATTGTCTGAATGGAAACTTTGCAGGTTCCTTCCTGTCACACTCTGCATACCCCTTAAAGACCACAAAAGACTCAAACATGTCACTTTTCTGCTGTAGCACTTTCTACCAAATATCTTCATTGATCATTCAGGTAATTAGCATGGTAATGTGCTCCACACAATGAGGTCTGTCTAATATACTCTACATCACTATGTATGAGTACTAGAACATTTTCAGTAATAGTCTGACTTGGTTTGAAAGGTTGGCTTCTTATTTTTCCTTGCACACACACTTCACATTTTTCTTTGTACTTAGTAATGCTTGTCTGTGTCCAAGTTCTTGCTGCCACTAAACTTCTGCCCATCTGGTTGTTTCTTCATTTTTCACTTGTTGATGTGTTTTGTCACTGTGGAGCATGAGTGTACTTTTATTCACTTTGTGATATGCACATTGCATTAAACAGACATAATTGCTTAATGATATTCCTCTCAACACTCCTTTCTCACCAATATACATGCTAATGTCACTATTTTTGAATTTAATGCACATTCCTTTATCGTCCATTTCTTTAACAGGCAACAAGTTCCCATCCAGTACTTCCACCAAAATGCACTTCTGTTAATTGCACTGAATTACCACCACATGAGTTTACTGCTCCCCTGATAATACTTTCCTTACCAGTCACTTTAGTAACTTTCCAATCAGCCAATTTCACTTCTCCAAAGTTACCTTGTCTCATGGTATTTCTTGCTGACTAGTCATATGCTGAATCTAGAATTCACACACCTTCCATCAGCATCTCCTCCAGCTTTGGTCTGTCATAACCACTATTTCATCATCTTTTTTTGCACTTGCACTTGATGAGTCTTCGCTGTTTGTATCATTTTTGAGTCTGCAAGTTTCTTGGGAATATTCTGTCTGCACAGTACAGGCCTTGCTAGTTTTCCATGGAAATGTGGGTTCTGCCTGCTGATGTGATCTGCTTCACCACAGTAGAAACACAGTCCATTTCTGCTGGGTGTGTTCTTTCCATCATCATGGTTTTTTTATGATGTTTGTAATGGCTCCAGACAAATTTGTGTTGTCTCTGACCTTCACCCTGTGCAACATATGCATTGGCTTCTTCTCAGCTGTCGGGTGACTTGGAATCTGGTTCCAGGCACCTCTCTTCCTATTCTAGTCTGTTGATGACAACTATGATGGTGTTGAAATCCATTTCATCATCCGACAATGGTGCCTGCTGCAGCAGGTGATGGGCAGGCAGCAGTGAGTAGGGTTGGAAGGGATGAGGAAGCATCTTGGCAAGCTACCCCCTACTTGTAAGAGGCCATAAAGCAGGACCAGGGATGTCATCTCCATAATGTCATTCTCATTGAGGTCAGCGGTCGGTGCATGAGGCTTCGACAAGCACAGCTGCAGTGTCAGGTGTATCGGGGGCTGCACTGACGAAGGCAGGTGAGGAGTCTAGAAGGAAGCAGGAAATCCCAGACAGTGAACGGCCATGTGGTGACCACCTCTGTATTGTGAACTGGACCATCTAGAACACAGGGAACAAGCCCTGTGATTCGCAGCCATAGAAGGTCGAAGTGACAGACCATCCACCAGTCAGGAGTGTGGTTTATCCACAGGTGCCAACCCTGGCAACACTCAATGATTGTAAGAACCCAGTTTGGCTGGCAGTCAAAACCTCAAGTCCAAACAGGTCTACCAAGCTGGAACTCTCATAGAACCGGCAATGCCCACGGACATGATGCCGGATGTAGCAGGTGAAGGAGTGACTTGCCAGATACATACTTCCAAATATGAGTTTTAAGCATCAGAACCATGTGTTTGGCCTCAACATTAGATTGAAGATGAAATGGGGGAGCTGTGAGTTGCTGAATATTACTTGCCTGACAAAAAGATCCAAATTCTAGAGAAACAAATTGGGACCATTATCAATAACCACAGTATATGGAAGTCCCTCAATTACAAAAAACTTAGACAGGGCCAAAATAGTGGCCACCAAGGACATGGATAGACAACAATCCACATAGGGAAACTTGGGATAGGCATCCACTACAATGAGCCAATACTGATTTAGAAGGGCCCAGCAAAATCGACATGTAGATGCTCCCAAGGCACTACAATGTTTGGGAGGACGAAAAAGATGACTGCGGGGATGCCTGTTGCTGAACACAGTGAGTGCAAGCAGCGAAAGCCGTGTAATGTCCTCATCTATGCCGAGCCAATACATGTGCTGGCAGGCCAAAGCTCTGGTGCAAGAGGTCCTCCTATGACCAATATGCAGAAGAAGCCTCAGTACATTATGGTGTAAGGAAGTGGGAATCACAAACTGTGGAGCACATCTAACGAGAGAAACCCATCAAACACAGAAAGGCAGTGCTGGAGGGAGAAGTAATTACACAAGGGAAACAAAACATGGCTCAGGACTTTTTCTGTCAAACTGTGCTGCAGGACCCAACTGAGTACAGGATCCACAGTAACAGCCGTTGCTATCATGACAATAGTGGTTGGAAGACCATCGACTGCATTCTGGCTTCAGTATCTGAACTGAAACAAAGCAACTCATCCTGATCAAACACTGGGTCCAGCTCGAATGGAAGGTGAGATAATTCATTGGCATGGGGATGTTGCACCATCAGCCAGTAATGGATCTGATAATGATAACAGGAGAGGAAGAGAGACCACTGCTGCAAACAATGCACTGCCTTGTCTAGCATGGAAGCCAAAATGTTGAAAAGTGCAACCAATGGTTTGAGAGCCATGATTAAATGGAACTTAGAACCATACACAAAGTGTGAAATTTCTTGAGGGTTGACACTGTCACTAAAGCCTCCTTCTCAAACTGAGAATACCATTGCTTAGGGGGAATTAAGGTCTTAGAAGCATAAGCAATGGGTTGTTCGGATCAATCCAAGTACTGTGCGCCACAATTGTGCTGAGACCGTGTTGAGACGCACCTGTAGCCAACACGAGATGTTGACCCGGCTGAAAAGTGGTCAGGCAAGAGGCAGACTGAAGCTTAGATTTAAGCAAACTGAACACTCAGTCACAAGTTGGGGACCAGAAAAAGTCACATTTTTATGCAAAAGCATGTGTAGTGGGTGAGCAACAGTGGATGCATCCAGTAAAAATTTATGGTAACATGCAACTTTACCTAGAAATGCATGTAGTTCATTAACAGAGGTCAGTCGTCGCAAAACCACAGTTACATCAACATGGTGACACAATGGCTTGACCTTTGTGCAAGAAACCTCAAAAACTAGATACTCAGTTGACGCCTGGAAAAAAAAAAAAAAATAAAAAAATAAAAAAAAATAAATAAAAAATAAAATTGTGAGTGTGCTAGCAGTGTCAAAAGGCAAGCATTGATATTGGTATGGGCCGAAATGTGCCTTGACAATGAGAAGTTACTTGGGGCCTCACTCAAGGGGAGCTGGAGGTACACTTCCAACAAATAAATCTTGGAGAAATGGTGGCGGCCTGATAGTTTTGTGAGCAACTCATCAGGGTAGGCAGATGATATGTATCTGTTGAGGACTGTGCGTTAATCGTGACACTGAAGCTGCCACACAGGCAAAGCTTACTCATTGGCTTCTTAATGATGACCAGTGGTGTAGCTCATTCACTGGAAGAAATAGGCTGAATGACACTGAGCAAAGTCAAATGGCCTAATTTGGCCTTGACAGAGTTGCACAATGCAACAGACACCTGCCACACCTGAAAAAAATGAGGGCAGACAGACTCTTTCATGGTAACATGGGACAGAAAACCAGTAGAACAACCGAGCCCAGGAGAAA
Organism: Schistocerca nitens; assembly: GCF_023898315.1. Taxonomy (NCBI): domain Eukaryota; kingdom Metazoa; phylum Arthropoda; class Insecta; order Orthoptera; family Acrididae; genus Schistocerca; species Schistocerca nitens. The sequence continues at coordinate 251,047,446 of NC_064614.1, read as the reverse complement.
ACAGTGACAAAAACTCAGAGCAGAGGGACTTCAGTTGCTGATATGAAACTTGATCTGACACTAAATTTACCTCATTGGCAATGGAAAAAACCGAAAGCGTTAAATGCATCCAACCCAAACAGGTCTGCGGTATGGAAATGATCCACAGTAAGGAAGGTGAGAGAACAAACAACAGCTTTGTAGGATACAGGTGTGGAGAACTGATGTAGGATTAGAATCTGCTGTTTATTGTAACTAATCAACTCCTGTGAAACTTGAGTGAGTTGAAAGAAGCCAAAGTCCACTACATTTGTGCTTTTACTGAAGTCACTGCAGCTCCTGTGCCCACTTGCATTTTTAGCAGTTTATTAAACATGCACAAGTCAATAAACAGTGTGTGGGAGACAGTCATTGTAGAGATACAGTTTATGTCCATGGTTACTAAAGCGTTTGTCACATCTGAAGAGGAGTTACACAATGATGCAGTGTTGCCTTTCTTTCAATACTTGTAAAATGCCTAAAATTTAGATCACGCACACTGCCCGTTGCTGCTGTGGCCATTATTGATGCTGCCCAATGTGACACTGAGTTGAAGGTTGTACTTCTGCAATAGCTTTCCCATCATCCTGAGCACTTGCAGCATGCCTAACAGGGGTTGACTGAGCAACTTCCAATACCTCCCCCCATGCAGCACTATGATCACCTGTGGCATGTGACACTTCAAGGGACAGTGCTATATTGAGCACATCTGTAAGTGTCAGATTCTCACACTGAAGTGCTTTTTTGCAGACTTCCCTATCTGAGGTCTGACAAATAATAACATCACACACGATGTGATCAGTGTAGGATTCAAGATGGGTACTAGTTACAAATTTACATTGACTGCTCAACCCATGTAATTCTGAAGTCCAGGATATGTAAGATTGGTTTGGGTATTTCTGACAGTAGTAAAATTCTATGCGCATCACAGTGATAGGCATCCTGTCACTGTATCAGGTTGAGAGAAGCTTGTACATTTCATCAAATGATAAGCTGGCTGGTTCTTGCCAAGGCACAAGTTGGCACAACAACTGATACATGCACTGTGAAAGCCATGAGAGAAAGAAAGCCCTACACAGGTTTGCATCACCCACACAAAAATCTGGTAATGTTGGCATAACCATGTCTCATAGGAGCCCAGTCTTCAGCTGGTTCATCATATAATGGAAAGGGCGATGGTTGCACTAACAGGAGAGTAACCAGCCACGAACATGTAGACCTCACTTGATTGCAATGTAGTGAGAGCCTGCTGCTGTTCTGCAACAGCTTGCTACTGGGTGATGAGACTTTGGAGTATTTCTCCCATCAAGACATTTGTTGGCTGACTTAGCACTGACACTAGCACGTGGAGAAAACATAACTCTCACTTGTCACAAAGTTTGTTATAGCAAGAACAAACACAATGTATAGAACATAGTACTTTATAGAGCAACACATAAGATATAGGTGGGGGTAACACTGAACAAATTAACTGGACATCAGTAACAAGGCATAAAGAACAGGCTGAGCACTCGTTTGCAATCACTTAAATAATGCTGTTCCTTTGGGGCCTCACCAGAGGGCACCAGTGGCTGACCCAGGTGGTCTCTATAAGCACGCCTATGAACAGTATCGATGCATGCTCTCTGAAACTGCACATGTCATGAGTGAAGGCATATCAATACCTTAAGAAATAATAGAGTGAAAGTGAACAAGTATTACTTTTTTACCATTGATAGTTCAATTCTAATAGTGAAAACAGCATTCAGTTTCTATATCTGATAACTGAATGTGATTTTTAGAGAAACCCTCTCTTGAAGTGCAAGAATTTAAATTGCTTAATTGATTACCTGATCATTTTGCAATAATAATCATTTTCTCCAATGCAGTTTCTGTGTCTGAAAGTGTGTTCACTGTGTTTTGTTGCAGTTTAGCAACAATCTGATCTGTGTTAGTAAAGAGTTGATGTTATTGATTTTTTATTTGTTTATTTAATCCATGTTATGTGATGGTACACATTTTGTTACAGATGTTGATGAAATTTGTTAATATTGTTAATATACAGGGCTATTACAAATGATTGAAGCGATTTCATAAATTCACTGTAGCTCCATTCATTGACATATGGTCACGACACACACAGATACGTAGAAAAACTCATAAAGTTTTGTTTGGCTGAAGCCACACTTCAGGTTTCTGCTGCCAGAGCGCTCGAGAGCGCAGTGAGACAAAATGGCGACAGGAGCCTAAAAGCGTATGTCGTGCTTGAAATGCCCTCACATCAGTCAGTCATAACAGTGCAACGACACTTCAGGACGAAGTTCAACAAAGATCCACCAACTGATAACTCCATTCGGCCATGGTATGCACAGTTTAAAGCTTCTGGATGCCTCTGTAAGGGGAAATCAACGGGTCGGCCTGCAGTGAGCGAAGAAAAGGTCGAACGCGCGCGGGCAAGTTTCACGCGTAGCCCGCGGAAGTCGACGAATAAAGCAAGCAGGGAGCTAAACGTACAACAGCCTACGGTTTGGAAAATCTTACGGAAAAGGCTAAAGCAGAAGCCTTACCATTTACAATTGCTACAAGCCCTGACACCCGATGACAAAGTCAAATGCTTTGAATTTTCGGCGCGGTTGCAACAACTCATGGAAGAGGATGCGTTCAGTGCGAAACTTGTTTTCAGTGATGAAGCAACATTTTTTCTTAATGGTGAAGTGAACAGACACAATGTGTGAATCTGGGTGGTAGAGAATCCTCATGTATTCGCGCAGCAAATTCGCAATTTACCAAAAGTTAACGTGTTTTGTGCAATCTCATGGTTTAAAGTTTACGGCCCCTTTTTCTTCTGCGAAAAAAACGTTACAGGACACATGTATCTGGACATGCTGGAAAATTGGCTCATGCCACAACTGGAGACCGACAGCGCCGACTTCATCTTTCAACAGGATGGTGCTCCACCGCACTTCCATCATGATGTTCGGCATTTCTTAAACAGGAGATTGGAAAACCGATGGATCAGTCTTGGTGGAGATCATGATCAGCAATTCATGTCTTGGCCTCTACGCTCTCCCGACTTAACCCCATGCAATTTCTTTCTGTGGGGTTATGTGAAAGATTCAGTGTTTAAACCTCCTTTACCAAGAAACGTGCCAGAACTGCGAGTTCGCATCAACGATGCTTTCGAACTCATTGATGGGGACATGCTGCGCCGAGTGTGGGAGGAACTTGATTATCGGCTTGATGTCTGCCGAATCACTAAAGGGGCACATGTCGAACATTTGTGAATGCCTAAAAAAACTTTTTGAGTTTTTGTATGTATGTGCAAAGCATTGTGAAAATATCTCAAATAATAAAGTTATTGTAGAGCTGTGAAATCGCTTCAATCATTTGTAATAACCCTGTATATTGTGGGTAGGTCATGGTATTATAATACATTGCAACAGATTGACTAAGCTTCACTGAATTGTTTATGTTTTGCACCTAAAGATAACCAGCAAGATTATATCTCTGGGAACTCTTTTATGGAGTAAAAATAGTGACACAGCAAAGAGAACTTTATGGCTTTATTAAATTGAATATTATCTTCAGTAGACTTTATACATTTGGGAAACTTGTTGCACAGTTGGAACCTCATGAGGAATGCTCCCTTTGACAATGTTGAGTGTTTGCTAGTAACACATGCACATTTGAATTAATTCTGATGTGTATTTCACTATTTTTCTTGAGGGTGGATTCACCTGAAATTGTGTGCTTTTTAAAAATTTGACAGTCTGGAGAATGTATTTGTGTGGATAAAAAGCACTGTCAGGATCTCCAGCTTCCTGAAGTTGGGTTTGCAGGTTTGCTTCCATTAATGGTCCTCAGGGTTCTCTTCTGGATTCTGAAAGTGCTGAGAGCAGTTGTAGAATTTCCCCAGAATACCACACCATATTTTAACAATGTTATTAAAAGTTTAGTAGCTACTCACCATATAGTGGAGATGATGAGTCACAGATAAGGACAACAAAGAGACTGTCAGAAAATGAGCGTTGGGCGAACAAGGCCTTCATCAGCGATAGAACACAGAACATACAGTCACACACTCATGCAAATGCAACTCACACACACATATGACCACAGTCTAGGAGGCCACCAGAGACTGTGATCGTATGTTTGTGTGAGTTGCATTTGCATGAGTGTGTGTGTGTGTGTGTGTGTTTTCTTTGTTCCATCTCCAATGAAGGCCTTTTTGGCCAGAATCTCATTTTCTGATAGTCTTTTTGTTGTACCTACCTAAGGCTCAGCATCTCTGCTATATGCTGAGTAACAACTATCCTTTTCATAATACTGTGACACCAAATTTTAGATGGTCCTTGTATGTATACATAGTAAGCCATTGTTACTGTTTTCTGGCTAATATATGGTTTCATCACATTTAGTTCATGGCAGTCAGCACAGTACTTATTCTGGCATTTACATTTCAGTATGTTTATTCCATTTCACATTATCTTGTACCCACAGACCCAGGAATTTGAATATAGTCTTAGTAACTATTGGTTGGTTATTTATCATTACAGGTGGCTGAGAGGGGGTTTTCATTTTGTGTGGTGTGAAATTTCATGGAAACTGCCTTTTTAGTGTTGACGGTTAATCTGTTGATTGTAGTCCAGTTGGTGAGTTGTTCAGTAGCCAAATTCACAGTTTTCTGAACTGCCTCCCAGTTCTTCCCTGTGAGGAGCACAGTTCTGTCATCTGCAAATATTATGGTTTTGTGTGATGTACATTTAGGCTGAAGTCATTAATATAAAGGAGGATTAGTAGAGACTTCAATACTGAGCCCTGTGCCATGGCACATCTTGTTTAACCATTAAATAGGATTTCAGTTATTCAACTGAGTTGTTTGTTATTGTATTTCATGCTGACTTTCTACATGGGACTGATTAGAAATGATGCAATCCAATAATTTGTGAGTCTTCTGATATCATTGTGTTCAATTTTTTCCTGTAATATTTTGTGATCCACTGTGTCAAAGGCCTTTGATAGAAATATGTCCATGGTGGGTTGTTTTGCATCTGACAGATATAGTATCATAGTAATGCAGTCATATACTGCTATTTTTGTTTATTTATTGTTTATAAACCCTTGTTGGGATAAACTCAGTACATTTTTTAATCTGTGAAGCCCATCAGTTTTTTTGTGCATAATTTTTTCAAGTAATTTAGAGAAACATGATGTAATTGTGGTAGTCAGAAACAGGATGTAATTGTGGTAGTCCTATAGTTATTTATGTCTTTACTCTCACCTTCTTAGATAGTTTCAGTGCTTCTGGAAAAGTACGTGCCTAGAAAGTTATCACAGAACGAGTTAGTGGTTCATCAATAATCTGCACACAATTTTTGATGGAAGTTGCTAAGTGTTTTACACAACATTCTTCTCCTTTCAGAGTGAAAATTGAATCATTTGCAAACAGAAAGAAAATTAAATAGTGCAATCATCATCATTGATACATACAAAGAAGAGAAGAAAATTGGTCCATAGACCTGCACCGTCAGAGTTCTACATGGAAAGACATAGATATCATTTCTTTCTAACCAAAGATCTGCTATCTCTTGCACAGCCATGGCCTCATCTGCAGTAATTCCTTTTATAGATATTCAGTGGATGATAAAGGATATTTTTTCGCAAAATCAAAAAGTTTTGGAACCTAAGCTAGGACTCAGTCATCACAAGAATGAACTTCCTTTGCTCTGCAGTCCAGATTACAGTAGCTGTGCCCACTGCAGATGTTCCAGTCTGTGACTACTGGTGAGCACTAGACACATTCTGGCCACCTTGCATACATACTATTTTCATGGAGCCTTCAATTCACATTACTGCTAGAGGGGCAGACCATAATTGAGGCTGAATCACAGCTATACTGCTTGTAGCACATAACAACAAATATTAATCTCTGAAGTATGTCATAGCTCTTGGCTGTCCTTACTTCACTGTTTCTTATTGGCTTCCCTTCAGTTAGAAATTTGTTTTAGTCTATGAACAATAGAAGAACCAATATTTAACTGCTTGAGTAGCTTTATATAAGTCTGATCTTATTCAGTTAAACCTCCATAGCAATTCATTTGGTGAATGATGCCTTCATGCAAACTTTTCAATGAGTTTTCTGTCTTACGAAGTTTGTTGTGAAGAATCATCACAACCTGAAAATATTTATAGCATTCAGAAGTATAGTACTAGGAACAGAAATAATGTACTCTGTCTACAACTAAATCTTTCTCCAGTACCTTAGGAGAAAAATATGCAGGCATAAAAAAATATGTGACCACCTCACTTGTGCTTGCAGGTGTTTAAAAAATAAGTAAATAAAAGAAACATAAAAAAATAAAAAAAGACTGAAACCGTTTCTGCTTCACTGCTTCTTGTACTCAACAGATGATGTCTGCCTGTGGGTGGGTTCCTTTCATTTAATTTGATTGTAAATAAAGATTAATGTAAAAATACAACTATGTGAATAATTAAATGTAGGCATGTTTGTGCAGAGGAACTTACTGACATGTTCCACGTTCTAGTGAATGGTCACAAATTCAATCCAGATCTATGCAAATAACTAGGTAACTAACTGACTCTAGTAAATCTACCAACACTAACTGCCACCCAACTCAATTGCGTGGAGCTGTCTGTTATGTGCAGACAATGGAAGTAGATTGTGACCTAAGTAGAATGTAGATAACATATCTGTTCAATATTACTAGGGTAAAAACATACTCAACTTTCAAGCCAATTTCTTTTCTTTTTTTCTAAACTGACTGACATCTTTGTGATTGTTCTTTGTTTAGGAATCTAATATGTATGTACATACCATAACTGTATACAACTTTTTGTACTGCAGAGAGAGCCTTTATCGTGGAGAACTTCAGGACTACAGGAATAAATACATACAACATATGGTAGTCAATAAAAGACCTGCTTTCCTGTCAACAATTCATCGAACTCAGTATTTTGATCCAAACCCATATTTTGTTCCTGAAGAGGAAGTTGGTCCTACATATGCTGAACCAGTAGCAAAAATAGCCAAAGGTTTTGGAACTGGTGTTTTTATTCCCTCTTCACCTGGCAAAAAGGTAAGAGAGAGAGAGGTTTGTGACATAATAATAGTGTATGTTCATTAACTGCAACTAGTGATACTTAATTTGTCAACTGTTAGCTTTAATCTTTATAATACACCCCATAATCTGAGTGTGTAAAGCACAGAATTTAAGTTGAACAATACATTTTGGTCTGAGCTATTGCTTGGGAGCTTTAAGTTGCTCCTGGTGTATACTCTGTTTGCTTAGTGCCTTAAATACGATGTGGAAGATTTTTTGTAACTGCATTCCCATGAACTGTTCAAACTTAGCTATTTGTTACTGTTATGGTAATAATACATACAAAAAAATAAAAGCAATGGTTTCCGACATTAATCCCATTTTGACTTCATCCACAATTTGGGAATGCACACTGAGACTGCAGCCTTCCATACAGGAGCTGTTCTTTGCAAATTTTGTTGTACCTTTCAGTACTTGGTAGATGCTTGAATCATTGATCTTGATATGCAAGTTCAAACTGAAACTAACAACTTCATTATATTAAGGGATGTAAAATTATCCTTAAATGTTTATGCTGCATTAGCTGGAACACTTTCATCATTTCAAGTGTTTAATCAAAAGAAGAGTCAAAATAGTTCCTCTGGTTTAATGAAGAGGGAACGAAGGCCTGTCTAAATCTCATTCAGAGAACATTATTACAAATGGAGAAAGAAAAAGTCATTAGATGACAATTCTTTCCATATGGAAGGATGCACTGTCTTTCATACCATTAAACACAATTTGAGGTTGCATATCTTCTGGAGACTCATTTAAGCTTCCTTCTGCGCATTTTCATGATTTAACTGTTTGACTATTGTTTTACTGAGGTAGGGATGGAGAACCACCTGGACATTTATGCAGGCAATTGACAAAAAACTGGCTAAATGCCACTATCAGATTTGTCAGTGTACCCCACCAAAAAACAATTTATCAAGCTAGTGTCTGTTGTGGAAACTTTTTTGCTATGCGTTAAGCTATGCCACTCCATTTCAGAATAGAAGTATTGTTGTAGCACAAACCTTTTCAACATATTTATCTGATGAATGGACCAAGTGTAGTGGCCTAAGACTCTCAGTAACTAGTGTAATGACCAGGATGTTCAGTGCAAGCATGCATTGTGTTGTACAGGTGCCAGATGTCAGTTTGTGGGATGGGGTTCAATGTCTGTTGCACTTGGTAGGTGAATATGGGGACAGTTAGTGCTGCTTCTGGCTGTCACTGGAGTTGTCGTCCGATGATGTCCCATATGTGCTTAGCTGGGGACAGATGTAGTGATCAAGCAGGCCAAGGCAACAATGTTGATACTCTGTAGAGCATGTTGGGTTACAACTGTGGTTTGTGGATGAGTGTTATCCTGTTGGAAAACACCCACTGGAATGTTGTTCATGAATGGAAGCACAAATTTATATACAGTTTTGCAGTCAGGGTGGGTGAGATAACCATGAGAGTGTTTCTGCTGTCTTACAAAATCTCAACCCAGAACTCCAGATGTAGGCCCATTGTGATTAGCATGTTGACAGGCTGGGTGCAGGTTCTCAACCGGTCTCCTTCTAACCAACACAGAGCCTTCATTGGCACTGATGCAGAACCAGTTTTCGTCAGAAAACACTACAAACCTTCACTCTGCCCTCCAATGAGCTCACTTGACACCACTGAAGTCCCAAATGGTTGTTGTTTGGGCTCAGTGGTAAATACACTACAGGGTGTCTGGCTTGGAGCTATCCTTAAAGTTAACAATTTCTAACAGTTCATTGTGTTACTGTGGTGCCAACTGCTGCTCAGATTGCTGCTGCAGATACAGTACAATGTGACAGAGCCATACACTGAACACGCTGGTCTTCCCTCTTGATAATGCCACTTGGCCACCTGGAGCCCAGTCTTCTTGTGACCATATATTCTCATGACCACCACTGCCAGTAATCATGTACAGTGGCTACATTCCTGCCAAGTTCTTCTGCAATAATGTTGAAAGAACATCCAGCTTCCTGTAGTGTTATTACACAACTTCTTACAAACTCGGTGAAGTTTTGATAATGGTGTCTTTGTTGTCTTGAAGGCATTCTTGACAAACATCAACTCACCACGTGCAGTCTCAAAGGCAACTAACACTCACAGCTGTTACAGCCTGTGTTTAAATCAAACCTGATTTGCATCATCTTAGTAGTGCTACTAGCACCACTCTTGTGCAATTGGTGCAAAATTTGAATAGATACCATTTTTCAGATTTAGAAACTCTGTCTTGATGTTGTGATCTTTTTTCTGTCAGTGTATGTAACTTTCTTCTACTTAGAAGCAAGTAATGCAGTGAACAGATGAACTACTCTCGTGCTGTTTCTCGAATGGAGGCTGGCAGCTAACACCTTTCTACCACAATCACTGGCTGTTCAAACCAAAATAAATCAGGTGCTATAATTTAAGCATAAAGAAAGATAATTCTTGTTAATACTGATTTTTATTATTTAAAGGTTCAGCCAGTTACCTACAGGCAACTTTGTATATTTCATTGTATCTTACAAGAAATTTTTGTTATGTCCAATCTCTCATGTTTTCATTAACCATCTTGTTGCAAATTATGGCTTAGTTATTCTGAGTACAGTGTGATGTTAGATTAGAAGAGTTTTTAGAGACAAGTTTTGGCAACAAGGCCATATGGAACCCAATGACAGCACACCCACTGACGTGACAATCCATTACTGACTGAAGATCAATGGTAAATTAAACTTCATTGAGACTAGGCAACAAGAGAAGCAAAACATTCATCAATGCCTATTGATAAAAAACCTGAAAGAGCTGTAATAGTGACTGGATAATTTTTCCATTGTTTCAGAATAATTTTGTGTCCAATTATTAAAATTTTGTGTACTGAAAAAAGGAATATTCTGCTCAAGATGATTTATAGAAAATACAAAAATGTATCAAATGGTGACAGAATAGTAGTAGTTGTTGCTGCTGTGGTAGTCATCAGTCCAGAGACAGGTTTGATGTCTTTCTCCATGCTAATGTATACTAAGGATATCACTTCATATCCTCCTAAGTACTGCACCTACTGTATTTTGAACCCGTTTTATGATATTCAAACCTTGTTCTACTCTCCACCCCCACCACTTGCACATACACACACACTTATCTCCCTTACAAAATTAATTCTTGGTGGATTAGTGTCTTAAGATGTCCTCTGTCAATCGATCCCACCTTTTAGTTAAGGTGCGCCATAAGGCTTTATTTTCCCAACTCGGTTCAGTACTGGTAATTAGCTTCTCACTCTATTGGTATAATCCTCAGCATCACATTTCAAAAGCTGTTCTCTTTTTGTCTGAACTGTTTATCATCCTTGTTTCATTTACATATAAGACTACACTCCAAACAAATACTTTGAAAATATATGCTAACACTTAAATTGATATTCAGTGTTAACAGATTTCTCTTTTTCAGGAAAGCTTTCTTATTATTACCAGTCTACATTTATAACCAGTTCACTTCCACCGTCAATGCTCCTGAAAGAAAATTCACTTTCACTGTCATCAGATACTTTGTTGCCCAAATAGCAAAACCTATCTACTACTTTCAGCATTTAATTTTATAAACTAACTCCCTCAGCACCACTTGGCTTACTTTAAGCACATTCCATTCCCTGTGTTTTACTTTTACTTAAGTTTTTCTTTAACCTCTTTTCAAGGCAGTGTCCATTTTATTCAACAGATTTTCTGAGTCCTTTGGGATCTCTCACAGAATTACAATATCATCAGCAAACTCTATACATAGCCTACATACTCTAAAGGTTGATTTCTTAATAACACAACCACTCTTTTATGTTATGGCAGTTTGTTTCAGTTCCATGTAACTGTCACATCCTATTCTTTTTCCAGTGTCTTCCAAATACTTCTTTCTAGGCCACCCTCCTCCTTTCTTCCCTAGCACTTTCCTTTCAAAGATATTAATAATGAAAGTGATGTGTCTGATGACATGCCCAATAAATTTTATTTTTCTCTTTTCCATTTCATTTGCCAATCTTTTCTATTCATTGACTTCCATTAAGATTTGCAGGTTGGCTTTTCTCTCAATTCAGATTAGCCTTGTCATTTTTCACCACATCTACATTTCAGCAGCTTCAACTCAGTTCCTTTCTAATTTATGCAGAGTCCAAATTTCACACTTCCATATAACAGTGTACTCCATACAAATGATTTTGAAAGGGATTTCCTGACACCTGTATTCATATATTTGTTGGTTAAAATGTATTGTTAGTCATAAATGCTTGCTTTGCCAAATCAAACCTTATATTTTCTTCTCCTTGAGTTTTTATACCCTTTTCTCATTTAACTTTAGTTTGTTTTACTGCTTGCTCACTGTACCAAGTGAAAAACAATTCTGTGTTACTCGCCTCTTAATTACTACTTCCCTTTCATGTACTTTTACTGTTATAACTGTGTCTACTTAGTTATTTTGGGTTTTTAAATTAATATAGAAATAGTTTTTATCTGGAATAGGTTTTAATTAACATTTGACAGTGATGACAATGAAACAAAAGTATTAGATCTACATCCATATTCTGCAAACTTGTGTGAAGTACATTGCACAAGATACATCCCATTGCATCAGTTATTTTGACTTCCTCTTGTTCTAATTATATATGGAGTGGAGTAAGAGTGATCACTTGAGCACCTCTGTGCACACTGTTATTAATCTAATATTGTCCTTATAACCCCTATGGGAGCAGTATGTAGGGGTTTTATAGTAAATTCCCAGATTCAGCACGTAAAGCTGGTTCTTGGAATGCTGTAAGTAGTGTTTTTCAGGATTTTCATTAATTCAGTTTTACTTGTGATGCTGTCATAGTTCTTAAGAGATCTTGAGATGTATTAGTTCCAAGTCTATTCATCATAAAACACATGGGCAACTAAAAACAGACAAACCATAAACAATCACTGTCAGAAGAGGCAATTAGACTACATTGAAAAAATTGTGAAAGCAAATGAAAATTGTCTTTGGAGCCAACACTTACATTAAGGGGGTAGGACGTCAAACGGGCTGACTTGGAGCAGGAGAGGAACCAGAGGACATTTTAATTTCCACTGTCTATACTTTTACAAGAAAATTCATAAAACTTTGTCAGCATGACCAGGAAGGATTCAGGATTCACACTCATAGCAGCGGAAGTTCAAAAACATAACAAAATAATTTTTTTTACATGTGAAATTTCATCATTTTTTCACTTACTATTGGCTGCATTTGTTGCTATAGGTACATTTTTCTTAATAAGTAAGAGAGACTGTTTGATGAATTTTGCACAGCATACAAACAATACTTACAGGTGTCTGAAGTTCTAGAATCTATTAATTTATGAAAAAATTAATGAGCTGTTACATTTTAAACTTTATGTTTAGAAAAAAATCAAATTTTGTAGTTAATTATCTCAATTTTTACCACAGTTTTTAATAGATTTGGAAAATTCTAGAGTTTCATACACCTGTAAGTATGGTTTGTATGCTGTGCAAAATTCATCAAAGAATCTCTCTTACTTGTGAAGAAAATTTGACCTATAGCAACAAATGCAGCCAACAGTAAGTGAAAAAACGATGAAATTTCGTATCTAAAAAAAATTATTTTGTTATATTTTTGCACTTCCACTGCTATGAGTGCGAATCGTGAATCCTTCCTGGTCATGCTGACAAAGTTTTATGAATTTATTTGTAAAAGTATAGACAGTAGAAAATAAAATGTCCTGTGGTGCCTCTCCTGCTCCAAGTCAGCCCGTTTTACATCCTACCCCCCTTAAATAGTAACAAGTATAAGATACAAAGACTTCTTTAAAGTTCATGCTAAGATAATTGTGAACAATATGTTACCACCAATACCAGCAGTTCCCCCATAATCAGGTTTTGCTCACAGGTAATGTACCATGAATCACTAGTTGTTTTTCTTAATTTCTTATCATAGTACTTGTTCATATGTAGCTTCTGCATTTGACATTACGTATAATAATCAGTCTCAATTCATCAGTGTCTTTCTCACATTCTTTTTGGACTCTTCATATCCTTTAAGAACAAAACTATATTGTATATTGCAAGTTACATGAAACAAATAGTGTGCAAATCAAGGAACTTATACAACAGGGACTTATCACATGAGGCAGTGAAGCTGTTAAGATGTTGACCTAATATTCAGGAGAAAGGGATTGCTCTGTCCAGCTATTCTGATTTGGGTTTACCATGATTTTTCTGGATCACACAGCAAATGCTGGGTGGTCCATTAACCCAGGTCATGGCCAACCTCCTGTTCTGTCCCCGTAGGCTACATGTTCTATCCTCTTAAGCACTTTGTGTATGTTGTGTGTTGTATATTTTGGCCTCTTGATTTGCATTTTATTACACTGACAAATCCTATATCATTGTGGGATCATTCTTGGAGAATAAAGGTAAATAAATAATATGTGTAACATCCATACTTTCATACTAATATTATAAATGGCAAACTCTGCCAGTTATGCCTTCATGATTAAACCACTGAACTAATTTCAATAAAATCTGGTCTGGAAATAGCTGAAATGCAGAGAACAAATACAGGCTACTTTAAAAAGTGTGTAGTTCAAGATATTTATTGTTTTTAAGACTATAACATGAAATTGGAACAATAGTTACTCTTTGAAAAAGTTATTTGCTTGTTGGAATGTGGGAGTAGCCAGTGATGCATGCATCGTTTACTAAATGCAAGTGCAGTGAACGTTAGATTTAAGTCTTTAATCTTTATATATGAAGACAGTAACTGTTCTTGAAAGAACAGAATGCTGTTGATGACCGTGCAGCTTTTCCCTGGAATAAATGATGACTAACTGAAACCCTCAGCTGCCGACAGGTGTTGTTGATATACCTCAATGAGGACAGCTGAAAATGTGTGCCCCGACCAGGACTCGAACCCAGGATCTCCTGCTTACATGGCAGACGCTCTATCCATCTGAGCCACCGAGGACACAGATGAATAGCGCGACTGCAGGGAAATATCCCTTGCACGCTTCCCGTGAGACTCACATTCCCAACTGTCCACAGTACTACATATGTAATGTACCTTATAGACATTTGCCCATTCACTCATTACTCGCGCACGCTTTTGCGATTCCCGTAAGAGTTTGGGCAACCTGTGCGCATTTGCACAGGCGAAGGTCAATGGCTGGGTAGCCTTTAACTACACTCCTGGAAATTGAAATAAGAACACCGTGAATTCATTGTTCCAGGAAGGGGAAACTTTATTGACACATTCCTGGGGTGAGATACATCACATGATCACACTGACAGAACCACAGGCACATAGACACAGGCAACAGAGCATGCACAATGTCAGCACTAGTACAGTGTATATCCACCTTTCGCAGCAATGCAGGCTGCTATTCTCCCATGGAGACAATCGTAGAGATGCTGGATGTAGTCCTGTGGAACGGCTTGCCATGCCATTTCCACCTGGCGCCTCAGTTGGACCAGCGTTCGTGCTGGACGTGCAGACCGCGTGAGACGACGCTTCATCCAGTCCCAAACATGCTCAATGGGGGACAGATCAGGAGATCTTGCTGGCCAGGGTAGTTGACTTACACCTTCTAGAGCACGTTGGGTGGCACGGGATACATGCGGACGTGCATTGTCCTGTTGGAACAGCAAGTTCCCTTGCCGGTCTAGGAATGGTAGAACGATGGGTTCGATGACGGTTTGGATGTACCGTGCACTATTCAGTGTCCCCTCGACGATCACCAGTGGTGTACGGCCAGTGTAGGAGATCGCTCCCCACACCATGATGCCGGGTGTTGGCCCTGTGTGCCTCGGTCATATGCAGTCCTGATTGTGGCGCTCACCTGCACGGCGCCAAACACGCATACGACCATCATTGGCACCAAGGCAGAAGCGACTCTCATCGCTGAAGACGACACGTCTCCATTTGTCCCTCCATTCACGCCTGTCGCGACACCACTGGAGGCGGGCTGCACGATGTTGGGGCGTGAGCGGAAGACGGCCTAACGGTGTGCGGGACCGTAGCCCAGCTTCATGGAGATGGTTGCGAATGGTCCTCGCCGATACCCCAGGAGCAACAGTGTCCCTAATTTGCTGGGAAGTGGCGGTGCGGTCCCCTACGGCACTGCGTAGGATCCTACGGTCTTGGCGTGCATCTGTGCGTCGCTGCGGTCCGGTCCCAGGTCGACGGGCACGTGCACCTTCCGCCGACCACTGGCGACAACATCGATGTACTGTGGAGACCTCACGCCCCACGTGTTGAGCAATTCGGCAGTACGTCCACCCGGCCTCCCGCATGCCCACTATACGCCCTCGCTCAAAGTCCGTCAACTGCACATACGGTTCACGTCCACGCTGTCGCGGCATGCTACCAGTGTTAAAGACTGCGATGGAGCTCCGTATGCCATGGCAAACTGGCTGACACTGACGGCGGCGGTGCACAAATGCTGCGCAGCTAGCGCCATTCGACGGCCAACACCGCGGTTCCTGGTGTGTCCGCTCTGCCGTGCGTGAGATCATTGCTTGTACAGCCCTCTCGCAGTGGCCGGAGCAAGTATGGTGGGTCTGACACACCGGTGTCAATGTGTTCTTTTTTCCATTTCCAGGAGTGTATATATATGAAGACAGTAACTGTTCTCGAAAGAACAGAATGCTGTTGATGAACGTGCAGCTTTTCCCTGGAATAAATGGTGACTAACTGAAACCCTCAGCTGCTGACAGGTGTTGTTGATATACCTCGATGAGGACAGCTGAAAATGTGTGCCCCTACCGGGACTCGAACCCAGGATCTCCTGCTTATATGGCAGACCCTCTATCCATCTGAGCCACCGAGGACACAGATGAATAGTGCGACTGCAGGGACATATCCCTTGCACGCTTCCCGTGAGACTCACTTTCCCAACTGCCCACAGTACTACATATGTAATGTACCTTATAGACATTTGCCCATTCACTCATTACTCGTGCACGCTTTGGCGATTCCCGTAAGAGTTTGGGCAACCTGTGCGCATTCGCACAGGCGAAGGCCAACGGCTGGGTAGCCTTTAACTATATATATGAAGACAGTAACTGTTCTCGAAAGAACAGAATGCTGTTGATGACCGTGCAGAATTTCCCTGGAATAAATGATGACTAACTGAAACCCTCAGCTGCCGACAGGTGTTGTTGATATACCTTGATGAGGACAGCTGAAAATGTGTGCCCCTACCGGGACTCGAAGCCAGGATCTCCTGTTTACATGGCAGACGCTCTATCCATCTGAGCCACCGAGGACACAGATGAATAGTGCGACTGCAGGGACATATCCCTTGCACGCTTCCCGTGACACTGAACTGTCCACAGTACTGCGTATGTAATGTAGCTTATAGACATTTGCCCATTCACCCATTACTCGTGCATGCGTTGGCGATTCCCGTAAGAGTTTGGGCAACCTGTGCGCATTTGCACAGACGAAGGTCAATGGCTGGGTGGCCTTTAACGATATATATGAAGACAGTAACTGTTCTTGAAAGAACAGAACGCTGTTGATGACCGTACAGCTTTTCCCTGGAATAAATTATGACTAACTGAAACCCTCAGCTGCCGACAGGTGTTGTTGATATACCTCGATGAGGACAGCTGAAAATGTGTGCCCCGACTGGGACTCGAACCCGGTATCTCCTGCTTACATGGCAGACGCTCTATCCATCTGAGCCATCGAGGACACAGATGAATAGCGTGACTGCAGGGACTTATCCGTTGCACGCTTCCCATGAGACTCACATTCCCAACTGTCCACAGTACTACATATGTAAAGTACCTTATAGACATTTGCCCATTCACTCATTACAGTTGGGAATGTGAGTCTCACGGGAAGCGTGCAAGGGATATGTCCCTGCAGTCGCGCTATTCATCTGTGTCCTCGGTGGCTCAGATGGATAGAGCATCTGCCATGTAAGCAGGAGATCCTGGGTTCGAGTCCCGGTCGGGGCACACTTTTTCAGCTGTCCTCATCGAGGTATATCAACAACACCTGTCGGCAGCTGAGGGTTTCAGTTAGTCATCTTTAATCTTTCACTGTTAGTTCAGTTAGTTTCCTTTTCCAAGTCAGAAAAGTAAAGTATTTTGTGCAAAGCTGTATGTGGGTTTAATTTGTTGCCTACATAATTGGTGACCCCGTGAAAAGTAAGAAAATTCTTGCTACTTAATATTGTGCAGCAGTTTTGCCAAAGGTGGAAGAAGCTAACAAAATTTTGCAAGCAACAAACATTGAGATACGACAGCTTACAATACCGAAGAACGATAGCAAAAGAGACTCCATGAATTTGCAAACTCGAGTAGTAGCAGCCACACCACAAGCATACTCAAATGCCAAAGATTTTTCATGCAAGAAAGTGCCATTATCGGCTGCACCACGGTTGCAGTTAAGAGTGCCTCCATTCATGCCTATGCAACCAGATGTATGGTTTGCAATAATAAAGAATATATTCAAGCAACAACGCATAACCAGAGACCGCGAAAAATTCACTCTCGCAATTAGCAACCTAGATCAGAGGGCAACAGCGATAGCCTCGATCATACATCCGCCACTCCAACAATCATACACCACACTTAAAATGGTGTTGATTGCTCACTGCATGAAATTACCTGAACAGAGCCTTTCCCAGGTGATGTTTCAGGAGAAATGTGGGGACAGAAGTTCATCTGAATTTTGGGGACATTTACGCACTATAGTCAACAAATATGAATTGTTACTACATGTCTGGCGACAGCAGCTTCCTCATCAAGTTCAACTGATGTTGACTGTATATGAAGGACAGTCTCTTGACAAGCAACTGCAAATAGCTGACAGAGCTGTTGCTACTCTACGGTTGACAATCGTAGCGTCTGTAGCAACGTCACCTGCCACCTCTGCAACAGAAGCCACTGATGACTCATCAGAAGGGTTAGAAGAACCGAAGTTCATCTGTGCAGCCACAGGTTACAGACAAAAACCATTCATCATTGAGGGGATCAGGAAACTGCAATATGTGATGGAAAATATGACTACTTGGCTACTTAACTTGGAACTGCAGACATCCACCAGGTTCACCAGTAACATGAAGAGGTCACACACCAAACAGGATCAAGCTCACACCAACAATTTTTGCTGGTATCACAGATGATTCGGGCCACTAGCTACAGATGCACAAAATCTTGTGGATACCTAAATGAAGAGGGCGCCCGCTCTAGGTGCCAAGGTCTGTGGAGCTCACGAACGGCGCCGTATAGGAATGAGGAACCAGGTCACAGTTGCTGGCAGCAACACGCACAATCAAGATAAGGCACTTGAAGGCTTTCTGTATGCTGCACCTTTATACCACTCTGCATCACCTTGGGAGTGTAAGCTAACATTGCACAGATTACAAGTGGTGAATAGACTCTCAGGCCTCAACTTCCTGGTAGACACTGGCTCGGAAGTGAGTACCTTGCTAGCCCTGACCTCTGTTAAGAAGGACACGTGGGAGCCTTTGAAACTGATAGCAGTTAACAATTCAAGTATAAACATGTACGGTTATAAAGAGCTTGTAATAGATATTGGTTTATTTAGCTGTTATAAGTGGAATTTTGTAGTAGCAGATATTTTACAACCGATCTTAGGCGCAGATTTTTGTCTCATTTTTCACTCACCATGGACTTGACAAATAACTTTCGTGCTAACGGATCAAATAGGGGCATGATAAAAGGTTTTCGGTGCAGTGTGGCAGAGGCTGTTTTAGGAGTCAGTAGCTCAGCTATACAGTCTCCCCCACAAGAAGCCATAAAGACTCCAGTGAGTCACCTAACATTACCGCTGGATATATTTCGTAAACCACATAAAATACTGACGAACCGATAGTACAGACCAAACGTGAGGAGAGGGGCTAGTGTAATTGTTTAATACAAACCATACAAAAATGCACGGGAGTATGTTTTTTAACACAAACCTACGTTTTTTTAAATGGAACCACATTAGTTTTGTTAGCACATCTGAACATATAAACAAATACGTAATTAGTGCTGTTTGTTGCATTGTAACATGTTAATTACAACTGGAGAGATTGTAACCTAAAGTTGATGCTTGAAACCTCTGACGTTCAGTTGCGTGTTGTAACAAACACGGGCCACGGTCGGCGAGCAGCATCTGCAGGGACATGTTTACGATGACGACCGTGTTTACGAGTGTGGCTGTAGTGCACTGTTGTGGTTTGGTCTAGCTGTCGCAGTGTCCGCATGTAGCGCTTGCTGCTATTGTTATTCTGCATTCGTCTCCGCAAGCAGACCAACTGTAGTACACCATGTTACCAGACACCTGTGATAGTGTAGTGTTGTAGGAACTGTGACAATGGTGTATTCGAACTCTGAAAATGCGGAGATGATACTCATCTATGGCGAGTGTCGACAAAATGCAGCTGAAGCCTGCAGGGTGTATGCAGAATGGTACCCGGACAGAGAACATCCAATGTGCTGCACATTGCAAAACATCTACTGCCAACTGTATGCAACAGGTATGGTCACAGCATGCAAACGGGTCCGTAACAGGCCCATCACAGGAGAAGCGGGTGCAGTTGGTGTGATAGCTGCTGTTGCCATGAACCCACACATGAGTACACGGGACATTGCGAGAGCCGGTGGGCTGAGTCAAAGTAGTGTCATGCGCATACTGCATCGTCACCACTTTCAGCCGTTTCGTGTGTCGCTACATCAGCAATTACATGGTGATGACTTTAATCATCGAGTGCAATTCTGTCAATGGTCATTAACAGAGAATGCATTGCAGTTCTACCTGTTTACCAATGAAGTGGGTTTCACAAACCACGGGGCAGTGAATCTACGGAACATGCATTACTGGTCTGTGGACAATCCTCGCTGGCTCAGACAGGTAGAGCGACAGCGACCGTGGACTGTAAATGTATGGTGCCGAATCATTGGCGACCACCTCATTGGTCCTCACTTCATTGCAGGGGCCCAAACAGCTGCAACATACATCACCTTTCTACAGAATGATCTGCCAACGTTGCTCAAAAATGTCCCACTGGAAACGCGTCGACGTATGTGGTATCAGCATGATGGTGCACCTGCACATTCCGCAATTAACACTAGGCTGACCCTTGACAGGATGTTCGATGGGCGTTTCATAGGATGTGGAGGACACATAAATTGGCCAGCCCATTCTCCTGATCTTACACCTCTGGACTTCTTTCTGTGGGGTAGGTTAAAGGGGAATGTGTACCGTGATGTGCCTACAACCCCAGAGGATATGAAACAACGTATTGTGGCAGCCTGCAGCAACATTACACCAGATGTACTGCGGCGTGTATGACATTCATTACGCCAGAGATTGCAGTTGTGTGCAGCAAATGATGGCCACCACATTGAACGTCTATTGGCCTGCCATGTCGGGACTTACTCTATTCCACTCCATAATTGAAAACTGAAACCACGTGTGTACGTGTACCTCACCCCTCATGGTAATGTACATGTGCATCAGTGAAAAAGACCAATAAAAAGGTGTTAGCATGTTGATGTAATGTGCTGTTCCAGTCTCTTCTGTACCTAAGATCCATCACCGTTCCCTTTGGATCCCTACGTAATTCGGTGCTCTCCGATACACACGATCGAACAGCAGAGGAGTGGTACTCACCCTGTATAGTGCATTATATAGCACCACCCCAGGTCCGCCAGTATCAATACATGTCCGCAGATTATCCCCAGAGTGATTAGTGGAGAGAAAAGCAATATTTGAGGAAATGGTCCAGGCTGGAATAATTAGAAAGTCTGACAGTTCTTGAGTGTCCCCTCTCCACCTGGTACACAAGAAAGACAGCTCATGGCATCCCTGTGCTGAGTATGGCTGATTGAACATGAGAACAATCCTGGAAAAGTACCCCATACAAAGCATTCAAGAGTTTACCTATGCTCAAGCAGCTGTGAAAGTATTCTCAGTACTGGATTGTCGTAAGGCATACAATCAGATTCCTGCGGCTTTGGCTGACATGCCAATGATGGCAGCGATCACATTCTTTGGGCTATTCAAATTTCTGTTTATGCCATTTGGATTCAAAATTGTGGCCCAATCCTGGCAAAGATTCATTGATGATGTGCTCCAGGGATTGCCTTTCTGTTATGCATATCTGGATGATATTTTGGTAGTCTCAGAGGATATGCAATCACATGATAGACATATTCAGAAGGTACAACAGAGGCTTGACTAATATGTAGTAGTGTTAAATGAGTGCAAATGCATCATCAGCAAGAGTCAATTAACTTTTCTTGGCTATATAGTCTCCGCCGATGGCATACAGCCATTACCGGAGAAGATCAACATGTTGCGTAGCCTACCCAAACCTACAGACTACAAACAGCTTAGGCATTATCTCAGTATGGTAAATGTTACCAGTGTCATTTACCAATTAGTGCTGAAACACAGACCCTGCTTATGAATGCCCTGGCTGGCAAGAATACCACAGGAAAGAAAAAGCTGCAATGGACACCAGAAATGACCAAAACATTTGTCGACTTACAAAGAAGCTTAGAGGAGGCAGTGTCGCTCGCACTCCCCATACCTGGAGCACCATTGAGTATTGTTGTAGACGTCAACCAGGTCACAGTTGGTGCAGTCTTGTAACAACAAGTCGATGGACATTGGCTACCTTTGCAACTCTGACAGACAAAATGGAGTGCATATGACAGAGAGTTTATAGCAGCATATGAAAGTGTCAAACATTTGCGCCCATTTATTGAAGCCAGGCCAGTAACAGTTTTCACTGATCATAAACCTATAGTGTCATCTTTCAGTGACGTGAGCGATAAGTGCTCACTGTGGCAGTTCCGGCACATAGAGTTTGTCGGTCAATTCACCGCGGATATAAGGCACATCAGAGGTGCAGAGAATCTGGTTGCAGATTACTTCTCTCATGTTTGCAGTGTGACCAGCACAATAAACTATGACAAACTCACGACATTGCAGGAAGCGGATCTGGTTCCACAGAATTTATTGATGGATCACACGAAAGGGTTACACTTAACAGCCGATACTCATGCCAGGAAGAAGGCTTATGGTGTGATATATCAAGAATGTCCATACATTCCACAACAATTTCGTAAGGTGGCATTTGACAGTGTTCATGGCCTGGCACACCGAGGGGCAAATGCCATGATCAAGTTACTGACAGCATGTTTCATCTGGCCATCAATAAAAAATGATGCCAGGGAATGGGCTCACACATGTCTACAGTGTCAGCACTGCAAAGTAGGACAGCATGTTCATGAGTAAATTGGGAATTTCACAGTATCATCAGCAAGATTTGCCCATGTCCATCTGGACTTCATGGGTCCACTCCCAGTTTTGGATGGCTATAAATACTTGTTAACAATGGTAGACAAATGCACGAGATGGGCGGAGGCCATTCCAATCACTGACGTAGCCGCAAAAATGGTGGCAGAGGCATTTGTCTCTCAATGGCTAGATCACTTTGGGTACCCCCTTCATACCACAACAGCTCATGGTCGCCAGTTCAAGTCTAGTCTGTTCAACGAGCTAGCTAATTTATGTTGGTTCCAGCACTACCATACAACAAGCTACCATCCAGCAAGCAATAATATGGTGGAGAGGTGGCACAGGACATTGAAGGCATCTCTCATGTGTCATCAGAGAAGCTGGACAGAAGCATTGCCATTGGTTCTCCTTGGATTACGGACCGCATACAAGATGGACATCAGTGCCTCAATAGTGGAATTGGTGTGTGGGGAATCATTGAGAATCCCTGCAGATTATGTATCTGCCACCACTTAACCAATGCCAACAAACCTCTCATCACTGACACATGAAATCCGTCAGCATGTTGAAAAAACAAGAAGCCCTATAGTATCTAGACATGGTGAGTGATCAGTTTTCGTGCATAAGGCATTGGCAGACTGTACACATGTCATGCTCCTCACAGATTCAGTCAGAGTGCCACTACAATCTCCATATACTGGACCTTACTGAATAGTACGATGCAACACACATACTATGGACATCTCACAGAACAACAAAACTATTAGAGTGCCCACAGAAAAGGTAAAACCAGCATGGGTATAACCAGAACTGGAGTATGATGACACTGAATAGGATGGGAATGACCAAAGTTTGGAACTCACTATGCATGATATAACAGAAGAACCCATGCCAAGAGGACATGGAACCATAATGCAACAGCTCATGCTGGCTCCCTCATCCTCGCAGCAACAAGTCATCCGTACGAGAGCGGGGAGACAAGTTATCCTGGATGCTCCGCACTTTAAGGGGGGGGGGGGGGCTGTGTGGAAACATGGGAGTTGCCATTGATGTGTACTTTGTTTACTTCATGCAAGACCAGCAAACATTAGATTTAAGCCTTTACTCTTTGACTGTTAGTTCAGTTAGTTTTCTTTTCCTAGTCGGAAAAATAAAGTATTTTGTTCAAAGCTGTATGTGGGTTTAATTTGTTGCTTACATGCTCTTTGGTTTTTGAACTTCATAACTTTTATAAAAAAAAAACTTTAATTGTTTGATATATTCTATGTAATATAATGCAACATAATGAGTACAACCATGCCTCTTCGTGTAGAACATGGGAGGCTTTTAATGAGGCTGCATTTGATTGTAGTATGCAAGGGCAGCTGCAGATCACAGGCAGACATTTGAGGGTAGCTAACATTACTGCACTTACAGTTATTATAAAATTTGTGCCACACTGAACTGTAAATTATGTAATGTCAGTTTAACACTATTTGATAATTTCAGAAAGCCACATTTTATTTTAGTACTGTCACCACCACTCATCATAACAAACCTAATGACATGTGTCTACAGCTATGTTCTTGTTGTTAGTGTAGCTGTCCCTTGATCACTGGGTTTTGAGCTCAATTCGCAGCTACGTTGAATTTTGTCCATTTGAGCCTGGATGGGTGCGTTGTCCATATCATCATTTTATTATCATCATGAATGTGCGAATCACCAAAGTGGCATCAAATAAAAAGACTTGCACAAGTTGGCCAAACATCCTGAACTGGGTCTTCAAGCCAGTAAAACCAAACACACATTTCTTTTCATTTTACTCATATGCAAGCACAACTATGAGTAACAGCTACAATGGAGTGCTTATACAATCCTCAAAATGTTTAATCCTTTCTTCCATACTAATACAGTAGAATACCAGTATTGCAAACTAATTGGGGGTGTTATCTGTTTGAATTTGGAAATGCACTGAATATATACAAATACAGTTACTATATAGGATTACCAGCCACAAGGAAATGTAGCCTAGTGATGTGAGACAGTGGCAATGTAGCGGTAGCAACATGAGGAAGTGGCAAAGTTGTACTCTACAACAAGAGAATTACATAGCTAACTGCATGTAGTTGTGTTGCTACCTAGTTCAGGGTAATTGTTGAGGGTCCTTGGATATTGAGAAGATGATAAACTTGTCCATTATATAATTTATTGTAATGGTTCACATTGGTACACCTTGTTACATGTTAGCTTACACCCACAAGTAAATGAACTGGGAATGACTGGGAACAGCATGTAGGGACCAAGATGTAAAACACAGTCAATGATACATATACAGGGTGGCACACGAAATGTGTTACCATTTTGTTTTTGAATATAAACTTTATTGTCAATACAATCTGAAAGGAACATATACTACAATGAAGATCCATCCATGGAGATTTGTTCTAACTCAGCACATGCTCAATATGTCCACAATTTCCTTTCCTAACTTCCTTCAAACAAACACTGAAGTTAGTGATTACTCTATGGCATGTGTCTTCCGTAATTTGACTGCAAGCTTGAAGAATAAGTCTTCTGAGCTCCATTAAATCATGTGGACGTTTCAGAAAAGTTTTTTCCTTTAGGTACCCCCAAAGAAAAAAGTCACATGGATTGAGGTCTGGACTACTGGGGGGCCAATTTTGTCCGTCATTGAAGAGACCTGGAAACCTGAGTGAAATGATCCGCATGTCGAAATGCTCGTGTAAAAACACCATCACAGTGTTTGCAGTATGTGGCCTTGCTCCATCTTGCATGAACCACTGTGTGTTGAAGGGCAAGGCAGTAGCAAGAAGCTGTGGAATGAAGCTATTGAGAAGCATGCTCAGTTTCGTCAAAGAAAAAGGGTCCAATAAGTCCGTGACTGGAAATTTCTGCCCACGCTGTAATCCTCAGAGCATAATGTTGTCGTTCATGAAGCACTTGTCAGTTTTCAGTGGCCCAAAAGCGTACATTTTGTCTGTTAACCACACCGTCTAAATGAAAATGCGCCTCGTCTAAAAACCAAGCGTTGTTGAGAGTTTCTTCCCTATCTTCCGCCCACCGAGCAAACAGTAGTCTCTGCTGCTTGTGTTCTTCAGTGAGCTTCTGTGCACAGGTCATCTTGTATGGGTACATATGGAGGTCACTTTTAAGAATGCATTGAATGGAGCATCTGGATATTCCCAGTTGCACTGCTGCCTTTCTACACGATTTCCCATGACTTCTCTGTACAGCAACTCGTACCACTTCAATATTCTCCGGCGATCAAACAGGCTTAGGCCGAGGTCGCTTCACTTCCAATACTGTTCCTTCCTGTACAAATTTATTGTACAACCTGTGGATAGTCTTCTTGCAAGGGACCCATCGTGTGTTAAACTGTTGTCAAAAACGCCTCTGAGTCACAACAAGGCTTTTCGTTTCATGAAAAAGTAACACAATTGCCGATCATTGCTGTGTCGTCAGTCTTCCATTATTTTTCCATTGTCAACCACTGCTGCTTACTAGTCTCCTAGTGGCAGTATTGTGAATTACACATCATTTCGTAACTCATTTGTTTTTCCAAGCTCTGCTGGTACTGCTGTAGAGATCCCAGTGGGATATCTAATGTGCTTCTTAAATTGTGAAAGAAACAATTGGTAACACATTTCGTGTGCCACCCTGTACATAGTTAACCACATATCAATATCATTTAAATAGGTTTGACCAGCTTAACACCCAAACTTCAAAACATTTAAATGATGTTCTTAAAAAATACCTAGACCCATACAGTCCAAAAAATGACAATGTTTTTCTTTTTTTCAATACCTTTGTCATTATGTCAGCAGGCATATCAGCTGTTTGTAAGTAAACAGTTTTTACAACTTTATTGGACACAGCTTCCCTTATAAACTGATGTCAAACATCAATGTGCTTCGACCTTTTATGATTGGAAGTATCTACAGATAAGTTCACTGTACTCTGATTATCATTGAATAATGTGACATACTTATTGTGGATTATCAGTTCATGTAACAAGTTCCTTAAATAAATAGCCCTCCGACAAGCTTCTGAAAGAGCCATATATTCAACTTCTGTGCTAGAAAGAGCAAGTTTTTTGCTTAGCACTCTGCCATGACACTACAGACCCACATAGTTTGAAAATAAAGAGAGTGTATTATTTTCTGTCTAAAGGACAATTGGTTCAATCTGCATCTACATAAACACATAATTCTGAATCTCCTTTCCTAAACTTTAGACCATAATTCTTAGTTTCATTCAGTTATTTCAAAATTCACTTAGCATATATCCAATGTTTTTCAATATAAGAATTATTCAACTGGCTTAAGTAGCTCACACTGAAAGTAAGTACTGATAAATACATTAAGCTACCAATTAGGGCTTGATAAGGTACATCACTAGTTTTAGTTTCTTTTTCATTTAGAAAATCAAGCTTTGTTTCAACAGAAGTCTTTACACTTTTACAATTTATCATGTTGAACTTTTTCAGTAACTGATCAATATAGTTCTCTTGACTTAAAGCTAATACTCCAATAGCTTTATCATATTTGATTTCCATCGCCCAAACAATTTTTAGCCAGTCCTAAATCCTTTACTTTGAACTCTGAACTTAACTTATGTTTCAAAAATTCAGTCTCACTTGAGTCATTTGAAAAAATATAGAAGTTATCCACATATAAAGCTATCATAGTAACTAAGCAATAATGTTTTGTAAACAAGCAAGGTTCTAAATCAGATCTTTTGTAACCTAGACAGCTTAAGATATAATTTACTCTCTCGTTCCATACTCTGAATAATTGTTTTAAACCATACATAGCCCTTTTTAACTTCAAAACCTTTCTTTTATCATTATATAGATTTAATCCTTCAGGTTGTTGTAAGAAAATATCCTCTTTGAGAATACCATTTAAAAAAGCAGTTTTAACATCAAGATGTGCAATGTTCAAATCTAGTTCAATGGATAAAGCCATTAGAAGTCTAAGTGTTGAATGCCTTACCACAGGAGAAAAGGACTCATCATAATCAACTCCAGTTTTCTGAGCGAATCCTTTTGCCACTAGTCTAACGTGATGCTGTACTTCACCATCACTGTTGATTTTTTTCTTAAACACCCACTTACACTGCACAACACTTGCACTTTGTGGTACGTTTACTACTTCCCAGGCATTTCTTTTCTTCAAATGCCTGTATCTCTTCATTTATTGCACATTTCCATTCTTCTGGTAAGGGCATCCTGCACGGTTGTTGGATCCTCGAGCTGATCTGAAGTTCCAGCAGAAAAATAAACCTTGTAATCATCAAATCTTCTATTTGGTTTGGGCTGCCTTTGTGATCTTCTGACATTTTTCACTATATCTTCTTGCATAACACATTTTTTATCATCAGTAGCCAACTTCTGGCCCTAAAAGCACTACTAGTCGTGGTGACCTCTTCTTCCATGCCAAGAAGCTTACTTTTGATCGTGTCCATTGTGATTGGAATACCTGAGCCCTCAATTGCCATTATCATGGGAGAATATTTTTCTGGCAATCCTGCTAGCAGTACTGAACCATCCATTAATAGCAAAACCTGTTCCACATAATTTCTGACCATTATCTACTATCTGGTCCACATAGCTCGTTATTGAATCACGTTTCTCTAGACTTGTTGATATCAGTGTTCTCAATAAATTTATTCTTCTTGCAAAATCAGAGTCATCAAACACTGACTTCAGTTTCTTCCTCAAGTCCACTTTCATATTTGCTTCTCTTGTGTGCACATTTAAAGATGGATCAATCACCGTAGGTGCAACCATAACGGAGGGGTATCTGTTGAGAGGCCAGACAAACATGTGGTTCCTGAAGAGGGGCAGCAGCCTTTTCAGTAGTTGCAGGGGCAACAGTCTGGATGATTGACTGATCTGGCCTTGTAACATTAACCAAAACGGCATTGCTGTGCTGGTACTGCGAACGGCTGAAAGCAAGGGGAAACTACAGCCGTAATTTTTCCTGAGGACATGCAGCTTTACTGTATGATTAAATGATGATGGCATCCCCCCATTCGGATCTCCGGGCGGGGACTACTTAAGAGGACGTCGTTATCAGGAGAAAGAAAACTGGCATTCTACGGATCGGAGCATGGAATGTCAGATCCCTTAATCGGACAGGTAGGTTAGAAAATTTAAAAAGGGAAATGGATAGGTTAAAGTTAGATATAGTGGGAATTAGTGAAGTTTGGTGGCAGGAGGATCAAGACTTTTGGTCAGGTGATTACAGGGTTATAAATACAAAATCAAATAGGGGTAATGCAGGAGTAGGTTTAATAATGAATAAAAAAAATAGGAGTGCGGGTTAGCTACTACAAACAGCATAGTGAACGCATTATTGTGGCCAAGATAGACACAAAGCCCATGCCTACTACAGTAGTACAAGTTTATATGCCAACTAGCTCTGCAGATGATGATGAAATTGATGAAATGTATGACGAGATAAAAGAAATTATTCAGGTAGTGAAGGGAGACGAAAATTTAATAGTCATGGGTGACTGGAATTCGTCAGTAGGAAAAGGGAGAGAAGGAAACATAGTAGGTGAATATGGATTGGGGGGAAGAAACGAAAGAGGAAGCCGCCTTGTAGAATTTTGCACAGAGCATAACTTAATCATAGCTAACACTTGGTTCAAGAATCATAAAAGAAGGTTGTATACCTGGAAGAATCCTGGAGGTACTAAAAGGTATCAGATAGATTATATAATGGTAAGACAGAGATTTAGGAACCAGGTTTTAAATTGTAAGACATTTCCAGGGGCAGATGTGGATTCTGACCACAATCTATTGGTTATGAACTGCAGATTGAAACTGAAGAAACTGCAAAAAGGTGGGAATTTAAGGAGATGGGACCTGGATAAACTGAAAGAACCAGAGGTTGTAGAGAGTTTCAGGGAGAGCATATGGGAACAATTGACAGGAATGGGGGAAAGAAATACAGTAGAAGAAGAATGGGTAGCTCTGAGGGATGAAGTAGTGAAGGCAGCAGAGGATCAAGTAGGTAAAAAGACGAGGGCTAATAGAAATCCTTGGGTAACAGAAGAAATATTGAATTTAATTGATGAAAGGAGAAAATATAAAAATGGAGTAAATGAAGCAGGCAAAAAGGAATACAAACGTCTCAAAAATGAGATCAACAGAAAGTGCAAAATGGCTAAGCAGGGATGGCTAGAGGACAAATGTAAGGATGTAGAGGCTTGTCTCACTAGGGGTAAGATAGATACTGCCTACAGGAAAATTAAAGAGACCTTTGGAGAGAAGAGAACCACTTGTATGAATATCAAGAGCTCAGATGGCAACCCAGCTCTAAGCAAAGAAGGGAAGGCAGAAAGGTGGAAGGAGTATATAGAGGGTTTATACAAGGGCGATGTACTTGAGGACAATATTATGGAAATGGAAGAGGATGTAGATGAAGATGAAATGGGAGATAAGATACTGTGTGAAGAGTTTGACAGAGCACTGAAAGACATGAGTCGAAACAAGGCACCAGGAGTAGACAACATTCCATTAGAACTACTGATGGCCTTGGGAGAGCCAGTCATGACAAAACTCTATCATCTGGTGAGCAAGATGTATGAGACAGGCGAAATACCCACAGACTTCAAGAAGAATATAATAATTCCAATCCCAAAGAAAGCAGGTGTTGACAGATGTGAAAATTACCGAACTATCAGTTTAATAAGTCACAGCTGCAAAATACTAATGCGAATTCTTTACAGACGAATGGAAAAACTGGTAGAAGCGGACCTCAGGGAAGATCAGTTTGGATTCCGTAGAAATGTTGGAACACATGAGGCAATACTAACCTTACGACTTATCTTAGAAGTAGGATTAAGAAAAGGCAAACCTACATTTCTAGCATTTGTAGACTTAGAGAAAGCTTTTGGCAACATTAACTGGAATACTCTCTTTCAAATTCTGAAGGTGGTAGGGGTAAAATACAAGGAGCGAAAGGCTATTTACAATTTGTACAGAAACCAGATGGCAGTTATAAGAGTCGAGGGGCATGAAAGGGAAAGGAGTGAGACAGGGTTGTAGCCTCTCCCCGATGTTATTCAATCTGTATATTGAGTAAGCAGTAAAGGAAACAAAAGAAAAATTCGGAGTAGGTATTAAAAGTCATGGAGAAGAAGAAAAACTTTGAGGTTCGCCAATGACATTGTAATTCTGTCAGAGACAGCAAAGGACTTGGAAGAGCAGTTGAACGGAATGGACAGTGTCTTGAAAGGAGGATATAAGATGAACATCAACAAAAGCAAAACAAGGATAATGGAATGTAGTCAAATTAAATCGGGTGATGCTGAGGGGATTAGATTAGGAAATGAGACACTTAAAGTAGTAACGGAGTTTTACTATTTAGGGAGTAAAATAACTGATGATGGTCGAAGTAGAGAGGATATAAAATGTAGACTGGCAATGGCAAGGAAATCGTTTCTGAAGAAGAGAAATTTGTTAACATCGAGTATAGATTTAAGTGTCAGGAAGTCGTTTCTGAAAGTATTTGTATGGAGTGTAGCCATGTATGGAAGTGAAACATGGACGATAACCAGTCTGGACAAGAAGAGAATAGAAGCTTTCGAAATGTGGTGCTACAGAAGAATGCTGAAGATAAGGTGGGTAGATCACGTAACTAATGAGGAGGTGTTGAATAGGATTGGGGAGAAGAGAAGTTTGTGGCACAACTTGACTAGAAGAAGGGATCGGTTGGTAGGACATGTTTTGAGGCATCAAGGGATCACAAATTTAGCATTGGAGGGCAGCGTGGAGGGTAAAAATTGTAGAGGGAGACCAAGAGATCAATACACTAAGCAGATTCAGAAGGATGTAGGTTGCAGTAGGTACTGGGAGATGAAGAAGCTTGCACAGGATAGAGTAGCATGGAGAGCTGCATCAAACCAGTCTCAGGACTGAAGACCACAACAACAACGACATCAATCATAAGAATTATCTTCACTTTGTCCTTCGAATCTTCTGATGAAACTACTTCTGAGACACACTTAACTAATCCATTGAGAATAAGCACATTTTCAATAGCAAACACCCAATCTCTGTAGTAATCACATCCTTTTAGATTCAGCACATTAATTAGATAATTCATCACCATATTTTCCACCTTGAACGATTCTTCTTTGTGAACAACAGCACACTGGATTTTGAATCACAACACGTGAGTTTTAATCAGTGATTCCTGATACTTTTAACAGTCGGTTATCTGTGTATCTGGGCCCTTAACCTGTTGAGGTTCGATGGATATTGAGAACATGATAAACTTGTGCACATTATGTAACTTATTGTAATGGTTCTCACTGGTACACTTCGCTACATATTAGCTAACACACACAAGTAAATGAACTCGAAACGACTGGTAACAGCATGTAGGGACAAAGATGTAAAACACATTCAAAGATACATATACATAGTTAACCACATATCAATATCATTTAAATAGGTTTGACCAGCTTAACAGTAGTTAAAGCACAGTTTGTCTGGCTACTGTTAATCGATTGTTAATGGATATTCTATAGACAGTATACAGAACAAATTCGGAAGACATATACAATGCTGTGGTCATGCTTTTTGTTTGTAAATTAATACTCTATACACAAAATAGATACAATGTCAAGCAAACAAAAACATAGTTCCTACATGGTACATTAAAAGAAAAAGTGGAAGTGCTTAAGCAGTTTGACACTGGTGAAAGTGTTACCAAATTGGCTACTGTATTTGATGTTGGGAGAGCCACTATCAGTGACTGGGGAAAAAAGAGGGTGGGAAATTAGAAGCTTCTGTAACAGAACTAGTGAAAAATCTTTGGAACAATCCCAAAACTCCACCATGTCATCATATGATAAAACTGACAAAGCAATTTTCTTGTAGTTTACTCAGGAAATTTAAAAGTTGTACTCTTTGGTGGTACACTAATTCAAATAAAGGCTTTGCAACTGAACAAACTTATGAATGGTGATCCAGCAATTATTGTCAGCAATGGTCGGTTAGTGGGATGGAAGAAGAGATACGGGATATTTGTGGGAGTAGAGGTGACAAAGGTGTGACATGTATGCTTAACTCCAGGAGGCCCAGAGCAGTTGCAATTGAACCTGATCCAAATATCACTTGTTATCTGGTAAAAGATACTGTGAGCTAAGATACCACAGCACGCATAGGGATGGAGTGGTATCAGGGGAGGAAAGGGATGACATGTTATTGTAACTCTGGAATGCACAGAGAGATTTCAACCAAACATGGTCTAGGAACAAAAATGCTGTTGAGGTAAGACACCACTAGCACCTTGTTTGGGGTTTGGGGGCAGGGGGAAGTGGTGACATGTAAGCAGTTCTGAAATGCCTGGAGAAAAACGTTTTATGAATACGGCTTAAAACCGGGAAAAAACCACTGGGAATTGTGAAAGGGTAGATAAGACACCTTTACCACCACTTGGAATGAGAATGTGGTTGACA
Source organism: Schistocerca nitens (assembly GCF_023898315.1). NCBI lineage: Eukaryota > Metazoa > Arthropoda > Insecta > Orthoptera > Acrididae > Schistocerca > Schistocerca nitens. Next base: position 251,014,600 of record NC_064614.1, on the reverse strand, counting down.
AGGTGTTGACATGTTAAAATAATTCGAAATAATTTATGTTAATGTCAAATCTATAATTTTTGTTGTTACTAGGTCACATTTGCTGTCTTTTCATCTCCAGAAGTTTGGATGGAATATGATGTGTGGAGGAACTGGTTGACATATAACTGGTTGAATTTGATTAATATTGGTATCATACTCATGGTATTTTGGTTTCCTGGGTAACACTGGTATCAAATAAGTTACATTTGTGAAGTCTCCTGTACAATTTCAGTCATAACAATTAATTTAAGTAACATGCAGTCAATGAAGGAAGGAAAGAAGAAACAATGCTAATAGCCCAGCATCTTTCTCACATCAAGATGATAGAGATGGAGCGCTACTATTGTTGGGAGAGGGGAGGGGCTATGGTCTTGTTGTAGGAGTGATTTGCCTGACGTGTTGTAGGTAAATCATGGAAAACACCTGTCCTGAGGTTGCAGACAATCCTCCCACCACCTCTTAGAACCAACTACAAAGCAACACCCCCTCATTGCCCAGTATCATCCTGGACTGGAACAACTGAACTATATCCTTTGTCAGAGCTTTGATTGTATCTCATAATGCGTTGAAATGAGGGATATCCTACCCAAGATCCTTCCAAACCTTGCCAAAGTGGTGTTACATTGCCCACATAATCTACACAACATCCTAGTCCATCCTTACGCCACTCTTGCTCCCAACCCCTTTCCTCTCCTCAGGGAATCACATTCCTGTGGAAGACTAAGGTACAAGACCTGCCCAGTCCATCCACCCAGCACTTACCACTCTAGTCCTGTTGCTGGCTTATTATATCCCATCAGAGGCAGAGCTACCTCTGAAATCGTTCATATCACATACCATCTCTGCTGCAGACACTGCACAGCTTTTTACATCACTATGATTACCAACCAGCTGTCCACAAGGAAGGATGGTCGCCACCAAACTGTTGCCAAGAACAAAGGCAACTACACAGCTGCACAATGTGCAACTGAGTATAACAGGCTCAGTTTCAATGGCTGCTTCAAAAACTGTAAGATCTGAATCCTTCACTCCACCACCAGCTTCTCTGAACTATGCAGGTGGGAGTTATCCTTGCAATACATCCTTAACTCCTTCGACTGTCCTGGCCTCAATCTCCAGTAACCCACTAGTGCCACACCCTTTACCCAACAATTTCACCTTCCTTTGCCCTCTCGCACCCTGCCAATTCACATCCCCAAGTCACCCACAACATGTGCCACTCTGCACCAGCCCTGACAGATGTATGCTGCATGCCTAACACATGCACCTGCCATCTCTACCTAGCTGGCAAACCAGCTGCCTCCCTCTGAGCCACTAACCACCCCCCTTCCCCCCACTCCTCACACTCTCTCTTGCCTCTCTTTCCCCCTATCCATCTCTCCTGACACAACCCCTGCTCCAACCTAATCCACCTGTCAAAATGGAGCAATGTAACACTGCTCGTTCTGCCAGTGCCATGTAGAAGCATAGGTGTGTGCGTGCGTGCGTGCGTGTGTGTGTGTGTGTGTGTGTGTGTGTGTGTGTGTTTGGGAGCTCAAATTGTTCCTGTTGATGACCCAATGCTTCTGTTTTTTATTGAGTGGTCTCTTTTATTCCAGAGTATTTGTATTCTACCAGAGTATACCTACAAAATCAGATTACTTTACTTTTATTTTCTTATTATATATTATCCCATTATTGATTGATATTTTTGCAGCAAGCTGTACCCTTCTGTAAATGCTTTTGTGTCTAGAAACTGTGAGTTAAAGTAGTATTTTTGTAATGAACTGGGAGGTAAATGTGTCTTGGAGAATATTCTGACATCCACAGTTATTCATCTGTTTTCCTTAGCTGCTGTTATTAAAGAGGTTACTTTTTTTTCCAATTTAAATAATTTATAGAAGTTAAAGAACTTAGCATCTTCATTGTTTTTTTATATACTTCATCCAAAGTTTGATTTGCCAATGCCCTAGAAAAAAAAACATTAGCTTTACTATGTGACAGTTATAATCAGAGAGACCAAGACCTTATATAAATATTTTACATTTTTCCCTATCAAAATCTGTAAGCCCATGGTCTCAGACTGTTGCTGATCTTTTATGTATCAGTGTATAATCAGTTTTTACCATTTGTGCCACACAATAAGTGTTCAGATACATTTAGGAAGTTGTTACACATTTTGCCCTCAATATCTGTGCTAATATTCATATCTCCATGTATTATTATGATAGTTTTCGGGGTTCATACACTTTCCAGGACTTAAGTTAATTTGTAGTAGAAGAAAGTGTCCAGATTACCATTAAGTTGATGAATCACAAACAGAATGATTAACTTTTGAATGTCTAGCTTTTTTAGTTCAGAATCTGTCAATTCAAAATGTTTATCTACACTAATTGTGATCATATCTTCGCTAGTTTGAAAATGTGCAACACATCTGATATATGTGGAAGCAAGTGTTCAAAATATGCGACAATCAGAATGGGATGGTCTTTGTCTGCTAGTGGTGACATTTATAAGGAATGAGTTCATTCAGGACAGTTGACACATCAGTAAACAGCAAACTACCTTCATTTTGGAAAGATAGGATACATCATGTTATTATTGTGATGCTAACTGAAAAGTTTGTTCTTGCTTTTGTTCCTTGCTTGTTCATCCATGAAATAACATGCTACCAGCTTCAAACTGGTCAGTTGCTTGTGTTTCATTGCAAGACAGAAGGTGACGGCATGGCATGCCACAGAAAGGAAGAAATTCTACAATTTTCTTCTCTATTCTCCACAAGTAACATGATCACCGGAGAACTCCTAGGCATCTTTTTTTTGCATTGCACTGCATTCCTACATAAATCACTTGTATCTACTTTTTGAAATAAGTGTTCAACACACATGATCTTTTAATTTTCTTCATTTATTCATAAAAAGCTGTGACTATACTGTCAGACTGCCTCAGAACAACTCACTATTAATAACTCATTCAAATTACTGCTTTGGCCTGACTCTGCCCCTCATATACTTCTGACACTACAAGTTCAGGAATGAATCAGAAGTTGTAGCACAACTGAATGGGAAAATGAAACAGCTTCCTGTACCCAGTTCACACAGATCTGCAGCTTGAAGTAATTGGTCTGGAATGGCCCAAGGAATGTAAAACAGTCTCAATTTCTCCAAGAATTTCCGTCAGGGTCAATTTCCTCTGTTATATAATTCTGCAGACATATCCCAGCTCTATTCCCTGTGATGGTGGAGGGAGTACAGTACTCATTTCTCACTAGTCTGCATTCAACACACTTGTGGAGCACGTTTGCTGTAAACTCCTGGAATAGATGAACCAAATATACAGGGTGGTCCATTGATCGTGACCGGGCCAAATATCTCACAAAATAAGCATCAAATGAAAAAACTACAAAGAATGAAACTTGTCTAGCTTGAAGGAGGAAACCAGATGGTGCTATGGTTGGCCCGCTAGATGGCGCTGCCATAGGTCAAACGGATATCGACTGCGTTTTTTAAAATAGGAACCCCCATTTTTTATTACATGTTCATGTAGTACGTAAAGAAATATGAATGTTTTTGTTGGACCACTTTTTTCGATTTGTGATAGATGGCGCTGTAATAGTCACAAACATATGGCTCACAATTTTAGATGAACAGTTGGTAACAGGTAGGTGTTTTAAATTAAAATACAGAACATAGGTCTGTTTCAACATTTTATTTCGTTTGCTCCAATGTGATACATGTACCTTTGTGAACTTATCATTGGCCCGGTCACTATCAATGGACCACCCTGTATACATTAACAAACAGCAAAATAATAATATGAAAGTTTGTAAACCTTCACAGTTGATTCAGTGTCTCACGATATTCCAATATTCCAATATTCTCTTATTACCTCATTGTATAAACACATAGTTCATGACAGTGTGAAATAAAAATCTTGAGCTATGTGATCTCTCACTAATCCTACCTAGTCAGTTTTCACAACTAATATTTTCACATACATTTGTATGTTCTGACTTATTTTCTCCTCCATCTTTGAAGAGTATCAATTAGGAGCCTGCTCAGGCTCTTGCTCATGAGCAGAGCTGGTTCTTCATCAGTGCTGTGATTTATCTGTTGCTCATGTAACTATCACTTCTGACAATACTTTATGTGCAAGAAAATTTGCAAGATGCACAGTGGTATGATTCCTTGCTGAATCATGATATATTAATCTCTGTTTAGAAACAGACGAGAGTCTGCTACTAATGAAAGCCGTATATTGTCCAAACTAACCTTACAATTGCTGATTAATTTTCTGTGCTTCCAATATTTCTGTGGATATTGATAGATGCTTCCAGCCTACAGAAAGTAAGACATTGTGTGTTTCTTCTCCTGTGATTGGTCATTTATTACTTTCACCAACATCTTACTGTTGATGTAGTAAGACACTGTTTCTAAAACTGTGCACACTTACTTTCACTGTCAGTTGCAGTGTGCACATTAAGACACCCCATCTCTTTTTTGTCAATAACTTTAAAAAAAATACATATACTAAATGAAATGCTACAGGATTAATCCTACAGAACCAGCACAACACCGTGCTTTTCATTTATTGTTACACTGTTCCACCAACAAGTGTTGGAAGCATCAGCTAACATAAACTTACATCTATTTCCTTTTTTGTGCATAATATTTTTTTTAATTTTGTGGACTGATACATTTTGTGTTTCCCAGGATGGTGGTTGCAAAGCTGGCACCTTTGGCAAATATCCTGCTCATTCAGAGGATAAGTATTTCCCACCAATAGAGTCTGTGCCAAGAACGATGTCTTCAAATGTATTTTATCCACAAATGAACATCAGGAGCATGCAGACAAGATCTATTGTCAATTATAATGTAGACTTTGGTGTAAATGCTGAGAACTGGAGGAAGTGTGGCCTTATTGTGTACACACAATAAACTGTAATTTGATTATAAATTAAAACAGCTGATCATTATTGCTCTTATTGCAGGTAAGCACTTCTATACAGGGTGTTACAGAATGACGTTTAAAAATTTGGGAGGTTGTAGAGGAAGACATTTTGAGTCTTTTGTGCAATGAACCTGTGGCCAGAAATGAGAAATTTAGTTTGGACAGCAATCACTGGGCTGTTGAAAATGCATGCAATACATGTATGAGAAGTTGACAGACATGATTATCACTGAATATTTGGGCTGCAATTTTTGGGGATCATCTTAATGGACCACATACCTTACTTACCAGATCATTTGAATGACACGTGTTATTTGAACTTCCTGGACAATCCCATGTCTGAACTTCTCGAGGATGTTCCTTTGCAACTGTGCAGTAGCTTGTGGTTTCAGAATGTTGGTGCTGCAGCACAGTCAGGCTAGGTCTCATCTCGCAGACAACTTCAGACAGAGAGTAATAGGAAGGGATGCTCAAGCCCTTGGCCTGTGTGCTCCCCTGACTTCACCCCTTTTGACTTATTCATCTATAGTTATGAGTGTATTGAGCACATCTTTTCAGCATTTGATGCCATCAGAGGGGACTGCAGAATCTTATAGAGAATCAGACTAAAATGGTTCATTGTTGTACATTAAGTAATGAAGTTGATGATTGTCACGCTGAACATTTACTCTACAGTAGAGAAGCCACATTTCAGTTAACAGTATTTGTTTTTACTCTTCTAATCAATAGATGTTTTCCAAAATACATTGGTTCATTTATACTACAAGATTCATAGTACTACAGAAACTTTATTTCACATTTCCCACTATTGGTCCCTTATAAATTGTGTAACACCCTATATACTGAATGCAATCCGTTTGAAATTATTTTCAGTCTAGTGAAACAAATGAAAAGAATAAAAATAAACTCATTAGTGTAAGCTTAAATAAATTTGGTTGAGACAGTAAATATAATCCCAAGCTAATAGTTGTAGGATCTAGCCCTTGGGAAGAACATTGTAACCCTAATGTAATATGGTGAATGCCATGAAGCCAGCTGCAGCTGCTGCTGTTTTCTCAGGCACAATATTATGTGACCACTGGTAGCCACATATCCCACTTTCTTTGGATGGTGAGTTTGTAAAGTGAGTGTAGGTCACAAGGAACTTGTTAACATGTCAAGACAAATTGCAATAACAAACAATTTTTGAACACAATATAAATAATTTTATTTTGTTGCATCCTCACAGAAAACATAGCTCAATATTAACAAAAAAGAGGAGTGCCAGTGGAAATGTGACGGCTGAAGTTGACACCATTAATGTTGCCTACTTTGGCTACTTCCACTCATTGATGTCATATGCTATCATATTCTGGGGGAACCAACCACTTGCAAAAAAAGTTTTCACCGTCCAACAAAAAAAAAAAAAAAAAAAAAAAAAAGCAATCAGAATAATGTGTGGGGTCCATCAAAGACACTCTTGCAGGCACTCTTTTCAAAAGATAGGGATCCTAACAACTGCCTCACAGTATATATTTTCTTTGCTGACCTTTGTGTGCAAAAATTATTCTGCCAACCAAGACAACAGTAAATTCCATGGCTATAACACCAGAAATAAAAACAATCTACATTTCTAAATGAAATGTCTCACTCTGGTACAAAAAAGGAGTTTACTACTCCAGCATTAAGCTGTTCAATGCTCTCCCACTACAAATCAAATGTGTTCATACAGAACTGCCAAAATTTAAAAAAGTTCTCAAAGATTACCTGACAGAGAAATCTTTTTATACTGTGGATGAATATTTGAAAGAAAATGTATACCATCACTAAACTTATTGTGTCTAGAACTAGTTCAGTTGATTTTATTGAGCATTTGAACATTATCATACTTTTGGTAACAACAGATTGGCTGTACCTGTATTTACTCTTGTAGGCCTAATATCTGATTTAACTTTGTGCTCTTATTTTTAACCTTTATTTGAAACTCCTTTTTCTGTTAAATGGTTGTTATGTTATCTAGCTGACATTGTATCTAGTACTGTATTTATAGTATGTCTTACTCAAACTATGTACAATTTGCCACTGAATTGCCCTTGTATTTATTGTAAGTTTAAATTGAAACCTGTACAATTTGACACGTTCCACATCCTTGTGATTGACTCACTAACTGGATCTACGGAACATGAAATAAATAAATAAATAACAGAGCATAGTTACATTTAATAATGCAGAAATGCTTGCTTGTTACCCGGATCCTCCTATAAAATAGGCTTTAGTCACTTAATTAAAGCTGACACGGTAAATGAGAAGCGTCTCAGCATTAGAGACATATGGGTACAGATAGAGGGATGGACAGTTTGGTACTCTGCTCAGAAGTAAGAAATGAAATTGAAGATTTGGAGTACTGGAGCTGAAGAAGGAAAGATAACAGACCCCAAAGATTGGAACCCCCCTCCCCAGTTCCCCTACTGTTCCAGTACTTCACTGTGGCGCTGGAGGGAGAAGTGTGTTTGGCATTCCCTACAGAATGGATTTGCCACAACTTCACGTTCCCAGTCCCCGAAAATTAACTCCAACACTCCCTATTAACTGATCAACGAAGGGTAAACAATTATCATTCTGCAAGACAGAGTAATTGACATATTTAACACTGTGTTGGTTAATTCAAGTAACAAATGCTAGATACAACCAGCTGACTTACAAGAAGCTGGTTAATTCAAGTAACAAATGCTAGATACAACCAGCTGACTTACAAGCAGTCCCTCTAATATCTGGGTCAGATCCAACATAATTAATTACCTCTGACATAACTGATACATAAACAAGGAAAAACTAAAGCGAGGTACAGAATTACTCTGTTCCTCTGATATCTGTTGCAGCTCAAACATATTTAGTACATAAAGATGAAAATATAGAAATAAGGTTCTTGCTGTCAGATACATTTCCCTTTTCCGGTTACAAGATATTTTTATACCCTTAGTAAGCCATGGTTTGTTGCAAGGTTTCTTACGAGTATATTTAACTATTTTCTTGGGGAAGCAGTTTTCAAATGCATTTACAAAAATGTCATGAAATAAATTATATTTTAAATTGGCATCAGGTTCACGGGATGAGGTGTACCGTGAACCTGATGCCAATTTAAAATATAATTTATTTCATGACATTTTTGTAAATGCATTTGAAAACTGCTTCCCCAAGAAAATAGTTAAATATACTCGTAAGAAACCTTGTAACAAACCATGGCTTAATAAGGGTATAAAAATATCTTGTAACCGGAAAAGGGAAATGTATCTGACAGCAAGAAAGAGTAGTGACCCAGAAACTATCAAACATTATAAAAACTACTGTGTTATATTAAGAAAAGTTATTAAAAAATCCAGGAGTATGTGTATCATGTCTGAAATCAGCAACTCTGATAATAAAATTAAAACAATTTGGAATATTATTAAAAGAGAAACAGGTCAACCAAGAGCAGAGGAAGACAGTATTACCATCAAATTGAATGAAAACTTTACGAACAAAAAGTCAGAAGTTGAAAATATTTTTAATAATCATTTCCTAAATGTTGTGGATATAGTAGGATCCAGGTGTTCATTAGAAGATGCTAGGCTGTTAATGGAAGAGGCCATACCTATGCAATTTGATACAATTGAAATCTCACCCACTTCTCCCTCTGAAATTAGGAAAATAATAAACTTGCTTAAAAGCAAAAACTCACATGGAATTGATGGCATTTCCAGCAAAATACTAAAAGCTTGTTCTCAACAGATAAGTAAGATTCTCAGCCACCTGTGTAATAGCTCTCTGGAACAGGGCATTTTCCCTGATAGACTGAAATATGCTATTGTTATACCTTTGCATAAAAAGGGGGATAGATCTGATGTCAACAATTACCGTCCAATCTCCCTTCTAACAGCTTTATCCAAAATTTTTGAGAAAGTAATGTATTCAAGAGTAGCTTCACATATCTGTAAAAATGAAGTACTAACAAAATGTCAGTTTGGTTTCCAGAAAGGTTTTTCAACAGAAAATGCCATATATGCTTTCACCAGTCAAATTTTGAATGATCTGAATAACCGAACACCACCCATTGGGATTTTTTGTGATCTCTCAAAGGCTTTTGATTGTGTAAATCATGAAATTCTGCTAGACAAGCTCAAGTATTGTGGCATGAGTGGGACAGTACACAAATGGTTTAATTCATATCTAACTGGAAGAGTGCAGAAAGTAGAAATAAGTAGTTCTCGTAACATGCAAAGATCAGCACATTCCTCAAACTGGGGAACTATCAAGAATGGGGTTCCACAAGGGTCAGTCGTGGGTCCTTTGTTGTTCTTATTATATATTAATGACTTGCCATTCTATATTCATGAAGAGGCAAAGTTAGTTCTCTTTGCTGATGATACAAGTATAGTAATCACACCTGACAAACAAGAATTAACTGATGAAATTGTCAATACTGTCTTTCAGAAAATTACTAAGTGGCTCCTTGTAAACGGACTCTCACTGAATTTTGATAATACACAGTACATACAGTTCCGTACAGTGAATGGTATGACGCCATTAATAAATATAGACCTTAATCAGAAGCATATAGCTAAGGTAGAATATTGCAAATTTTTAGGTGTGTCCATTGATGAGAGATTAAATTGGAAGAAACACATTGATGATCTGCTGAAACGTTTTGAGTTCAGCTACTTATGCAATAAGGGTCATTGCAAATTTTGGTGATAAACATCTTAGTAAATTAGCTTACTACGCCTATTTTCACTCATTGCTTTCATATGGCATCATATTTTGGGGTAATTCATCACTGAGGAATAAAGTATTTATTGCACAAAAGCGTGTAATCAGAATAATAGCTGGAGTCCACCCAAGATCATCCTGCAGACATTTATTTAAGGATCTAGGGATATTCACAGTAGCTTCTCAGTATATATACTCTCTTATGAAATTTGTTATTAACAACCAAACCCAATTCAAAAGTAATAGCAGTGTGCATAACTACAATACTAGGAGAAAGGATGATCTTCACTATTCAAGATTAAATCTAACTTTGGCACAGAAAGGGGTGAATTATACTGGCACTAAAGTCTTTGGTCACTTACCAAATAGTATCAAAAGTCTGACAGATAACCAACAAGTATTTAAGAAGAAATTAAAAGAATTTCTGAATGACAACTCCTTCTACTCCATAGAGGAATTTTTAGATATAAATTAAGAAAAAAAAAAAATTTAAAAAAATAAAAAATAAAGAAAAAAAACACAATAAAATAAAGTTGTTATATTAACTTAAGTATGTTGTTAAATTAACCTAATTATGTCATGTATTGGAAAATTCGACTCGTTCCACATCATTACGAAATATCGTATTCATGATCCATGGAACTAGTATTAATCTAATCTAATCTAATCTAATCATATAGAATTACTGCATATCCCATGACAATAAGTAAACAAAGTGAAATGCCTCTTTGGGCAGATCATCCAACTCTGATAATGTTCACATTATGAGAAGAACTTTCTCATGCATTCATATATTTGCTAAATGCCATAAAGTAAAGTGTGAAAATGACAAAAAAAATTGTCACATTTTTAAAGTTAAGTATGATGCAGGTCTGAGATGTACAAGTTTAATTCTTATATAAACAAACAGAAGTAAGTTTGAGAATATCTTGACAATGAGTGATTACAGAGAACCACGTTGCATGTAACAGTATAACATGGTATAATATATGTTAATACACTGCTAGTTCTAACTTTGTTCCCATAAGTTGTAAATCTAATTAAAGTAATTATATTTCTTTTGAAAGACAAAGAGCATTGATAATGAGTTGTTACTGAGAACCATGTTGCATGTGACAGTATATCATTGTACAAAATTTTTTGTAAGAGTAGTTGCCAATCAACTTATAGAATATGTTCCTTAGTCAAAGGAAGCAAATTTTAGCAGAAAACAGTGCTCCAATGTCATGTCCTAATTTACCTAACTGTTTGTTACAATATAAGAGAAGGAAATTTGCCACTCACCATATAGTGGAGATGCTGAGTCGCGATAGGCACAATAAAAAGATTCACACAATCATATATTTCGGCCATCAAGGCCTTTGTCAGCAGTAGAAACACATAAACACACGCATGAGTGTGCGTGTGCGTGTGCGTGTGTGTATGTGTGTCTACTGCTGACAAAGGCCTTAACGGCCAAAAGCTATGATTGTGTGAATCTTTTTATTCTGCCTGTCGTGACTCAGCATCTCTGGTATATGGTGTGTGGCAGCTTTCCTTCTCTTATTGCAACTGTCTGTTACATTCAATTATTCATTAAAAAAAATTAACCCAGATTCTATTTTCCTGCCAGACAGGAATTAGTTGTCAGCTTTGCAGACTTCAACTTTCATGGGCAAATCACGTCAGTTTTCAACTGTTAAACTACATCAAGACATAACCACTGTTATTACCTGAGTGGCTAACTTTCTTACTTCCTTAGAAACTGACCTAAGATTTCAGAGTAACTGAACTTGAATATTTCTGCTCAGGAAACTACAAGGATGGATAGAAGGATTTACCCACAAAAACTGTCAAAACCATCATGTTCTCGTAGCTTATATGTAGCCATTTGTAAAATTTGTTTTTGCATCATCTAGCTGAGACAGTGGTCCGCATGGCCATATGTATCCATACAGTCCAATTTTCATTGGAAATTTGAGTAACAGCAGGTTGTTCCCAGAACAAATACTGCACATTCATAAGTTGATATATTTTTCATTGATCGTCACCTCATTTGACATGATGTAGCAACAACAGATGAGACAGCAAAGATAGTAGGGCACCGGTAAAGGTAAGTTCCAGCATAGGTTAAGACAAAGGCTGGACTACCACAGGTTACATTTGAACAGATCAAAAGTTGGGACAAAATAGTTAGTTCAGTTATTCCAAAGGTATGATTTATACTTTTCCTTGTCAGGTAGTGAATAATGAATAATCCAGAGTCCATTTGAGAGCAGATGCCTGCAAGAATAACGGCTATACTTGTGAATATCAATTCTCATGAGCTTCGGACAAGCATCAAATCTTTACTCATTACATGGTATATGTTTGTGACCATTAGCACACAAGTGACATAACATAAAATTAAATCAGTTATTGTTAAGTATTTCACATCAGACTATAGGCCAACATTTGCTTAGAGGAATCTTAGATTACAATATTTAGAATCCAGATGGATTTGCTTATAAACACATCGATAGAAAAATTATATGCTTGCTACAATCTGCAGTGTGACTGAGCAAAAATTTTGTATTACTTGAGATATATATAGCTAAGCAGTTTCCAGATTTGTGTAGATATAACATTAAAAGTAATTTGCATAACACCATAAACTTATATCAAACAGATAGTATAGTTTACACTGATACCAGACAAGTAGCAAACATCATCTCTATCTCATTGAATTAAAGATGAGAAAATTATTTAAACAACTTTTCAAATGACTGGCCATAATGTCCATTTAGGCATTAGGAATAACATTAAAAGAAAAATTGTATGAATTTCAGAACCTGGGAATCAAACACTTCTGCCTCAGTCCTTTTGCCAAGAATACAGCTATTCCATTGAGTAAGAGGGACAAGATCATAATATAGAGTATTTTCATATTTAACAGTGAATCAATATTGTTACATTTTCTAGGCAGCCATAGCCCAAAAAGAATTTGGAGATGACCAATACTTTTTTTTCTTTCTTTTCTTATTTTCTCAACCTTTACAAAGTTATCAGCATAATGAGAGTATAAAGTTACCAGCACAATGAGATTATTCATATATTAACTAAGCAGTGACTTATCAATTTCTTGGATGGCATGGATAGTGAAAGATAATCAGTTTATACAGAAAAGTAAGAGAAAATGTGACATGAAACAGAAAATAGTCACACCAGCTTGGAGCCTTGGGTTCGCCACCCCCAAATTCCAAAAAGAGCTTGCAACGTCCTGAGGAAGAACAATTCTTGTGATGTTACATGAGTGATCAAGGTTGTCTGTATAATTTCAGCTGTGGAACATTCCTGAGCCCAAATAATCTTTTGGACTTAGGATATACAAGTCTATATGTATTTGGATGTGGATTTTCAACAATTTCAAATGATCCTATATAAATATCAAAAAATTTCTTTATTTCTCTGTTTAGTGCTTTAGATTTGGTGTAACTTTTTGTCAAAACTAGATCTCCAACTTTGAATTCTGTGTTTTTTATTTGTTTGTCATGCCATTTCTTTCTTTTTTCGTAATAATCTTCCATAGTTCTTCTAACTACCTCCTCTCTTTCAGCTGCTGTTATGCTTTTACAAGCTGGAATCTCTACAAGTTCTTTAATTAAGTAAGGTGGCCTTTTCTCAAACATTATCTCGTTAGGAGGCCACTGTGGCCGAGCGGTTCTAGGTGCTTCAGTCCAGAACCGCGCTGCTGCTACGGTCGCAGGTTCGAATCCTGCCTCGGGAATGGATGTGTGTTATGTCCTTAGGTTAGTTAGGTTTAAGTAGTGCTAAGTCTAGGGGACTGTTGACTTCAGATGTTAAGTCCCATAGTGCTTAGAGCCATTTGAACCATTTTAAATGAATAAACTACGTTTAATTGATGAGTAACACTGAGTAGATTACCTTTCTTATGTGTCTGAACCACAGCATATTCAGTAATAATTATAAGACACTTTTTGTGTGTCTTACAACTTCCAAACTTTGATAAACACAGCAAAGAACTTCAAGAAAGTTGCCTGCTAAGTAGTCTTTCCAGCACCATTTATTCAAGTAGGTGAACAAAGATAAATATTGTATGCACTCAAGTCAGAGTAACAGTATACAAAAGGGCTTCTGTCAGTCACTGTGTTACAGTCAACATGTGAGTCTCATGTAGTCCACACCTCCTGTCTCATTCAACTGAAATGTAGTACAAAATAATGGAGTGGCTTAAAAAAGTTAATATCTGGTAGTAAAAACGATACAATACTCTCAGTTATCATAAGACATAAGGCAGTTGATTTATCATGGGAAGGACTTTAATAGTGAAAGGTAAGAGCCAAAACTGACATATTCCTGCTGGAAATAGCATACTGTCACGAGCTGTGATGCATGTAGTGTGGCTTAATCATTTGTGTCACTGCACAGCATGCTTTGGATCAGTAGTTCAAACCCAGTCACCAGCAATTGTAGGTTATTTAATATTTATCACTTCTGGAAAATTCTTGAAATATGTTTGTAATGATTGTATAAATACCAGAACTCTGGATTATTTGGTGTTTGTGTAAATAGCTGCACTCTCCATTCACCTGGTCAGTTCTATGTGTCTATAATAAATGTGTTGCATTTCACTGGCATGTTCCATTAACTGGCACTCGTGTAGAACGATTCTGGCTGAACAATGGATAATCTGTCAGGATGTGGAAAAGATGCAGCAAGATGACATCATTGAACCTTCAGAGAGACCATGGACCTCTCATGTGGTCCTTATGAAGAAGAAGGGTGTCATATGGCATTTCAGTGTCAACATCAGACTACAGAAAAAAAATTCACAAAAATGTCTGATAACACACTAGGCTGCTTAGAGAGAGCAAAATATTTCTCAGCTATGGATATACAGACAGGCTACTGACAAGTCAGGGAAAAACTGCCTCCATAACTTCTGATGGTCTCTGCGAGTTTAAAGTTTTGCCATTTGGATTGTGTAATGCTCCAGCCACCTTCAAACTTATGATGGACAGCCCATATGGTAGGTAGAGTCAAAATTGATGTCTTGCTGCTGAAAATAGTATGTGAGGTAGAGAAAGCACCATTGATGGTTGCAGAAATGCAGACAACTCTGGAACTTATAGACAGGGTGACTATAACTAAAGTTAAACTTTCAGAATGCTGTAGAAATAACACCACTGGTCAGACTGATGTCAAATTGCAATGGAATATTATCAGAGAAGGGGGAAAACGTATGGCAGAAGAAAAGAAAAAATATTGTCAAAATTGATCAATAGATGACGCTGTATGTGTCAGAATACATTAATGAAAACACCTGTCATGCGCACAACATACTGAAGTTGATATAAACACGCCGGTTACACAGCTTTTCCTCCTCCTGCATTTGCAACCTTCGCCATGACTGTCTCAATGCAGGACCACGCTCTGCTTGTAAAGCTGTATTACAAGAATTATGACTGCGCACACATCATTCTGCAGGTGGTGGCTCATGTTGGCACTAATGATGTGTGTCGCTATGGATTGGAAGAGATTCTCTCTGGTTTCCAGTGGCTATCTGAGTTGGTGAAGACTGCCAGTCTTGCTAGCAATATGAAATCAGAGCTCACCATCTGCAGCATCGTTGACAGGACTGATTGCAGACCTTTGGTACAGAGCTAAGTGAAGGGTCTGAATCAGAGGCTCAGACCATTCTGTGACTGTGTAGGCTGCAGATTCCTTGACTTGCGCCAGAGGGTGGTGGGGTTTCGGGTTCCGCTAAATAGGTCAGGTGCTCACTACACACAGGAGGTGGCTACTTGGGTAGCAGGGGCTGTGTGGCATGGACTGAGCAGTTTTTTAGGTTAGACAATCTCGGGAAAGATCAAAAAGGGCTCCAGTCTCAAAGGGTACAGGGCAAAGAAATGATAAGAATCGACCAAGCAACAGTCGGTATTGTAGTTGTAAATTGTCGTAGTTGTGTTGGAAAAGTACCGGAGCTTCAAGCACTGATAGAAAGCAGTGAAGCTGAAATTGTTATAGGAACAGAAAGCTGGCTAAACCTGGAGATAAATTTTGCCAAAATTTTTACAGAGGCATAAACCGTGTTCAGAAATGGTAGATTAAATAAAGCAGGTGGTGGTGTGTTTGTGTCTGTTGGTAGTAGTGAAGCTGAAATAGATAGTTCCTGTGAACTACTATTGGTACATCTACATCTACATCTACATCCGTACTCCGCAAGCACCTGACGGTGTGTGGCAGAGGGTACCCTGAGTACCTCTATCGGTTCTCCCTTCTATTCCAGTCTCGTATCGTTCGTGGAAAGAAGGATTCTCGGTATGCTTCTGTGTGGGCTCTAATCTCTCTGATTTTATCCTCATGGTAGAGGTTATATTCAACAGCTGTACCAAAATAATAATTGGCTCCTTCTACCGACCCCTGTCCCAGATGATATAATAGATGAATGGTTCAAAGAAAACTTGAATCTCATTAAAAACAAGTACCCAGCTCATACAGTTATAATTGGTGGAGACTTCAATCTACCATCAATTTGTTGGCGAAAATACATGTTCAAAGCCGGTGGTAGACAGAAAACATCTTCTGAAATTGTACTAAATGCTTTCTCTGAGAATTACTGTGAACAGTTAGTTCATGAGCCCACACAAATTGTAAATTGTTGCGAAAACACACTTGACCTCTTAGCCACAAATAATCCTGATCTAATAGAGAGCACCATGATGGATACAGGGATTAGTGAACACAAGGTCACTGTAGTGAGGCTCAAAACCATATCAACCAAAACCACTAAAAATAAACGCAAAATATATCTATTTAAAACAGCAGATAAAAATTCGCTTGATGCCTTCCTAAGAGAGAGTATCCATTCCTTCCAAGCTAAGTGTAGACCAGATATGGCTCAAATTCAAAGATACAAAATTGACAGCAATAGATAGATTCATACTGCATAAGTTAATAAGAGACAGGACTGATCCACCATGGCACACAAAACATGTCAGAACACCATTGCAGAAGCAACCAAAAAAAGCATGCCAAATTCGGAAGAATGCAAAATCCCAAAGACTGTCTAAGTTTTGCGAAAGCTTGAAATTTAGTGCAGACATCAATGCGAGATGCTTTTAATAGTTTCCACAGTGAAACATTGTCTCAAAATATGGTAGAAAACCCAAAGAGATTCTGGTTGTATGTAAAGTATACCAGTGGCAAAAAACGGTCAATACTGTAACTGCGCGATAGTGATGGAAATGTTACTGATGATGGTGCCACTAAAGTGGAGTTACTAAATACAGTTTTCTGTAATTCCTTCATGAAAGAAGATGAAGTAAATATTCCAGAATTCGAAACCAGAACAGCTGTTAGCATGAGTGACATAAAAGTGGATATCTCAAGTGTTGCGAAACAACTCAAGTCACTTAAGAAAGGCAAATCTTCTGGTCCAGATGGTATACCAATCAGGTTCCTTTCAGAGTGTGCAGACACAATAGCGCCTTTCTTAGCAATCACATACAACCACTCTCTTGATGAAAGGTCTGTTCCTAAAGACTGGAAAGTAGCACAGGTCACACCAATATTCAAGAAAGGAAATAGGAGTAACCCACTGAATTACAGACCCATATCACTGACATCAATTTGAAGCAGGATTTTGGAGCATATACTATTCTCAAGCATTAAAAATCACCTTGAAGAAAATGACTTATTGATACATAACCAACACGGATTCAGAAAATATCGTTCTTGTGCAACACAGCTAGCTCTTTATTCCCGTGAAGTAATGAGTGCTGTCAACAAGGGATCTCAGATCGATTCCATATTCCTAGATTTCCAGAAGGTTTTTGATACTGTTCCTCAAACGTGACTATTAATAAAATTGCATGCATATGGAGTAGAGTGTCAGTTGTGTGACTGGATTTGTCATTTCCTCTCAGAGAGGTCACAGTATGTAGTGACAGACGGTAAATCACCGAGTAGAACAGAAGTGATATCTGGCATTCCACAAGGTAGTGTCATAGGTCCTCTGCTGTTCTTGATTTACATAAATGATCTAGGTGATAATCTGAGCAGCCCCCTTAGATTGTTTGCAGATGATGGTGTAATTTACCGTCTAGTAAAATCATCAGATGATCAATCAAAATTACAAAATGATTTAGAGACAATTTCAGTATGATGCAAAAAGTGGCAATTGGCAATAAACAAACAAAAGTGTGAGGTCATCCACATGGGTACTAAAATAAATCTGATAAATTTTGGGTATATGATAAATCGCACAAATCTAAGGGCTGTCAGTTTGACTAAATACCTACGATTTAACAATTACAAGCAACTTAAATTGGAAAGACCACATAGATAATATTCTGGGGTATGCGAAACAAAGACTGTGCTTTGTTGGCAGAACACTTAGAAGATGTGACAAACCCACTAAAGAGACAGCCTACATTACACTTGTCCATCCTCTACTGGAATATTACTGTGTGGTGTGGGATCCTTACCAGGTAGGATTGACGGAGGACATAGAAAAAGTGCAAAGAAGGGTAGCCCATTTCGTGTTATCATGCAATAGGGGTGAGGGTGTCACTGATATGATACACGAGTTGAGATGGCAGTCACTGAAACAAAGGTGGTTTTCTTTGTGGCGAGATCTGTTTAGGAAATTTCAATCACCAAGTTTCTCTTTCAAATGCATAAATATTTTGTTGACATGCACCTATGTAGGGAGAAATGAACGTGGTTTTCTTTGTGGCGAGATCTGTTTAGGAAATTTCAATCACCAAGTTTCTCTTTCAAATGCATAAATATTTTGTTGACATGCACCTATGTAGGGAGAAATGAACATCATAATAAAATAAGAGAAATCAGAGCTTGAACGGAAAGATTTAGGTGTTCCTTTTTCCCACTTGCCATTTTAGAGTGGAATGTGTAACGTCTCTTAGCAAAAGACATATTATGTAATAAAGAGAAAACATTGTGTGTCATATTTTGTTCTTGTATAAAATTATGTACTGTTTTTTTTATTTATTTTAGATAATATCTGTGTCGGCGAGTACTGAAACCGCCACAGACAATACTTATTAAATATCAAACAACGATGAGAATGTGTGACTAGTATAAATAATACAGAACGAACATTAATTTCTCTGTCATCTTCTTGGAGTTACGTGAGTAGGATAGCCTGTGACGGGATAGTGTATGCTAGCGTAGCATTCTTTTGTCAAGATTGAGAGACGTACACCATTACGTACTCATTTAAAGGTGTGTAATAATTAATACGAGTGCAGTTCAATAAGTAATGCAACACATTTTTTTTCTCAGCCAATTTTGGTTGAAAAAACCGGAAATTTCTTGTGGAATATTTTCAAACATTCCCGCTTCGTCTCGTATAGTTTCATTGACTTCCGACAGGTGGCAGCACTGTATGGAGCTGTAAAAATGGCGTCTGTAACGGATGTGCGTTGCAAACAACGGGCAGTGATCGAGTTTCTTTTGGCGGAAAACCAGGGCATCTCAGATATTCATAGGCGCTTGCAGAATGTCTACAGTGATCTGGCAGTGGACAAAAGCACGGTGAGTCGTTGGGCAAAGCGTGTGTCATCATCGCCGCAAGGTCAAGCAAGACTGTCTGATCTCCCGCGTGCGGGCCGGCCGTGCACAGCTGTGACTCCTGCAATGGCGGAGCGTGCGAACACACTCGTTCGAGATGATCGACGGATCACCATCAAACAACTCAGTGCTCAACTTGACATCTCTGTTGGTAGTGCTGTCACAATTGTTCACCAGTTGGGATATTCAAAGGTTTGTTCCCGCTGGGTCCCTCGTTGTCTAACCGAACACCATAAAGAGCAAAGGAGAACCATCTGTGCGGAATTGCTTGCTCATCATGTGGCTGAGGGTGACAATTTCTTGTCAAAGATTGTTACAGGCAATGAAACATGGGTTCATCACTTCGAACCTGAAACAAAACGGCAATCAATGGAGTGGCGCCACACCCACTCCCCTACCAATAAAAAGTTTAAAGCCATACCCTCAGCCGGTAAAGTCATGGTTACAGTCTTCTGGGACACTGAAGGGGTTATTTTGTTCGATGTCCTTCCCCATGGTCAAACGATCAACTCTGAAGTGTATTGTGCTACTCTTCAGAAATTGAAGAAACGACTTCAGCGTGTTCGTAGGCACAAAAATCTGAACGAACTTCTCCTTCTTCATGACAACGTAAGACCTCACACAAGTCTTTGCACCCGAGAGGAGCTCACAAAACTTCAGTGGACTGTTCTTCCTCATGCACCCTACAGCCCCGATCTCGCACCGTCGGATTTCCATATGTTTGGCCCAATGAAGGACGCAATCTGTGGGAGGCACTACGCGGATGATGAAGAAGTTATTGATGCAGTACGACATTGGCTCCGACATCGACCAGTGGAATGGTACCGTGCAGGCATACAGGCCCTCATTTCAAGGTGGTGTAAGGCCGTAGCATTGAATGGAGATTACGTTGAAAAATAGTGTTGTGTAGCTAAAAGATTGCTGAATAAAACAACCCCTGTTTCAGAAAAAAATGTGTTGCATTACTTATTGAACTGCCCTCGTATATTTAAATGTTTTGAATAGAGTTACTTACAAGGGAACCTCCCCATCGCACCCCCGTCAGATTTAGTTAAAAGTTGACACAGTGGATAGTGCTTGAAAAATGGAACACAGATCAATCGAGAACACAGGAAGAAGTTGTGTGGAACTATGAAAAAAATAAGCAAAATATACAGACTGAGTAGTCCATGCGCAAGATAGGCAAGATTAAGGAAAGTCTGAGCTCAGGAGCGCCGTGGTCCAGTGGTTATCATGAGCAGCTGCGGAACAAGAGGTCCTTCCCTCGAGTGATACATTACTTTCCTTATTTTCGCAAATTTATGATCTGTCCGTTCGTTCATTGACGTCTCTGTTCACTGTAATAAGTTTAGTGTCTGTGTTTTGCGACCGCACCACAAAACCGTGCGATTAGAAGACGAAAGGACGTGCCTCTCCAATGGGAAGCGAAAACATTTGATCGCAAGGTCATAGGTCAACCGATTCCTCCACAGGAAAACACATCTGATATATTCTATACGACACTGTGCGTCGTATATTCTATACGGCATGTGCGTCACATGACAGAAATGAATTGTCGACCACCCTAACTTGTACACTTGGCGAATGGGTAAAAAGACTCTTTTCACTCGATGGAGGACTTGAACCAAGAACCTCTCGTTCCACAGCTGCTCACGCTAACCACGGGACCACAGCGCTCCTGAGTTCACATTCTCCTTGATGTTGCCTATCTTGCGCATGGGCTACTCAGTTTGTTTATTTTGCTTATTTTTTCATAGTTCCACACAACTTCTTCCTGTTTTCTCGATTGATCTGTGTTCAGTTTTTCAAGGCCTATCCACTGTGCAAATTATGACTAAATCTGAGGGGGGTGCGATGGGGAGGTTCCCTTGTTAGTGAAACCTTGCATTATGATTTGTAATAAGCTTGCCTGGTATATTATCCCATCCCTTTAAGACATTTTCAGTTATTTAAATATTATTCGTGGTGAAGAGCTGCGCTACGAATGAACGAGCCACTGCCGCGGCGCATTCAAACTGCATTAAATGAAGTCTATCATACCGCAAAGAAGCGGGAAGGTAATAGTGAATTAAAATTATTTCTTTGAGCTTTCGGACTTGCAGAGCAGAGCAGCAGATTTTATGATGTGTTTTGCAGGTTGAAGCGGGCTGCTGATAATATATTACTAACAGTACAAAAAAGATAATTTACCTTCATAACATAAAAGAAATCTTGCTGTGCTTAGTTCTGGTCTGGCAAACCTTATAGTAAAAACGTCTTTTTCTCTGATAATAGTCTCATGTTCTTGTGCTAGTCGTGGTACTTATTGGTGTTTTACTGTTAACAAAAATACACTGCAAAATTTTGATGTTGAACAATCATTGTGAACTGTAACATCAGTATTCATAACAAAGTAATTTTCATTAACCATTTCAATAACTATAAAGTAGGGAAGATATGTTGAACTTTATAGTGAGTTACAGTAATGAAAAAATGTTCCTTTAATAGAAAGCCAGATCCAGAAGAATAAGAACATAATATTTTTTTTGTTGAAAATTAATGATCCCAAAAAAGTCACAGCACAGCGTCACTAAAAGGTATTTCGGTGCTCTTTTCATAGTAACATATTTCATTTAATATATGAGTTGTTATGTGAGTAATAGTAAAACAAAGCAAATAATAAAAGAGCCAGAGAAACTGTCGCCCAAAAACGCGGGGCCCGAATTTGCAGTGGCCACGAAAATAATAATGTTTTATGTGTTTTCTTTCATTGTCTATTGTTATATACATGTATGTATTTAGTGCTAAATGTATGTATGTGTCTCATGATTAATGCCATGTATTAATGAATGTACAAAAATTTTTTCATGAAAAATACGCGCCACTGCTAGCGAGTCAGAGGAAAAGATCCTGATAGTACTGAGAAACTGTAACGACTACATAATCCGGGGGCAGCCAAACCCTGAAATCAGATAAACTAAAGGTAAGACTACTGTGTAGTTGTCCTGTTTGTAGAAGCTTAACTCCAGTGAAGTGATCTCATATTGCTAGTGGTGTGCGTAGTTTGACGTTAGTATTTATGACAGGGCAAAGTTGAGTGTAGATAGTAATTTTTAGTGTGCAATGCATTGTAGATAAACTAACATATTTTGTGTGCAAGTGGCAAAACTGTCAGATCCTGTGTTCGAGTAGGTAATTTATGAATATGGTTAAATTGGGTAGTCAACGTCCGAGCAATATGGATACTGAGAAACAGCCATTAGTTAGTGCAGGAAATGTAGAAACAGGTGCATTAAGCAGTACAAGTACTCTCTTTGAGGATATACCATGCGAAAATGTGGGGGCAGGGCCACAGGAAGTGGTGCCACCGCCCACCAGTGCTCAAGGAGATGTAGATAAAGAAATTGCACCACCCCCAGAAAAGCAGGAATCAGAGAGTGGTAATCTGCCTGGTGGGTATTCACTTCAGACGATATTAGAGCGCGTGCTGGATTACCAGTCAAAATTTGCGCAACAACAAGCTGAAAAGGACGAAAAAATTGAGATCTTTCTCGCACAGCAAGCTGAGCGAGATCGCCAGCTAACGGAAAATTTTCTCGCACAGCAAGCTGAGCGAGATCGCCAGCTAACGGAAAATTTCCTCGCACAGCAAGCTGAGCGAGATCGCCAGCTAATGGAAAATTTCCTTGCACAGCAAGCTGAGTGGGATCGCCAGCTAGAGGAAAAGTTTCTTGCCCAGCAGGCTGAGCGGGATCGCCAGCTAGCTGAGTGGGACCAGCAACTTGTGCAATCATTAGAAATTATGAAAAAAGAGATTGCCTGTATGAAACTGAATTATGAGTCGATACCTAAGGCCGTGCAGGAGTTTACTGTACAGGTCAACAACCTGCAAGTAGCAAACACTAACATGGTAGACGAGATAGGTGTCTTAGCCAACCGATTAGAAAAGCTAGAAATAGATTCCACACAGCTTGTAGAGCAGAAGTGGAACGAACAAGCGATTAAAATTGAAACCGAATTCAACTCATGGCTAGAAGCGAAGGAGAGTGAGATCGACAAAAATATTAATTCTAAAGTACAAGCAGCCATGGCAGATAGAGATTCTGAATCGTTCAGTACCGCGGTAAATAGTCAGGTACAGAACGACGTGCAAACCATCAAACAAATACTCAGTGAGGATATTCCGCAGTGGCAAGTGAATATTAGCAAACGGATATCCGACTTGGAAAAGGGTTTAGCACAAAGCAGCAAACATCTTGAAAATGAAACCATGTCGCCAACAGCCAATGTTTTTGGAACGCACAAACTTATACGCGACGCAACAATGGTGAATCTTTAGGCGATAATGCGAAGAGCTGTAGCTTCGGTTCGGAGCACACAGCCTATGTCCCAGGAGCAAACCAGTATAGTCCAAAAATATTGGTTGAGGAAAGTTTGATCAAAAATAGGCAGTTTCAAACGTTTACTACTGAACGGAAGTCAGTACACCCAGTAGTATTCATAAAAAGCTTTAAAAATATCTTGCCTAGTGTGTGGAACGAAGCACAGAAAATTCAGTACGTAATGTCATACATTCAGGGTGATGCAGCGTTGTGGGCTATGGAAGTAGCGGACAGCTGCATGACGTATGGACAGTTAGAAAGGGCGTTTTTGTCGAAATACTGGTCGCCTTGTATACAAGAGCGGCTAAGAAAAGAAGTATACAATCCCGAACCGTACTCAACCCGTCTTGGGAATCTGAGACGGTATTTCAAGAAGTATATAAACAAGACGCGCTACTGGGATGAGCCGATCTCACCAAGAGACATAATAAGACTCCTGAAATCACAGTTACCCATTCATATCAAAGAGAAATTAATACACGTACCAGAGAGCAACATGGAACATTTCCTGTCTGTTCTAGATTCAATAGACTTAATCCAGGAAGACGCAAAAGCAGTGTGTGATCACTCACGGAACAATGGATCAGGGTGTAAACATGACAGAAATAATAGTGCACAAAACCACAACCATGGAAATGGTGGAGGTGGTAACAAGCGGCAAGAGCATTCGCAAAATGGTAATAATGGTAGAAGTCAGAACGGGTATGGGCAGCCGTCCCATAATAAAAAGCGTCGATTTGACGACCGGTACGATTCTGGACTGCCAGGGACCAACCGCTGGAAAAATGCGCGAGGTCAGTGGCATATGGCTCTGAGCACTATGGGACTCAACATCTTAGGTCATAAGTCCCCTGTCAGTGGCATAGCAATTACAGTGACAGTAATCGCAATTGGAATCAGAATCAGTGACCAAGCCCAGAGCGGCAGGGTAATGACCGGTATGATAACAACAGACCACCACTGCAAAATGCGCCTATTGCGCAGTCGTGGCGGTCTACAAATCAAAACGTACACATAGTAAAGGTCGCGGACAATAGCCGTCCCAGTACCTCGCAAGCAAGCCATCCAACAAACTAGAATCGGCCACGATATGCTCTCCATTGCTGGCCGAAGGGTGGAGTGAGAGCAACACGAATGACAATAATATGCCTGGAATACATATGCTGCGATACAATGACGGTATCAGTATGGATAAAGATTTACTGACCGAACCGCATGAATGTAAGAAAGATAGCAACGAAAATGTGCAAGCCATAATAGAAGCGAAAATCAATGATATTGCAGTGAATATAATCATCGACACAGGTGCCTCAGTGAGTGTAATGAGTACAGAATTGTTTAAAGCGCTGGGGAAAGGACGTAGCATACCGACTTTCCCAGTTAATAATTGCAAGGTGTCTGGAGCTATAAGTGCACAGAGCCAATTAGTTAAGTACCAGGTGCAGGTGGAGATTTGTAACGAGGGCGAAGCCATAGTGAGCTCGTTCCTCATTGTTAAAGGGTTAAAGGTGGCCTGCATTCTGGGAGTAGATTTTCTCCGTGAGAGGCACACAGTGATCGACCTCTCCTCGGGAAAACTAAGCACAGTTAATAAAGGTAGGAGGATTGAGTTGTCTACGATGAAATCGAAGGAGGTACTTGTGCCATGTTGCAACCGAATTAATATCAAATGTAGGAACCCCTGGGTACTACACCTCAATGATTATTCACCTGTGACAGATCTCTATTATCCAAGTATGGAAGATAGAAAATTTGAAACAAATGTTGATGCATTTCAAACCAAAGTGCAGGAATCTGAGGGTTTAAGCAACATACAAAAGCAACAGTTGACGCAGCTGCTATCGGAATGTACCATGGTATTTACCGATCGACCAGGAATAGTCAAGAGGTACCACTATCACATAGAGGTGATGCCCCACAACACATTCTGTCGCGCATCTTACTCCATCTCTTGGTCGAGGAGAGAAGTAGTGGCTAGAGAGATTTGAAAGAGGTTAGAGTGGGATAGTAAAATTATTTATTCAATGACCTGTCAGATGTAAATAGTAGCAGTAAGAAGATTTCATTTGTGTTTTAGAGTATAAGTATGTGAGCTTTAAGAAAGAATTTGTGTGTATTTAAAATTTTGAGGAAGTAAAACATAAATAAGTAAGCATAGCATGAAAGTAGAATCAGTAAACTGAGCAATAGCATGCAAATTGAAGACTTTGTTTACAGACAATTAGTGTCATTAAAATACTATATGCTCATCAAGCAATGAACAATCTTTTTGTTGATAAAATAATGATTATGTTCTTGAATCATTTTTCATTTGTAGTAAGTAAGTACATTTAATGATGACATCTCATATAGTAATGTAACAGGTGTAATTGTGTTAGAATTAAGGAACCCTGAGAGAGAGTCTCTACTGGCCAAAAATTGACTTTGTAGTACGAAACAATTATGTGATGTAACGTTACTGCCAATAGTGATCTGAGAACGACACTGGAGCAGAATTCAATCAAAGACAAACCCGTTCCATGTAACCTATGCTTTGTATGTATTGATGCTTCAATTGAAGCCTGTGTACTTGGTACATGTCCGTGAATATTAATTACGCGGTACGCAAAGCAAGTCAATTAACGCGGAAACTACACTGTAGTCCTGTAGGACAGATCATTTAAAAATAAAATTTACTAGTACTAAATGAAGTATTTATTGAGCAATATGCCCAAGTCCAGCTGTCATGCACATGGTAAAATCTGTTTGCTAGATGGGTGATAACCTGGCAAGCTACACCGAAAAAGGAAAAGAAAACTATGTACAAAAAAAAAAAAAAAATCACACACCTTTCAATTTACTTTCTAATTACAAAAAGAAAAAGAGCCATATATGCCTAGTAGTAATACTAAAAGTGTGTAATGACATGGTAAACACAATGGACTCAATGTAGATGAGAGTGATTATGCTAAGAACAGTTGATATGCATTAAAAATAAACTGTGTGCATAAACAATTTAGGAAAGGACGGAATATTGTGTGTAGCAGGGACAGAAAATGACTGTTGTATCTGCACCAATATATACGTCGGTATAAGTCAAGTGTTGAGTGACTAACTGTTATAGTGCAGTGCTCAACGAACAATATACTGTGTGTAAAAACGGTAGTTAGTGATCCATTCGGAGTCGATTCAAACAAACATCGTTCGACGGAAACATTTAGAGTGTGTGAACCGAAACATTTTCGCGTTTTGAGAGACGCTCTGGCAGCGTATCGACCGTGAGAACAGATGAAACTGTGTAGTACAACATGCGTGTGACGAACCCTAAATACCAGTGTCACATTGCGATTCACTTGTGAAGCCACAAGAAACCCGTTATCACGCCAAAACATCCTGTGCATACCAGCGAAACGACGGCTTACTGAACAATAAATGCTTTTAACCAAGTTGCATTTTCTTCCACAGCAAATAATCTGTATCCTTAAAGACAGTACACCGTTGTGGAATATTTGTTTCATGCGTTGTGACGGGGAGCCATGCGGAGAAGCAGAGACGGGTGCCGTGCCGCCAGCCAGCCGGTCGTGGGAAACAACTGCAACACACCGACATTGGTGAATGGTTCGGCACAGTTCATGACTGCGCGGGCGCCACCCCAACAATCCGTCGCTGTTACGGCGAGCAGATCGTTGACCCCAGCAGTCGTTGGCACGCCGCGTTCCAGACGACGCTACGCAACAATTGCTTCGCGCCGCCCGCTCCATACGACATTGTTGACATTCAACCAAACATTACCAACTACGCTGTTAATGTACTAATATGAAGATGATTTATTGGACACGAAATTACGTGACAAACATTTTTTTTCTTTAGTTTACTGTGTATAAACTCAAAATATTCATTTGTTCGGTGATATCTGTTACATGTTTTCGTCACATTAGTGAAGCAAACTGACACGAATGACATACCATGGTAGAACATTTGTCGTGAGTAAGTGTAGAGACAATCCATTACACTACTGTAAAACTGTTCAATGATTGACTTTCAGTGTGACACAGAACACAAATGTGAAGGAGTGTAGAAGGTACATTTTTAACAAGGAGACTAAAAGTTTAACATTTTGTCATAAATAACCTTTGTTATCTGTGAACATTGGATAGATTCCAACCTTTTTTGATGAACAATCAAATTGCGTTTTAAGACAAACCAGGCGAGATGACCATGGCTCCGGCGCAGTTTTCCCACGTTTTCTGACCGCACGTAGCCCGAATGGGGGAGCCAGAAAACTGTAATGACCCTGGGACTAGGTTTACGGTCACCTCGCAAAGTGTGAGAAAACCATAAAGAGTGTAATTAAAACTATAGTGCAAAAGAGCAAAGAAGTGAACAGTGAATATTCCAAATAAGCTGACAAACAAGGACAAAACGGACGTTAGTGGCAGCATATTGCCGAACATTCTTAACGTTAGTCAATTGCTGCCAGGAGCCATTGTAACGTCTCTTAGCAAAAGACATATTATGTAATAAAGAGAAAACATTGTGTGTCATGTTTTGTTCTTGTATAAAATTACGTACTGTTTTTTTTTTATTTATTTTATATAATATCTGTGTCGGCGAGTATTGAAACCGCCACAGACAATACTTATTAAATATCAAACAAAGATGAGAATGTGTGACTAGTATAAATAATACAGAATGAACATTAATTTCTCTGTTGTCTTCTTGGAGTTACGTGAGTAGGATAGCCTGTGACGTGATAGTGTATGATAGCGTAGCATTCTTTTGTCAAGATTGAGAGACGTACGCCATTACGTACTCATTGTAAAGGTGTGTAATAATTAATATATTTAAATGTTTTGAATAGAGTTACTTAGTGAAACCTTGCATTATGATTTGTAATAAGCTTGCCTGGTATATTATCCCATCCCTGTAAGACATTTTCAGTTATTTAAATATTATTCGTGGTGAAGAGCTGCGCTACGAATGAACGAGCCGCTGCCGCGGCGCATTCAAACTGCATTAAATGAAATCTATCATACCGCAAAGAAGCGGGAAGGTAATAGTGAATTAAAATTATTTCTTTGAGCTTTCGGACTTGCAGAGCAGAGCAGCAGATTTTATGATGTGTTTTGCAGGTTGAAGCGGGCTGCTGATAATATATTACTAACAGTACAAAAAAGATAATTTACCTTCATAACATAAAAGAAATCTTGCTGTGCTTAGTTCTGGTCTGGCAAACCTTATAGTAAAAACGTCTTTTTCTCTGATAATAGTCTCATGTTCTTGTGCTAGTCGTGGTACTTATTGGTGTTTTACTGTTAACAAAAATACACTGCAAAATTTTGATGTTGAACAATCATTGCGAACTGTAACATCAGTATTCATAACAAAGTAATTTTCATTAACCTTTTCAATAACTATAAAGTAGGGAAGATATGTTGAACTTTATAGTGAGTTACAGTAATGAAAAAATGTTCCTTTAATAGAAAGCCAGATCCAGAAGAATAAGAACATAATTTTTTTTTGTTGAAAATTAATGATCCCAAGAAAGTCACGGCACAGCATCACTAAAACGTATTTCGGGGCTCTTTTCGTAGTAACATATTTCATTTAATATATGAGTTGTTACATGAGTAATAGTAAAACAAAGTAAATAATAAAAGAGCCAGCGAAAAATGGCAGAGAAGTAGTATAAAAATGGTTCGATGAACCCTCTGCCAGGCACTAAAGTGTGAATTGTAGAGTAACCATGTAGATGTGGATGTAGAAGTTCTGGACACTGAAGGGTTTGAAAAAAGGCATTGGTCTCATGACTACCGTGGGTCTGGGGAAAATGCTTAAGAAATTCAAAAAGATGGGTTCTTTTGGTGTGCAACCTGGTAGAGGGAGGAAATGAATTGATTCAACGTCAGTGGAAGCAGTGGCCACAGCAATGCAGGAGGAGACAAGTGGTGGTGTCCAAACAAGTAGTGTACAGAGAATTCCCTGAACATTAGACATACCTGAGAGCACGGTGCGTAGAATACTATGAAACATCCTTCTTTGCTATCCATTCAAAATTACCCAAGTACATGAGTTGCTTCCTATTGACCCTGCCAGCAAGAGAGACCTTTGCTATAGAATTTCTTACTCACATGGAAGTGGACAAGAAGATTTTGTGGACAGATGAAGGTCACATCCATTTGATAGGATATGTCAATACACAGAATTGTCAAATATGGGCAATGGAAAACCTACATGCAAATCAACCAGTACCACATCATCCTGAAAAGGTCACAGTGTGGTGCAGGTTTACGGCATCATTTATCATAGGGACATATTTTTTCGAAGAGCCAGGTGCTTCCAGTACTGTTACCTGTCCTGTTGCTGGTAAGAGCTATGAGTGTTGTTTGTGTGACCACATCATTCTAGCTCTCCAACAGCATGAATGTGTGGATGGGACCATTTTTATGCAAGATGGTGCACCTCCACACATTGCAGATCCAGTTAAGCAGCTGCTGAAGTGCCATTTCGGAAATGCTAGTGCCATTTTGGAAATGCTAGCATTATCAGCCGCCATTTCCCTACAGCCTGGCTGTCCCAGTCACCTGATCTTAATCCGTGTGAGTTCTGGCCGGTGAGGTATCTGAAAGATGCGTTCAGTGTTCTGATTGCAAACTTAGCTGCATTGAAGGCACACATTGTGCAAGACGTTCTGAATGTGACCTCAGAAATACTTTGATCAGTTGTGGAACATGCTGTTTCTCGATTTCAACTTGTTGCAGAAAACGGTGGCCACCATACTGAACATGTGTTGTGCCAGTCACACAGAAATTAATAATCAGATTTGATTTCGATTGATGCTTTTTAAGTGGTTTTTGGCCTCAGGAAAATTGAAAACTGATGTGATTGATTCTTTTTACACAGTTTTTGGCCTCAGGAAAATTAAAAACCGATGTGGTTGATGCTTTTTATGCAGTTTTTGGCCTCAGGACAATTAAAAACCGATTTTCCCATCCAATGTGATATGACCTTGCCGTGGTAGATGGGCTTACGTAACTAACATTATCACACCTGCACATCCATGCACACTGAGTAGTACAGTTTGTTTAACGTCAGATGTACACCTTAGGCATTGTTGTAGGATTCATTTGTCATTTGTAGTGACCACTATTAAAGTATGATGCTTACAGCACCATCTATTGCTATATTTTGTAACTATTTATTTTTCTTCTGCCATACGTTTTCCCCCTTCTTCGATAATATTCCATTGCAATTTGACGTCATTCTGACCAGTGGTGTTATTTCTACAGCGGTTTGAAAGCTTAACTTGAATTATAATCACCCTGTATGTTCACATGCTTCCATGGCCAGTGTCATTTTGAATAAAATAATTTTGAAAATTAGGCCACTTCATTATAACCTCCCTAAAGAGGACCACTGCAAGATCAGTCGAAATACTGACAGTTTAGTTGCTTATAGGGATGCAGTTTAATTCCAAAAATTATCTGGAATATCTCTGACCCAAGAGGTAAAGGAGGTAGCTTTCAGTGTAAGATTATTTACATAGAAATGGGATCATTATGACTTGCCCTTTTGTGCCCTTCGTTTGCTTCTGGGCATTAGCTGAAAATCAGTTTGCTCATTCTCTTGAATTGTGAGCTACTGCAGTTGCTCTCATAATAAAGGCCACCTAGCCTTCAAAGCAAGTTGCCTCAGACCCATTTATTCACCCTTTAAATGTTTGACAAATATATAATTTACTTTTAAAACTTATCCAGTGTACAGAGTGATCCATGTATTTCTGGAAAAACTGCCAGATGTCAGCAGTTTCATGATACAATATTTTGGCAAAGCATCCTCTGGCCATTTTCAGAAGTGTGCTAATGAATGTATACCATAGTCCCCTATTTAATAACCTACTGGCACAACAAGCAACAGTTAATTGTGTTTGGACCTCCTATTCTAAACTAAGTAGGTACAAAGTTCATTTCGAATTAATGTGTATTAATTTCATTAAGTGAGCCTAACACACTTCATTTAAGAAGGAAGATGAACATGGCTGGCACTGCAGATGGAGTCAGAGCTCTGTCTTGTTATGAACCAATACTGAAGATCTTGAGTTTTCTGTCCATATGATTAATATAATTGCAATGGAGGATCAAGTGACAGTAAGATATGGGAACCAGAAAACCTGACAAGTGAACAGAGACAGGAATTAGCAGACATGCTTCAGCAATATTCCACAGTGTTTGAGGAAAAGCCAGGTATTACCTATTGTTATACATGTCATTTAGATATCTTTCCCAGCCAAACATATTGCCACAGCTTTTAACCTGTGCCTTGGTCCCAAAGAAGAGCAATAGATGAAGAAATCAACCAGATGACTTAATGGCATCTAATAGACACATCCCATAGTCCCTACTACAGTCTGCTTCTCATGATCCAAAGCCAGGAAGAAAAGTTAGATTTTAGAAGATACTGTACATGAAGAACAGATTGTCTTTATCCAACAATATATGTATATGTGAGTATGTAGACTGTGAATTCTGTAGAGTGTAGTATGTATGCAAAGAAGAAAGATGGACTTGATCTAATGATCATTCAGTTAGAATAATGCTTTAATTCTGTTAATTATCTGATACTTGTGAGAACCTGTGGACCTGGTCACAGTGATCAGTACTTTGTTTTTTAGCTGTGAAGCATAAAATAAGTGATGTCTGATGTTAGTGGAAAGTTTTATCCACAGAAAATTTCTAACATTTCAATTCCATGTGTGATTAAGTCTATGTGTATAACACGATCAGGTGTTAATATTGATTTCTAACAGACTACCCTTAGTGAAGAAGAAATGTATTTCTATTTTATGTATGAATTATCATAATTTTTTCCAGGATCATATAAAATCATTTTAAAATGTTTCTATTGATTTTATTACCATTAGGAAGTGTTATTCAGTAAATATAATTGTTTCATTTGATTAGTTACCCATTTCAAAACTTTTGAGCATACTAGTTCAGATTACTACATATTGAGCACATTTCCCTGATAAGTCAAATTTTGAAGTTTCAGTTAGTTCACTACAGTAGTATTTGTTTTATTTTGGGATAGGTAATTTGGAGTCTTCCCTGGCAGTTGTGTACCATAAGCCAACACTGGAGAGAAGGATGTTCCAAGTTCTTGTAGGATACCTCGCACAATGATTAACAGTCTTTCACTGCTTCTATTGAATAACTGATGAATGTCTTGGTGAAGCTGCACTTCACTGAATTACCTTGTCCAGATCAATCACACTCAGAACAGCTGTGCAATGATTTACTCAGGTAATTGGTTTGTACTAACCCCTTGTATTTCAGCATTAATTTTTTGTTCCAACGAGTTTATCTGAAAATTTTACATTTTCACACTATCCCCTTGGGCATCTGCTGTACAAGCCCCTTTTACCTTTCATCCCAATGGCTATCCTTGTTCTAGTTATCCCATTCCTTGGCCAAGGTCCCATGGTCGACCATAGCTAACCCCTCAAGATTCATCACCACCTACCCTCTGGCATCTAGCATTCGAGGTCTGTTCAAAAAATTCCAAAACATTCATAATTTCCCATCAATGGTGTGTTGGAGCAAAATACAGTTAGTATCACTGCATATGCCTGTGTATAATGTGTAACTGCCATAAGTCTCATTCTTGAATGTCTGTTAGTTATTGTTCAGTGCTGTCTGTAGTGAGTAGAACGTTGTGTTGCACAGTTTGCAAATTTTGAGATGGCAAAGTTAGAGGAGCAAAATATCTGCATTAAATTTTGTGTGAAACTTAAGAAAATCTTTACAGAGACACCAAATGATGCAGGAGGCCCATAGTGATGTATGTTTAAGCCACACACAGTGTTATAAATGGTTCACATTGTTTAAGAATGGCCAGACAGAAGTTAAAGATGACCCTCATTCAGGATGCCCTTTGACATCTACCGATGATGCCCATGTCAGGAACACCAATGAAACTGAACATACCAATAGAAGATTGACTGTCTGAGAGGTTGCATAAGAATGTTGTAGTTCAGCTGGATCATGTCATAAAATCCTAACACAGCATCTTGGAATGCATTGTGTTGCTGGCAATTGCATCCCACAGCTCATGAGTGAAGACAAGGAAGACCTTTACCCCGCAATCTGTGAAGAGCTTCAGATTGCACAAATGAGAACAAGATGTTGCTTAAGAACTGGTGATGAGATGTGGGTCTACAGTTATGATGTTGAGAACAAGGTTCAATCTTCACTATAGGTCAAATGTCAAAGCCATGCTAATAGTTTTAATTGACTTTGAAGGATTAGTTCATCATGAATTTGTGCCAAAGGGACAAACTGTTAATTGACTGTACTATCAAGATGTGTTGTGATGCCTGCAAGAAAATGTGAGAAGGAAATGGCCTGAAATCTGGTGAGACAATTCATGGTTCTTGCATCACGACTATATACCCACACATTCATCCCTGCTGATGCATGACCATAGCACAAAAAACGAAATCACACTGCTGCCTCATCCTCTGTACACTCCATATCTGGCCCCTGCAGACTTTTTCTTCTCAGCTGCAGCAACACTTAACACTGAACAAATTGTGCTCAACTTAGGAAAAGGACTGAATGTTTCACTGTAATCTACACCATATCATTGATTAAAACCTTTGACAACAAGCATTGCTTTAGATTTCCCAATACTTCCTTCAGGATTAGTCTTTACACAAAAAACCCACTTACATGGTATAGCTCTTGCACCTTCTGGTAGAGTATTCAGTTCCCATGCTTGATTATTTTGTAATGACTTCATTTAATTTCTCATAACTTCCTTCCAGTGTATGCTTTGTGTAATGTTTACAGCTTCTTCTTATGATGCTGGCTCTTCATTTATTTGATTTTCCATCTCTTCAGTGAACATCACGAAGTCTTTCAGTCATGAGGGTTTCACTAATGTTGACTGGTTTCGCAGCTGATGATGAGGCTAAGCAAGGAGTTCCTCTTCTCTGGTATCAGCAATCCTCTTCAGTCTCCGATTCTACAGACTCGTCTTTGCTGGGGCTTGCTTCATCTTCTTCTTGGGCTGACCATCAGTCAGTGACGATAACTTAATTTTACCTTTTCCCACTGCCATTAGGGTTTCTTTTCCTGCTGTCTTTACACCACGTGGAGTGCCAAATTTTAAAAAGACTGTAAAGTACTTTGAAGAGTTGGTTACTTGCCTTGTAGCTCCATTGTCGACTGACCATTTTGCTGAATCTTCTTCAACTGAATAGGCCACTTCACACACAGACATCAACACAGCACTATAGTGGCCAGCATGAAAGTAGAGCCCTCAAGGTCACGTATGCTGCCTGCCGCCAACAGGAGCTGTGATTCGCCCGCCTCTCAGCTTTGTTGCCATGTAGGTACCATTAGCGGTGCAGTAGGTCAGAGCAGCTGAAAGCTCTGTGTTACCGTGCTATTTTGAGTGTTCATGTCTGATCTCAGTGTCTTACTGTCTTAAGAAAGGTGCTTTGACGTTTGTTTGGTGGTGAACAACAATGCAGGAGCAATGGCCTACTTGTAGTATTCCTCTGGTTGGTGTGCATAAAGGGCAGAAAGACATTCGTAAACAATCAAAAATTATCATATCGAATGTACTCAAGTTTTTTACTGATCTGGCTGACAATGAAGAAGCAAGGAATAACTTAAATTTTGCACAAATTCATAAAGTTATTGCTAAAGCATGTGGTGTTTCCAAGTTAACTGTAGGCCATATTAGCAAATCTGTGTCATTGGCAGAATCTCCAGACATGAATGAGTGTTTCAATTCTCCAAGAAAGGGATACAAACGTGAACGGAAATCAACCGACTTTGATGATTTTAACAAAGAGCTCGTGTGTAGAACTGTACTTGGCTATTGCAACAGAGGAGAGTATCCAATGGCTAAAAAAGACACAGAGCCAGAAGATCCTTCAGTTTAGGTAAGTGCCATCTATGTAAAAAGCTGACTTGATCTAAATGTTTGTCTATTCATTTCAGTTATAGAGGACATACTACGAATGTTTTTCCCTTACAGTAGACGTCTCATAAATTTATCACAAGTGGTGGTGATTAGTTTACTCCACAGTAACTGTCAATTAAAATAAGATTGTCAATTCTGCATTAATTAATTGACATCAGTTTTTCCTAAAAACCTGTATCGAATGTCTTTACATTTGTATATAATTTTACTGCATTCGGTTTACTTGTACATTCAAAATTTAACTCCTATTTTTCATAGAAGGATTTACTGGCTGTTTTGTAGTAAGCGTAATGTGGTTCATAAAATGACAAAACATTGTGGTGTTTCTGTATTGACTGTAAATATAAACAGTGCAGTAACGTCTGATAAGTCCCAGCACTTATTCTGATTCTCTGAGAAGAGCATAGAAACCTATGATATTTGACGCCTTTTACAAAAAGCTAGAAGGTAGAATTGTATTACTTTAGTGTGTCGGAGGATGGTATCCGATGGCTAGAGAAATACAGGGTAATGTCCGTGATAAATTTGATTATTCTGGCCAGTCACTTCAATGCACTGTCTTCTCTGCCAACTTGGTTTTTAATTCAGAAACTACAATGATGGACAAAATTTGTAACATAAGACAGGGACATTGCAGTAGTAAGAATAAGGTTTTTGTGTACCAAGCACGTATTGCATGCTGAGAGTAATAGACTTACAGCAAATCTAGATAAAACTAGGGTTCCACAAAACCTTTCAAACAAATATTTTGCTAAACTTTAGTGAAAATACTGGCTTCAAAATAACTACAATTACTTTTATATAGCGTGTATTGGCATTTTTAGTGATGGATGCAATGATGAAGAATATGTATTAGCTGCCAGTCAAATATTTTTCGGAAGTAGGGAATTTTCTTGGTCATATTATACAAGCCGTCTGAACAAAACTCTTGGCAAGAGCCCACAATGACTCGTGCGCTGCTGCGCACAGAATATCGCAGAAGTAATTTGCCTCTGTATGTAATACGATACAATAATGATGTCTGAAATGATACCAAAAAAAAATTTTGCAGTTTTCTTAACAACTTTCCCGTGGGAAGTTTCTTCACAGTCCTTCAGAACGAAAATTCATCAGTGACAAAATTTTTCGCTATGCAGTCGGCACAGTTTCACACCTCTTATAATATTTTATTTTTTATCTCAGAATAATTTTATTTTCCTCAAAAATTTCTTGTAATGTTAGTTTTCATTTTTTCCTAGCAGCTAGTGAGAATTTTCTTTTGGAAAGTACTCTGTCATATTCTAGACTAAAAATAGAGCTGCCCAATATTTTTAAAAAATTATTGTGAACATATGAAATTATCACTATTAGAGAAACTGGCAAAGTTGTAAGACAGTGAGATGACCTCGAAGCACTATTTTCATGCCGACCGCTATAGCAGCTGCACAACCTTCCTGGCTTTTATTTCTATTTTTCTTTGGTTTTCCATCAGAAACCCACTTTTTGCAGTCCTTCACCCAGTGACCCTTCTGTTTACAATAATTGCAAATGTCAACTCTTCTTGACTAATTATTAACAAACTTGCCTTTGTCGTCAGACTCTTGTTTGCTTACATCTACTGTCAATGCTTCCTTTGGTCTTTTGTCACCGTTGGTATTCTTCATGAAATTTCTTTCAAACATACATAACTGTACTGTTAATTTGTCAAATGTTCTCATCTTGTGTCAACAACATACAACTTGACTGAAAGTTTTCAAATTCACATGGTAAAATATGCAAGTTCTTGCAAACTAGCATTGAGTCTGGTAAAAAACTTTCAATTTTAGCTTTACGTCCACTGTTTAACTCATTCCACAAACGTTTCACTTTTGCTATGTGAGTAGACACATCTTCACCTGGTACCCAGCTAAAAGAGAAAAGTCTGTGCAGATTGTGAACAACTGGTCCTTGGTCGCAGCTTCAAACTGCTGTTTTAAAGCCTCACATGTATCACTGGCAGTTTCCTTGTCCATAACTTTTTGATACACTTATCGATAATTGCACTAGTTATAGTGCACTTTGCGTAACTGATTGCCTTTCGATACAATTCTGACTGTTCTTTGTGCTTTTTAACTTCTATGTCTGTTGTGCCATCTTCTAGTGGTTTGGGCTTCACTAATTTCTTAACAATGGCACCCAACACACCTTCATGGTAATCCAGCAAGTCTCTTATTTTCCCTTTCCTTATTGACCAATCCACTTCTCCAGTTAGTGGCTTAATATTTTTTTACATATCCATTTCTGTGGAACTTTATCTCAGAATACACTGTATGGCCTAAAAGGTAGTTCTGAATGCAGATGTTTTAACCTAAAACTAAGCTCTCGATGTTTCTAATATCGAAACTCAGTGGCCTGTACTTTACTCAAAACTCAGCAGACGAAACTTTAGCCTCCAATTCTGACTACTGTATTTGGTGGTGGGCAAGAAATCATTCATTTTAATGCTTACTTGCACTAATGCAGTTCAGAGGAAAGTTTCACAACACAATTTTCACTGAAAGAATGTGCTGTTGTTTTTTCACTGACTTCTCCTCAGTGTTTCAAGTCATTAATTAACTTGAGGTGCTTAAACGAAACTGGGCCCATAAGCTGTTACATTTATGATAGTTTTAGGTTGAAAGAAGAGATTGCACTGTGTGTATTTTATGTTTTATTTCAAATTTGTAAACCACATGTTCAAACACTAAGACACAAAGACACCCACAAAGAATCCACAGCAGTAGTACTGCAACCTCACTTTGACACTTAATTAAATACAAATGAAGGCAACTGCAAGAATGCCAACAGTTTCTCTTGTCTTTTGGTACAAATTTCAGCAGCATAAC
Organism: Schistocerca nitens; assembly: GCF_023898315.1. Taxonomy (NCBI): domain Eukaryota; kingdom Metazoa; phylum Arthropoda; class Insecta; order Orthoptera; family Acrididae; genus Schistocerca; species Schistocerca nitens. The sequence goes on along the minus strand of NC_064614.1, from coordinate 250,976,175 downwards.
TCCTCATCCTCACTGAATACTAATTGCCCAGGGAGGTGCCCCTCCTTTTTTATGTGCTATGATTCTCTTGCCTTTTTGAAGTCAGTGTTCTAAAGAATTTCTGTTCTCAGGTGCTCTTGCACAGTCCTAGATGTTCTATACAACATTCAATCATGCAAGCAGCAGCTGTCATGTGAGTGGATTGCCATGAACTGTTTTGTTTGTTTCTGAATTCAAATTATGTGCTTCCAAGATTTTAATGATTTAAAAGAAAGATGTGTATCATAATATAAAATTTCTATACAGATTGAGAAAGATAGTTTTTGTCATGTTTAGATACCTACAATAGAAGCTGCAGTATGCTTTAGAACATGTTAGTTTAGCTCACTATCACTTTTGGTTTCTTGGTAAGATTGTTATAAATGTACCATTAATACAGAATTATGTGATGAGTTGTTTTCAGTGTTTTTTGTATGAGTATCTGCAAAACAAACTTGAATTGACTTCAGCAAATAGCTTCTCATCCCCATTCAACAACAACAACATGTAATGTTTGCAGATGGTGAGATATGTCGAATGATGAAGTGAGGACAAAAACTGCTGTATTGATTCTATAGGAAATTCTGCATAAGCCAGAAAACAAACTATATTTTTTAAAAAGTAATTAGGAAACCTAGGAATGAAAAGAAGGTACATATTTTTTTAAATTTCTCCAGTTTGCATACAGAACACTATACGAGCATTTAGATACCATGAACAAAAATCTGAGTACAGCTGACTATGGAACATCTAAGGCGAAAATTCATATCAGTTGACACACAATGAAGGGCAAAACTGCTGATCTGGAAAGGATGTCCCAGATGGGAGCTACTTATTCCTTCAAACTGGAGTAGATTTGGCATAAAATATTTTGAATTGTATGAAAGTTATTCTTATGTATATACATATATTGAATAAATAAACATTTTCTTACCAATGGCAGGAAGAGAACAGACATATAAAAGGTCAAGCTTTCAGAGCCAGAGGCTCCATCTTCTGGCAGTAGCGCTGAAAGGGAAGGAAGAGGAGTAAAGAAAAAGGACTGGAGAAGTTTAAGAAAAGAGGTAGAGTATGAAAAAGTTTCTCAGAACCCCGGGGGAGACATACCGGACAGGATGAGAAGGTAAGGTTGACTGTTGGGGACTCCACCAGATGAATTTGAAAACCTGAGAGCTTAATGGTGGGAGATAGGGTAATGTGTAAGACAAATATTACAGCTAAACATCAGTCTTGAATTAATAAAAGTGAAAAGCTAAGGGCACTGTACGTAATAGAGGTGGGAGGGTGACAGCGGAAAATAGACAGGTCAAAAAATGAAAGATGCAGAAAACTAAAATAGAGTGAAGGAAGAAATAGTTACTGTGAAGAAATGCTGAGACCAAAGAAATTAATGCACATTCAAGTCAGGTGGGTGGAGAAAAACAAAGACCTGTTGTAGTACCAGTTCCCACCAGCGGAGTTTTGAGAAACTAGGTCTGGCTCTGTACCAGGATATTGTGTGCTGCCAGTGTACACCCTCTGCCTATGCCCATTCATTGTAACTCATAACTAGCTGGTAGTTATGTCAATGTAAAACTACTTACATAACAGCTGGTGTATGATGTGTCATTTCACAGCTGGCTCTCCCTTTCAGTAGTGGTAGTATGTCTCACTTTCAGTCCTAAACCTGCATTTAATCCTGCTGCTTTGGCAGAGGGTCTTCTTTCCTTAGCATGAAATATCAATTGGAAATATCACTTTGCAGTCCAATCCCAAAACCTTTACAACAGCAAACCTGACACTGAATCCTGCCTTGAACAGTTTCGACCATGATCCAAACTTGATCCACCACCACTCTCTCAAAATTATCCCTTGTAAGCCTTCCAAAAGTTCCTCACACCCAGCATTGCTTCACAACTATTCCACAGGTCCCTTCAAAATGACACTAACCTGCCATCTGCAGAACTCCAGGCTCTTCGTTCCCTGAAGCTGATGACTCCATCATTATCCTCTCAACAGGCAAGGATCTACCACTGTGGTACTTGACTCACAGAAATATGCAAGTGAAGGTGCACCAGCTGTCTGACACTTCTACATACAGTGTCTGCCTTCAAGATCCCATCCCTGTGATTCAAACTGACCTGCAGTCCCTCCTTAAAACCTGAGATCCCTCACAACAGTGAACACCCCAATCCATAGAACTTCTTACCCCATGCAAACCATGCACCCCCACCTTTTACCTCCGTCCTAAGACCCACAGACCCAGTCATCCTGGCTGTCCCATAGTTGCTGGCTTCAAAGCACCAACTGAACGTATATCTGCCTTACTTGATCAACACCTGCAACACATAATACAAAAACTTCTCTTCTATATCAAGGACACCAGCCATTCCATAGTCTGTCTTAAATTGAAGCCCATCCCACTCCTTCTACCCACCTTGCTTGTCATCATTGATGCCACCTCCCTCTACACCGACATATTCCATGTACATTTTCTGCCTGCTGCTGAACATTTTCTCAATCAGCACCCACCTCATTCCAAACCTATGACATCCTTTCTGCTCACCTTAATCAACTTTATACTTACCAACAACCAGTTAACCTTTGAAGGGCAGACTTACAAACAGATCAGGGGTACAGCCACGGAAACCATAAAGGCTCCTCCCTATACCAATCATTCTTTCATGGGTCGATCCATAAGCCACCTTCAGCCCCTGGTCTCGTTTAGGTACAGTGACATCTTTGCTACATGGACTAATGGTGAGGATGATTTGTTAAAATTATTGGACTCTCTGAATACATTCTCCCAATTCAGTTTCACATGGTCCTATTCTGAATCCCTTGCCACATTCCTTGATGTTGATCTCATCCTCCCCAAGGGCCAGCTTCACACTTCTGCTCACATTAAACCTATTAGCAAACAATGTTACTTACATTTTGACAGTTTCCATCCTTTCCATATCAAATGTTCCCACCCATACAGCCTTGGCATTCAAGGCAGACGTATTTGTTCAGATCCGAACTCCTTATTGCAATGCACCACCATTCTCACCTATTAACCAACTCCTACTACAAGGCTTAAAGTTCCTAAAATCACACCTTGTAATAAGGTCCACCACATCTAGAACAGCTTTTCGTTGCCCTCTCAATCACCATATTATCCTTGTCAGACCCTATGCTGCACCCATCACCCTACCCTAAGGCTCCTGTCCCTGTGACCATTCCCGATGCAAGACTTGCCCTATGCACCCTCCTACCACCACTTATACCAGCCCTGTAACTGGAAAAACCTACCATCAAGGGGAGAGACACCTGTGATATAACACATCTTATATCAGCTGTTATGTAAGCACTGTTCAACCTTTTACATCAGCATGATTACCGCCAAATTATCAATTTGGATGGGTGGGCATAGGTAGAGGGTGTATACTGGCAACAAACAATATCCTGTTGCAGAGCATGCACAACATGATAGTCATGACCTCGGGACCTGTTTCAGCACATGTGCCATCTCTATACTTCCCCCCGACACCATTTCTTCAAACTCCGCAGGCGGGAACTGGTGCTACAACATGTCCTTGGTTCTCGCCACGTTTACGTTAATTTATTTGGGCTCAGTGTTTATTCATGGTAAGTATTTCCTTCTTGACTTTGGTTTAGTTTTCTACATCTTTCATTTCTTGTCCCGTCTATTTTTAGCCATCCCCCTCCCACTTCTATCACATACGACGCACTTAGGTTTTTGCTCTTATTAATTCGTGCACGATGTTTTAGCAGAAATCTCTGTCTTGCATATTACCCTGTCTTCCACCTTTATGTGACAGGTTTCAAATCTCATCTGGTCTCTCCAATAATCAGTCTTACCTTCTCATCCTGTCCAGTAAGTCTCTCCTGATCTGGGGTTCTGGATAACTTTTCCTTCCACCCCTCCTCCTTCCCATTCTGCCAGAAGAAGGTGCCACTGACTCTGAAAGCTTGCATAAACAGTACCTTTTATATGTGTGTTTTTCTGCTGCTGCTCTGTGTGTAGATTTTTTTATCTATTCAATACATTATATTTTCAAAAATCGATTATTTTCGTTGTTATATTACCCCATGTGGCCATAATTCCTTGTTACCTAGCCCTCCTGTCAGTCTTTGTTGTCATTTATCTTGTTCAAACTGTCGTCTGTTTTCTACCTAAGGTGCTATTAATTTATTTATCTGAATCACTCAGATTAAACAGTACTGTGCCCCTGATTAACCAGTACTGTGCCCCTGCAGCTTTTATAGTACTGATTTCCATGCACATAGATGGGCCCATTGTTATTTATGAATTTGCATATAACAGTTCCATTGTTATTAAAGAATTTGCCTGTAACAATTTGTTTATGTTTCACTATACTGCAGGGCCTTCTCCCAATCATCTTTTGCCAATTTATTTGGAAATTTTGCAGCTATGTTCTTTCCCACCCTCCACTTACCTTGTCTGTATGTAATTCTTTCACATTTTTGTGTGTTTTTCACCAAACTGCTCTGATCAACTTTTACTGCCGTCTGCTACAGTACTTCATTTGCCAGGCACTGTAGTTTAGATTTTCTCCAATGACTTCCTCTTTCTGTTTTTGCAGTTTTGAAATTTTTTGTTGGTTTTCATGACTTTCCCTATCAATTTTTTCCAATCTTTTTTTGTGACATATAGGGCAATTTTCTGGCGAGAATTTCTCGTGCACTCATTACCTCTTGTTAACCCTCGTATGTTCTCATGATTTTTGCATGGATTTTTCTGAATGTTTTCATTGTTTTTCTTCCATTTTTCTATTTTTTCCCACTCTCTGCTTCTCTTTGTTAACACCTCCACCACCTCTAACACCCCAAAACCTCCTCTATCAGCATGATGAATCCCATCAGTTATTACACCCCTACTTTTCAAAAACATGCTTTTGCATTACCAAAACTAATGTCTCAATTTCTGTTTCTTGTAATCTTTTTGTACCTTTGAGTTACCCCCAAAGACCTAACACTAAAAGTCCATGTTTCTAGACTTAATCCTACTCTTCACCAGCCTCTTTTACAGTTCCAAATACAGCAATCTCTTACACTTGCCTAGCTCATCTGTGACCTACATGCCTCATCGGCCAATTTTCACTACACTAGACTTCTTTTCTTCTACTTATCTGCCCCTCATATTTGCTTGGATGGTATCACCCGCCAAGCAAACTTCAAATTGCAACAACATGTTATACTTCACCTCAGAAAGCTGTCCCACCTTCTCCTAAACTAGCTCAACACTGATGTTTCCCTTCCTGTCTCTCTACGGCTCCCTAAACAGCCACACCATCAACCACCACTCCTGTCCTACAAACCGAGCTTCACCAACATCCTTAACATCCCCCCAGCCTCCATCAGTACCTTCCAGACTAATAATAACTCATAATCACAAAATGGGTCACAACAGTACAGTGTTCTCAACCTCTTGTTTAATGCACACTCCCCTCCTGAATTATCTCTGTTATCCATGGGTCTCACTTTCAGCCCTAAACCTGCATTTAATGCTGCTGCTTTGGTAAAGGACATTCTTTTCTTCACACATAATGTCAACTGTACATATTACTTTGCAGCTCAATCCCATAACCCTTCCTACAGCAAACCTGACATTGAACTCTGCCTTGTACAGACCATGATCCCATCTTGATCCACCACCATTACCTCAAAATCATCCCTTACAAGCCTTCCAAGAATTCCTGACATCCAGCATTGCTTCACAACACTTTCTCAGACCTCTACAATATGACCTTAACCTCTCCTCTGCAGAGCTCCAGGCTCTTCATTCCCTAAAGCTGATGACTCCCCCATTAACCTCCAAGCAGGCAAGGTATCTACCACTGTGGTATCTGACTGACAGAAGTATGTAAGTGAAGGTCTGCGCCAGCTGTCTGACACCTCTACATACAGCATCTGCCATCAAGATCCAATATCTGTGATTCAAACTGACCTTCAGTCTCTCCTTAACATCTCAGGCCCCTCACAAGGACTAACACCTCAATCCATACAACTTTTACCCCACCCAAACCATGCACCCTCACCTTTTACCTTCTTCCTAAGATCTGCAAACTCAGTCATCCTGGCCATCTCATAGTTGCCGGCTTTATTCCTTGAGCAGGTGCGCCAATGTCATAACATGTGCGGGCACACGGTGTCAAAAGCTGTCATTATGCTTCCAAGGGAAACATGTATGACCTTAATCACAGATTAATTTTATTTATTTAAACAACAATGCAATAAACTTATATTACATCACTAATTTACTTTATGATTAAACAAATAGGAAACATTCATATTATTCTATTGCTGCAGCTGTCATATCAATCTATTCCAACACTTTTTTAAGCACATACTGAACAAAAACACGCTTTCATTGCAGTGTAAAAGGAGAAAGGCTTATATGCACTGTTTTTACATGTACTTTGCAAACAAAGCTATGGCATGAATTACACCTTATGGAAGTAGATTTGTTTCTCACTTGTCCATATGTCACACTCTGACCTCTTTTCTTGGTGGTAGACTCCTCGGTACTTTCAACAGGTTGATCTTTGTATTTCGCGAGGAATGTTGCAATGTTGGCAGGAAGTGAAGGAATATTAGCTCTTTCCACTAGTTTGAGGCTTCATAACAGACAGTGCTAAATCTTTCAAGAAAATTCTTCTCTTCTTTTCTGGATTTGTCTCATTTCCATGAAAAATTATTTGAGCATTGATTCCTGTTATCTCCATTAGACCATACAGCCATCTTCTTGTCACCCATGCGATGGAATATGCACCTCCCAGCTGATTGACTTTGTCTACTTCTCCCTTTGTTACATTGTAATCTAAAACTATCTCTGGTTTACCTGTCAATGGTTCCAAAATCGTGCATAGTTGAAAGTAATATAACTGCCTTGTTTTGTTTTAGCACATACAAAACTAACATCATATCATTCTGAAACCAAATAAAGAGGAGTGGGTAGCTCTACATTTCCCAGGTAAAAATTCTTGTGGGATCTCGCATTTCTTTCTTCTCAACATGCCGATGCATGTTAGTAACTTTTTCAAAAGGGAGTTGGCTACGGAATAGCTAGTGTACCAATTATCAATTGTAACATTTCTTCCTGAGCCTTCCTACAATATCACAGGAAGAATTAGAAACATCATATGGTCCTTTATGTTGTTTTCCACAATATACTTTAATGTTACTAGTGAATCTTTATCCCATACTTCACTGGTTTGTTCGGGATATACTGAACAAAAAAACAGCAACTCCGGAAAGCTTGCAACTTTTTGTCTACTGTCACAAATTGTCCTACACTATAAGCATTCTTGCAGTTCACAACAAAGGCACCCAGTGTTTGCCTTATTGCAGCAAGTTTTCAGTTACTCTTCTTTCTTGCCTTGTCCTCTTGTCGCCAAAATGGATACACTGTAAAAGGAACAGAAATCTTCCGTATCTGATCACAGCTCTCGTAATCTCCATACCAGTACCATCTGCTGTCCACAGATCAGTGGCATTTGTGTGATTTGGTTTCTTAGTCCCGATGAGATACGGCAATCCCAACAACACCCTTTCTCTGGAATATTGTATACATTCTTTCTTAGATTGAATGAATCTGTTTGTGTATTTTACAATTTCATCATTTCCAGGCTACGTATTGTCCATAAAGCCTCTGTTTCACTTCTGACCCCTCTGGCAACATGTGTATGCCTAGGGAATATTTTCACAATATTCTTTCTTTTTGTTTTCAAAGTCACATTAGGACATATTTTATTCCATTTACATGTTTTGTCCTCACCAGAGGAGAGTGGCTCTTCACAGTCATCATGTGAATCGTGGTCACTTCGTGTGATAAATTCCTCTTCTTCTTCAGAGTCGTCATCATTTTTGTTGTCAGGTACAGAGTTGATCTCTGGATCCTCATTCCAGCCTCAATCAAGCTCGTTGTCTCTCAGCTTTGACCTCTCCTGCACAGTGATATATCTGTTGTGACGTATTATCTTTCGATTTGATTAAAAAGGAACGAAATAAAAGTGAAGGAAAAATTACTTACATGACCAGGTGCGTGGCGTACTTTGTACGCTAAGGTGACACACTCGTGATTTATTTTAAATTATTGTAACTCAAGTGAACCTATGATAACACAACTTCTCACTGTGCTATCTAAAACAATCATGCAGGTATAGGTAGGAGCTTCCTATTGTAAAACAACAATTGAACTGAGCACAACAATGTTATTTGCAGTTGGCGCACTTAATACACAGGCTAGTCCACTCGAGGGTTAAAGCACCAGGTGAATGTATATCTGCCTTAGTTGGTCAACACTTCCAAAACATAGTACAAAGACTTCCTCCCTATATCAAAGGCACCAACCATTTCCTAGATCTTCTGAAATTCATGCCCATCCTACTTCCACCACCCACCTTGCTTGTTGCTACTGATGCCACCTCCCTCTTTACCAACATCCCCCAGAAGCAAGATCTGTCTGCTCCTGAACATTTCCTCAGTCACAACCCACCTGATTTCAAACCTTTGACATCTGTCCTGCTCATCTTAATCACCTTTATACTTACCAACAACTACTATGCCAACCTTTCATGGTTTGCTTGCAGGAGGCTTTTCTGAGTCCATACGGCTTTGGATACCAGCTGTTACATAAACATTGTTTGGCCTTTTGCATCAGCATACCTACCACCAAGTTATCAGTTGGGATGAATGGGCATTGGCAGAGGGTGTGTACTGGCAACACACAATATCCTGTTACAAACTGTGCCCTATGACATGACCTCGGTGCCTGTTTCGCTACACATGCCATCTGGTTTTTTCCCCCAGACACCAGCTTCTCACAGCTCCACAGATGGGAAGTGGTGTTACCACATATCCTTGGTTCTTGCCCCCATCTGGACGGAATTTACGTTAATTTCTTTGGTTCAAATGGCTCTGAGCACTATGGGACTTAACTGCTGAGGTCGTCCCCTAGAACTTAGAACTACTTAAACCTAACTAACCTAAGGACATCACACACATCCATGCCTGAGGCAGGATTCGAACCTGAGACCGTAGTCGCGTGGTTCCAGACTGTAGCACCTAGAACTGCTCGGCCACTCCAGCTGGCTAATTTCTTTGGTCTCAGCATTTTTTCACAGTAACTATTTCTTTCTTCACTCTTGTTTTAGATTTCTACATCTTTTGTTTTCTGAGCTATTTTTTGTGGTCCCCTCCAACCTCTGTCACATACACTGCACTTAACTTTTTGCTCTTATTAACTCTTGCACAATGTTTTAGCATCAATCTCTGTGTTGCTTATTACCCTGTCTTCCACCTTTACACTCACAGGTTTTCAAGTCTTGTCCAGAGAAGTCCCCACTGATTAGCCTTTCTTTCTTATCCTGTCCAGTAAGTCTCCTCTGACACAGAGTTCTGGGTGACTTTTCCAAGCTCTACCCCTACATCACCAGGACTTTCCCTTCACCTCCTTCATCCCCTTCAGCCCTTCTGCTAGAAGGAGTCACTGCCTCCAAAAGCTTGCATACATAATACCTTTCACGCATGCTTCAGTGCATATGTTCATTACATTTAAAAAAAGTGATTATTAAAAAGGTAGAATGGAATTTGTGATTAGTCTTGATGAACAGTTGGGCTGAATTCTGTCTCTTAAAAATATGATCTGTTGGGTGTCCACCTAAAACACCAAAACCAACCTGTCTTTTTAGTCAGGTAGTGTTTGGACTTAGTGCCAAGTAAATATAGGAAAAAAGTAACAAGGAGGTGTGCATTATACACAAGAAGAACCATTAGAAAAAAGATATCTTATTGACATACAGGAAGTTCCTTTCTACACAGCATCGAGTATTAAAATATCTCACACAGAAACCAATCTGTAATTAAGTGGAAATAAAATATAAACTGACTCCTTCAATTATTTTGTTCATTCTCAAACCATTTTAATTTTGGATCATAATTTAATATCCACAAAGAAATATTTTCATGAGAGAGAAAAACGTGTGCTTCAAGTCAAAGGGTCATACATATAAAATATCCATTTAAGGGGTTAATTTCTTTGGCTGCCTTTAAAACTTGGGACACTTATCTCCAATTTTCAGTCTGATTGGGTCTGCAGCTGTGATAACTTTTTGAATGATTTCTTGATGCCTTCAGCTGCCATTATCTTTATTTTATGTATGATTGTACAGTTTCAGCCTTAGGCCATTTTCATGTGTGTTATGGATCATTTTTTGGTAGTATATTGTGCCATGTGTGTCTGTGCTGCTATGACTGCATGTAATGCTCATGAAATAAATTACACAGGTTTCTCGCTATTTTATTAGCATGTTACTTTCGAGCAGTAGTTTTAGAGCTCTTTATGAGGATTACATGCAGTCATAGGAGCGAGGACATACATGGCATAACGTACTACTAAAGAATCATCCATGAAATACTTGAAAATAGCCTAAGACCAAAACTGTACAATCATACACAAAATAAAGTGAATGGCAGCTGAACGCATCATAAATAACAACAATAATAATAATTCTCTAAATTTGAGTCCTTTCATGTTCCATGAGGTATATATTGCATTTTCTAATTTGAACCACAGTACATTAATTACATTTATTATGAGCTGTTTTTTCTTCTTTAAATATGATTTTTTGAATACAAGAGAATATGTTTTGAATTTAATTGGTTTAAATTCAATGGTGTAGCTGAAATAAGAGAGATTGGTGAGGTTGGCTACAGTTTTAATGCATAATACAGGGAATAATTTCTCTGTATGTAAAACTTGTTAAGAGATGTACAAATCAACTGACAGTGAAAGATGACAAGCATATAAATAATAGATGAATTTTTGTACAGAGCATGTGCAGTTACTACACCATCCTTGTAAATCTAATGATACCATTGATTAGCAACAAGACTTGGCTGAGAAAAGCTATCCGACACTTTTCCTGTCTTTAAGTTGTCTCATTTTCAGCCATGGGTAGCAATAGTGGAATTAAATTTTTGAAAACATCCAAAAATTGCACTTTGCATTTTTTATTATGAGCAGTTTCACTCTTCACATGAACAAGAGCTTCAACAGAATATACAGTTTAAAGTTGGTTGACAGTATTAAAGATTGCCTTTACAGTTGGGTGACAGCTCTAAAGATTAATTTGGGTGTTCTATATTACTTAAACTTATCTTTAAAGTATGGTAATAAGTGATGACACTGACATTGGCACTTGGTGCTGCCAATTTCAGTGTCATCATTTACTACTGTACTTTAAACATACTTTAAATGTAAGTTTAAGTACTATAGTACAGCCAAATTAATATTTAGAGCTGTCAGCAAACTGTAAAGGCAATCTTTAATATTGTCAACCAACTTCAAACTGTATATTCTGATGATGATGCTCTTGTTCATTTGACGATTGAAACAGGTAATAATAAAAAATACAAAGTGTACCTTGTGGCTCCCCCAGCAAACAATGCCTGCTCTTGGTGAATAGCAAAATTGTTGGGTCAAATGGCACTAACTCTTGTGGCAAAAATTAGCACATTATTAATGTTATTGAAGGTCCTATCATTCTAGTGAAACACTCAGTAATAAGTGTACCTCTTAGTGTTTCACTTACTGTTTATAAGTTTAGGGTAAAGAAATAGTGTGATGTCACGACTTAATGCACGATAACAATTATTGCAGTAAGATACACTGCCATACAGCCTGCATTATTGGAGAAAGAGGCTGTGAAGGAGAGTGCAAGTTGTGTCCTACCTATGAGTCATATACACCTGCTGCTACTGCAGCGTGAGAACGGCTCCTATGTCACTTCGAGCGACTGTATATTCATGCCACCTTGAACCTAAATAAATGATATTAAATATAATTCAATCATTTTCAAAATCGGCACACTACCTTTTGTCATTCAGGAGAAGATTGTATAAAAATTTTAACACTGTAACTATCATAGTTTCGGAGATAAAAAAATACTAAAAAGTAAAAAACCGACACTTAGGGAACTAAATTCAGTTAGGAAATTTGATAATTTATCTTTTGGTATAATTGGGAAACATAAATCAAACTCTCAGTGTGCAGAAATAATTTATTGAGATTTTCATATTAAAACTAATATTATTTTTCATTTTTGTAATATAAAAATCAGACAAAGTTATTATTTGTGTCTAATATGGTTGTGGAAGTAAATGTGAGTAAATGAGACTGTATATGTGGGACATTGGTTTAATTTCAGTGTTGCATTATATACCATCTTAAGTAATCTGCAAGAGTTACACAAGCCTGTTGTGGGAAAATGATCCTAGGGGATTTACTCACTTTGTTGATGACGTATGTATAGGTGTGATTGCTATTGTAACAGAGCAGCCAGAAAGTCAGCTGGAGTAAAATCAGTATCTAAAGAATATTTCCAGAATTATTGCCTTTTCGTTTTCATTTATTAAACATTACTTTAATATTTGTATGTCAGAATGACGTAAATGCATATGTGTATAAGGATTGGTGCAGGCCAGTTTTGGCATTGAGCATTCTGATTGGCAGTGAGTATGGTCAGCCAATCAGAACAGAGATGGTTCCCGCTCGTTACCAGATAGTTATACTGGGAGTGGGCTGCAAGGAGGGAGTTGCTCGCTAGCTTTGAACGTGGACGGTCATGTTACTAGTGCGAGTCAAAATAACATGTAAAATGAAGAAATATTTGGGTCCTTGCATCCAGATTGTGTGGCCATAATAGCAGTTGCATTTACGGACAGTTTTGTGAAGTTTGGAAGTTTTGGAATTGTTTTGTTGGAAAGATATTAGCGTGTGAAAATTTGGCCTTCATAGTATTTGCGTGGAATGTTTCAGTATTCAACAACTGAGCAGTTTTGGTGAGCGATTTCTTTTTTAGAAATCCACAAGAAGGACTGAATGTAATAACAGAGATTAGTGGTGAAATTAATGACTGTGAAACTGTTTAGTTCCGGTTGGGTGTGGACAGATTTCTGGCTGTTGTGTGTATGAAATGTGTGTATGAATTGTGAACTGGAAGAAAATAGCCAATTGTTCAAATGTGGACTGAATAGTACCGTTTCTTTGGCAATAAGAACAAAATAAACACTTTTGTGTGGAAATTTTGGACATTATTTTCCAGACGCTAATCCATTTTCTTACTGCTCAATAAAATTGAATGATAGTTTTTCCACAGATCTTTCTTTCATTACTAGAGTTGTGCAGCCTCAGTAAATGGTGTTTTTTTTATCAACACTGCTTTTACATCATCTTGCAATTATTTACGTTGCAGAGTGAAGGGACATCGTGTTTCTTAATTTTAATGTGCAGCCAGCACAGAGAACAAAACCCCGCACCACCGCAATTGGTGCTTTATCGGCCGGGAAAAACAATAGTGAAGTTCAGATGTGTAGGAACTTTATAAGAGCAGCAGTGTCCATTGAACTCGTGATGTTTTCACATGCGTGTGTAAAAGGAACTATATTGGGATAATTGACACGTGTGCAAATGAACTTTCGTCAAGAATTGGCAGCCAGTGGAACGAGGTGGCAGGCTACGTTGGTGACCACAGAACTTTGAGAGATGGCATTGCAGCTGCAGCTGACCAGCATCTGGAGCAGTTGGAGCCATGGCAGAACCGGTGGCCTGTAATCTGGTCAAACGTAAGTGGAGCTCAGAAGACGGACCTGCTGTTTCATCTCGCTGCGCAGTCAACCGGACGAGGCCATGGATAAGTAGTATTCTACTTAAAGTTTTGTGTGTGTGTGTCAAGCAACTTAGCAGAATAGCTGAAAGGAATCACGAAATTGTAGATGAGAAACTGAAGGTAGATTTAGGTAATGTAAATTACGAAGATGATTCAATTATAGGTAATTTCAGTTTTGATGTATCCCGAACAGAGGACAGTGGTTTACCTGAGTCAATATCGTCTAACTATGGTGTAGATAATGAACTGAGCATGGTGGAAGCCAATGCTAAATATATACCTGTTACTGTTAAAGAAATGAAACAGGAGCCATTGTCAGGGGCTTGTCAACCAAAAGATAGTGTTTCAGATATGTTTGTAAATATTCTCAAACATATAAAGGAGATAGGTTCAGATATTAAATGTTCAGTAAGTTCTGATACTGACACAAAAATTAATAGAATGGGTAATGACATTGATAGCAAAATGAATACATTAGGTACGGCTATGGATACCAAAATGAATAAATTAGGTTTGGAAATAAATAAGTTACACACTGTAGTTGATCAGGGGTTTACTAACTTGTCAGTAGAAATGGAAGCTAAAATGGAGGATAAAATTTCGAATTTGAGAGATTCTTGGAAAAATGATATGACTTTGTTCAGTAACAATGTTAAAAGTGACATTAATCAGGTCAGACAAGAATGTAATATTGCTATTGTGACAGTGAAAAGTGAACTAACTACACAGACTGAGCAAGTTGCTGAGGTAAACCAACAGTCAAAGCAACAGTTATGTTTAGAATTAGCCAAAGTTAATGAACAGGTCTATCATGTAGAAAAGCACTGTGAGGAAAGTCACACCATGTTAGAGAGTCAAATCAAAGATGGAAAAGATGTATGTGCGAAGTTTGGTGTGCACATAGCGAGTAAAATTACTAACATTGAAACTAATATCCAACAGTTTAGTACAGGCGTGAATGAGCAGTTCTGTGAGCATGAAAGCAAACAAAAGTAGAGCAAAAGGCTAACAACCATAGTGGCTGTATAGTATCTAACACTGTTGTAGATTCATCTGAAATTGCCTATGTTACTCATCGCCAGTTTTTACGAATCGATCCCAGTAAAAATGTTCACCCTAAACAATTTTGGAGTGACTTTGATGAGGTTTTGCCAAAAGTATGGAGTGATAAGCAGAAGATTGGATTCATTACTTCATATTTGATGGGAGAGGCAAGAATTTGAGGAAACTTGGCCTCAGATAAATACGATAAATTAGCGAAATATAAGCAAGCCTTTTTTTAAGAGTATTGGGGAAAACGGAAACAAATGGAGGTTTTAAATAAATTTTGGTCAGGGGAAAAGTATGATCCAAAGAGAGAGGTCATTACAAGATTTGTACGGAAATGGGTAACTACTTTGTCATATTTAAATGCCAAGGTTGAAACAGAACAAATTAATATGGGAATTGAAAACAAGTTGCCATTGTATTGGAGGAACAAGATAATATCGGCCGCCAGGGATGACATTGACTGGTTTCCAGTTTATCCATTATTTGGAAAGGGTGTAAAATATTTTAAAAGAGGAAGAAAGTACTAGGAGAGATTTTAGGCCTCCTGCTAGACCAAATGACAATAGAGCTTAAATTAATGTAAACAGAATAGGCATACAGCGTACAAACAGTTACAGAGACAGATATAGGGGGAGAGGGGGCTCTGTTGGAAATAAGTTCAATGACTGAGTACAATACTTTGATTGCCGTCAGCTGCAGTCTGATGACGGAATGGGTAGGCGCAGCCCAACAGGTGACAGAAACATCAGAGGCAGTGACATCACATGGGAGAGAAACTGAAAGCAGTCTGTAATGGCACTAGCGTTTACAGACTGAAATCATGTAAGTTAAACCCACTACTGACACCCTTTGTAAAGAAGGCACCAAATAAACAGCAGGGGGGGGGGGGTATTATAGAAAACAGTCAGGCAGGGGAGAGTGGCACTGTAACAAAGTGTTTGTTTGGGAAATGAAATAGCATCTTGTGAAAGGAAAAGTCAAAATAGAAATCGTAGGAACCATGTTAGTGGGGAACTAGGTACAGAAAGTGAAGATTCAGATCAGGAGATGGGGGTGGTTCAGCACTGCAAAACAGATGAGAGGCCTACCAGAGACGGTGGAAGTAGCATTATTATTGGGGTAACAGTTGTGTAGGTACCCAAGGAAGAATATAATAGAGCAGAGGAGATTGTATATAGATTGAATGAAGTAATTTCAAATAGTGAGGAAGGAGGGTCACAAGAAGAGGAACGAGTAAATGAATTTGAAAATTCTGACAACATCTTGGGGAGGGTTGCGGAATTACAGGTTATTAAAGAGGGTGAGAAGCTAGAGAAATATTTTGATTTATCAATAGTGGACAGGATAGTTAAAGCTGCCACTACTAACGAAGTGAAAGAGGACCCAGTTAAGGATGTCTACTTTCCACAGAAGGAGTAGGTTTTGATAGGCGTGAAGTACTGCAGGATTTACTAGATGAACCTGAGTCTGTAGTCAGAGAAGAATATATTGGACAACCTATAATTGAGGTGACAGTGTTTGAAGGAAAGGTTCCTTGTCTAATTGACACTGGTTCTTAAGCTTGTGCAGTGTCCCAGAATTTTGTGAATGCTCTCCCTAAAAGCAAGCAAATTGTTATAATGCCTGTGAGAGGGCTGAAAATTGTGGTGGCCACTGGGAAAAGTAAGAAGGTAGTTAAACAGGAAATATTGCTACCAATCATAAGTGGAGTACAAATAGAATTAAATTTTTTGATTATTAATGGACTCAGTGTTGAAATGTTGGTAAGTGTTGATTTCTTACACAAATATGAAGGGTGGGTTAATTTTGGGACAAATGATGTGGTTATTAGAGTACATGAAAAACCTGTAGTTATTCTATTCATTGGAAAAAGACAAAGTGTAAACAAAGAACAAAGTGACATTCCAATATGGTACTGCAGGGTGGCTACATTGATCGAAGGCTATAATGAATATGGTGAAAGAAAGGAAGTGCTTCCTTCTGAGATAGAAAATGTCAGTATTAGGATCGACAAAAAATTAGAAGAAATAATGGATTTGACTGACATACAAAAGGATGATTTGAGACAAATTTCAAACAATCATTGTGAAGTGTTTTCAGACCAGCTGGGACTAGTTCGGAATTATGAGTGCTATTTGACTGTAAAAGAGGATGCACATTTTTTCTGAAAGGCATTTGCTGTTCCAGAAGTACATAAAGAGGCAGTTCGAGATATCATTCAGAAAATGCTCGAATGGGGAATCATAGAGAGGGCAATTAGTGTGTATAATAACCCATTGGTTGTAGTACTTAAGAAGGATGGTACCATTAGGTTTGCTTTGGACACCCAAGCATTAAATAAAACTATATTGCCAGAAAGTGATAGGCCTGAGAACATAGAAAAATTATTACAAAAATTTAAAGGTGCTAAATTTTTTATGTCCATGGATGTAACGTGTGGTTACTGGAACCTACCTTTGGCAAAAGAATCTCGAAAGTACACAGCTTTCCTGTTTGAGGGGAGATGTTATCACTATAAGGTTGTGCCCTTTAGATAAAACATTGGCATTTGTGCGTTTGTTAGGGCAATGTCCCAGGTTCTAGGTGACCAACTGCTTAGGAGAATTACTGATTATGTGGACAATGTATAAATCTCAACTCCTACTTGGAATGATCACTGTATGTTGTTAGACAAAGTATTAGATGCAATTAAAAAAGGTGTAATGAAACTGAAACTGGACAAAACAGAATTTGTGAAGAAAGAAATTAAATTTCTGTGACATATTGTTAGCGGCAATGGGATAATGTCTGATCCAGAAAAGATAAAAGCCATTAGAGATTATGCAGCACCGACCACAAGGAAAGAGTTAAAGGTATGTTTGGCCTTTGAGGGAACTCTTAAAGAAAAATGTACCCTATAAGTGGGCTAATGAGTGTCAAAGGGCATTTGAAGAACTCAAAGAGGCACTGGTGAATAGTCAGATTTTAAACCATCCTTATTTTTTCAAGCACTTTTGTCTTGGACCTGATGCCTGTGGTTATGGTCTGGGGGTAGAATTATTTCAAACTGAAACAGTGGAAGAAAATCAGCTACATAAAACAATAGCTTTTGCTAGTCGGTCATTGCAGCAAGCTGAAAAGAATTATAGCATTTCAGAATTAGAAGCATTAACCATATTTTTGGTTTACAGAAATTTGAGCAATACTTGTTGGGCCATAAAGTTTTAGTTTTCAGTGACCATAGTGCAGTAACGTAACCTACAGATGTGCCAACTTAAACAAAGCAGACTTTGGAGGTGGGCCATGTGTATCCAGCAATTTGATTTTCGCATAGAACGCATAAAAAGCTCCGAAAACATTGTGGCGGAAGCATTATCTCAGTATGTAAAGGAGAACGAGCAGTATGGAGATTTCTTAGGAACACGGGATTGCGATGAAGTTTTGCTGGCGGTCATTCAGTTACAGGAAGAGGGACCAATGAAATGTATTTGTAAAAATCTCAGGCAGGAACAAAACCAAGATGACAATCTTAAGTTGGTAAAAAGCAGGTTAGGTTATCCTGACTTTCCTAAGTTAACAGAATATTACCAGATATACAAGGACATACTTTTTAGGCGGAGAAAGAACACTGATGAAAATTGGCATATTTGCTTTCCAGAACAACACATGGGCTTACTTATTGATTATATACATGGGAAATATGAACATTATGGAGCCCAGAAATGTGTTGCAAAGTTAAGTGTGGTAGTAATTTTTGATAAAATGTGGCTAAGAGCACAGAAAAGACTAGAATCTTGTGACAGGTGTCAAAAGATGAGAGCAAATAATAGAATTATTCATGGGAAAATGTATTCAGTGGAACCTCAGAATAGGTTGGATTTAGCAGCTGTGGACTTGTTTGGTCATTTGCCAGTTTCAAGGGGAGGTTGCAAGTATGTATTTGTGCTAATAGATGGTGTTACTAAGTCCGTGAGATTTTATTCTATTAAAAAGGCCAATGCTAAAGTAATTGTGAATAAACTAGAGAAAGACTATTTTGTAAACATTGGGGTGCCAAAAGCAGTATTATCTGATAATGGGCCACAATTTATTTCTAAGCAATTTGCATTATGCTTAAGCAAAAGAAACATAGAACATACAAAAATTTCTGCCTATTTTACACAGGGGAATATGTGTGAAACGATCATGAAAGAACTAAACCATCTCTGTAGACCATACTGTCACAAGAAGCATTCTGCTTGGACCAATTACTTAGAAAATTTCAAAGAAGTGATTAACCATCTAAAACATGAAGCCACTGGTTTTGCTCCAGTAGTTTTAATGTGTGGAATTAGACGTAATAACCTCTTGAATGAAATTTTCACTCTGCAGCGGTGTGTGGGCTGATATGAAACCTCCTGGCAGATTAAAACTGTGTGCAGGACCGAGACTCTAACTTGGGACCTTTGTCTTTCGCGGGCAAAGTTGGTAGAGCACTTGCTCACGAAAGGCAAAGGTCCTGAGTTTGAGTCTAGGTCTGGCACACAGTTTTAATCTGCCAGGAGGTCTAATAATCTCTTATTTGACCTGACAGGGTTCCATAATCTTACTCAATTGGCAATGGAACATAAGAAAAAATTAGCGTGAGCAAATATCAGAAAAAAAGGCTCTGGAGAGGAAAAGGAGACATGATGTGAGAGCATGTCCAACTAGATTTCAAATTGGTGACCTGGTGCTTGTAAAAACCAAAGAGAAATCAAAAAAGCTTATGGCTGAGACGAAAAAGTTTACTGGTGAATATGTGGGACCTTTTAGGATTGTTGCCAAACCTCATGCCAATGCTTGCAGACTAGAGTATGTCAAGTCACACAAATTACTAGGTTTAAGAAACATTATTGATTTAAAGAGGTATGTACTGAAGAATCAATTAAATAACAGTAACTAAGAAGTCTCAGAAGGTGTTGAACTCTATGCAATGCTAAGTGTATGACGAACAATACGTGCTCGAGTTATTGACAAATACTATTTCCGTTTCTTTTCCTGTTATCAATCATCCTCTTGTTCATTCAGAACTTTGACTATCGTCATTCCTTCTTCCCTATCAGTAAACAGTGTACTAAAGTAGTACGAAGTATACAGTGAGTGAGTGTCCCAGTAGAAACTAAGAAATGACTAATTAGATGAGAGAATTGCCTATTAATGACAGAAAATATTACTTTAAGGTGACCACACAGTAATATGAAGAGTAATACAAAAGTTTTTGCACCTGTAAAAACGTTGCAGTGTAAGAAATGTGTTTGAGGCAATAGAGGGCCTGTTCAAGGAAGTAAAGTCTAAAATGTGATGTGTTTTGAAAGCCACAGAGGTGAGCTTAGGATGTCTAATTTTCCCAAAGTTTTATGTAACTGGTAGAAATGTTGTTGTAAAGGTAGTGTGTTCAGAGGCTGTCTGCCTAATGAGTAAAAAGAAGTTTTGTATTTGAGATGACTTGAAAGCCACTGAGGTTGGCTTCTTTCAGTAGTATTTTTTCTTGAATATAGTGAATGAGGTGTGGTGGAGAGCCACACAAATTGGCTGGAGTTAGTTTCAGTAATGTGCAATAAAGAGCCACAGTAATTGGCCAGTAGTTTCAGTACTTTACTATAAGGACTTTTTGTATTTTTCTTGAATATTGTGCACAAGAAGTACAGAGCCACAGTGGTAGCATGAGTTATGTTCAAAATTCTTATACAAGGACTACTGGTAGTATTTGTCAGTAATTTATATACTTTATAAAAGGTGTGTCTAAGGTGTATTGTTGGAAGCCACAGAAGCTGGCGTAAAGGATTTTCAGTCTGTTACCACAATATGGTAAATTTTGTATATAGGATAAATGTGAGAACTTTGATCAAGCCACAGATGATGGCAAGGATATTTTTCAGAGATTTTTGTGAGGACTTTTCTATAGAATAGATATTCTTTGTAAATAGTATTATGTAACATGTGAGTAATATTTCAGTGATTTCATAAAATTGTTTCTCTTTTTTGTTGTAAGATGTATGCAGAAGGAGCTGCAGTACTGCAGGAGGTGGACTGAATGATTTTCAATGCTCAATAATTTTGTATTTCTTTATGTAACGTGTAATGATGTTTTTCAGAGCCACAGATGGTGTCAGAGATAACTTTTCTGGATATTTTACGATGTTGTATAGTCAGCAGAATTTATAACAGTAACTTGCTTAATGATTAAAACAGATTTTGGAAAAAGATTTCAGTAGTAGTGCCAATATTGGATACTGTTGATTTCTTGAGGGACAGTTAATTCACTTTTTTCTGAGGTGATTAATACTGAATTTAACTACTGTATATAAGATGTTGAGTTCTGATGGACTATGCATTTCTCTGAGAAAAAGGCAGAAGTAAATTGTGGAGGACAGTAAAGTTTTCAAAAAATTTTTCATGGAGTTCTTTGCTTTTGAATTGAGAGCAGCAATTGCTGACTAAAGTATATATGTGTGTTAGGTTAGGATGTAGATATTAACCATGGATACTTAGACGTAATGTATTTTGAAGGTACAAATAAATAAATAAATAAATTAATTAATTTAAAAAAATGAGATGACCCCCATATCGAAGTGAATATATTCTGTTAAGGTTCAGGAAAGGACACCCTACACAGTGCCTAAATTGTATTTTATTAATTTTTTGAATGCTGATAAGCGATGTAATACAATTACTATTTTTTCTTAAAGTCAAAATGAAAGATTTAAGAACTTTCGTTCGGAGAAGATTGTAATTTCAAGAAAAGTTCAATGTAAATATATTGCAAATTTAATTTTGAGAAAAATGTGATTTTGGAGAAAGATGGAAATTTTCTGTAAATTAATTTGATTGTATGCTATTCAGTCCTAGCCTTTGATATTCAATGTAATTTGGTTGATTGATGAAAACAAGTTTGATTAACAGTGTCATGGTAGTTCAAGATACAGCTTTTGTTTGCAATAAGAACCATACAATATATTCAGCAGAAATTTTGGGTTCTTAGGCCATGTGTGATGTCACGAATTAATGCGCGATAACAATTATTGCTGTAAGCTACACTGTCGTACAGCCTGCATTATTGGAGAAAGAGGCTGTGAAGGAGACTGCAAGTTGTGTCCTACCTATGAGTCATATACACCTGCTGCTACTGCAGGGTGAGAACGGCTCCTATGTCACTTCGAGCGACTGTATATTCATGCCACCTTGAACCTAAATAAATGATATTAAATATAATTCAATCATTTTCAAAATCGGCGCACTACCTTTTGTCATTCAGGAGAAGATTGTATAAAAATTTTAACACTGTAACTATCATAGTTTCGGAGATAAATAAAAATAATAAAAAGTAAAAAACCGACACTTAGAGAACTAAATTCAGTTAGGAAATTTGATAATTTATCTTTTGGTATAATTGGGAAACATAAATCAAACTCTCAGTGTGCAGAAATAATTTATTGAGATTTTCATATTAAAACTAAAATTATTTTTCATTTTTGTAATATAAAAATCAGACAAAGTTATTATTTGTGTCTAATATGGTTGTGGAAGTAAATGTGAGTAAATGAGACTGTATATGTGGGACATTGGTTTAATTTCAATGTTGCATTATATACCGTCTTAAGTAATCTGCAAGAGTTACACAAGCCTGTTGTGGGAAAATGATCCTAGGGAATTTACTCACTTTGTTGATGACGTATGTATAGGTGTGATTGCTATTGTAACAGAGCAGCCAGAAAGTCAGCTGGAGTAAAATCAGTATCTAAAGAATATTTCCAGAATTATTGCCTTTTTGTTTTCATTTAATTAACATTACTTTAATATTTGTATGTCAGAATGACTTAAATGCATATGTGTATAAGGATTGGTGCAGGCCAGTTTTGGCATTGAGCATTCTGATTGGCAGTGAGTATGGTCAGCCAATCAGAACTGAGATGGTTCCCGCTCGTTACCAGATAGTTATACTGGGAGAGGCTGCAAGGAGGGAGTCATTCACTAGCTTTGAACGTGGACGGTCATGTTACTAGTACGAGTCAAAATAACATGTAAAATGAAGAAATATTTGGGTCCTTGCATCCAGATTGTGTGGCCATAATAGCAGTTGCATTTACGGACAGTTTTGTGAAGTTTGGAAGTATTGGAATTTTTTTGTTGGAAAGATATTAGCGTGTGAAAATTTGGCCTTCATAGTATTTGCGTGGAATGTTTCAGTATTCAACAAATGAGCAGTTTTGGTGAGCAATTTCTTTTTTAGAAATCCACAAGAAGGACTGAATGTAATAACTGAGATAGTGGAGAAATTAATGACTGTGAAACTGTTGTTTAGTTCCGGTTGGGTGTGGACAGATTTCTGGCTGTTGTGTGTATGAAATGTGTATATGAATTGTGAGCTGGAAGAAAATAGCCAATAGTTTAAATGTGGACTGAATAGTACCACTTCTTTGGCTATACAGACAAAATAAACATTTTTGTGTGGAAATTTCGGACATTATTTTCCAGAAGCTAATCCATTTTCTTACTGCCCAATAAAATTGAATGATAGTTTTTCTACAGACTTTTCTTTCATTACTAGTGTTGTGCATCCTCAGTAATTGTAGATATTAGATCGAGTTTTTTTATCAACGCTGCTTTTACATCATCTTGTAAGTATCTACATTGCCGAGTGAAGGGACATCGAGCAGACGCTGTTCTGAGGTAATGTGCAGCCTGCACAGAGAACAAAATTAAGAGTGAATGTAATTCTTCTTTTGTGGTGAACTGTAAAATAAGCTCATCTGATTTTTGTATGCTATTGGGATAATTTTTATGATCCAAAAATTACAGCCATAGTTTGGTGGCTACTCGAGAATAGGCTGTCAGTCATATGTTTAATTAAGCAAGAAGTTCTATACCAATTGTGCCATTTCCTCCTATGACATGTATTGATTTTTTTAGTAAAACTTGTAGTCAGAAATAATCAGTAAAATGTATATGTCGTCTGACTAGGGCCTTCCGTTGGGTAGACCGTTCACCGGGTGCAAGTCTTTCGATTTGACCCCACTTTGGTGACATGCGCGTCGATGGGGATGAAATGACGATGATTAGGAAAACACAACACCCAGCCCCTGAGCAGAGAAAATCTCCAACTCAGCCAGGAATCGAACCTTGGCCCTTCTGTCATGCTGACCACTCAGATACCGGGGGCGGTCGAAGTAATCAGTGTAATTATTGAACTAAATATATGCAAACCTGAAAGAACATGGAATCTACGAAGTTTCCAACTGAAGCTCTTCTTTAAGCTGTAATGACCGATGTTGTAAGCAGCAAAAGAATGGGTAGAATGGCCACTAATGAATCTTGTGTCCACAGAATGGTTACATATAGGAAAATATGAATGAGGAAGCAACAGTAACAAATCAATATTGTAATAATTTTTTTCTGTATTTTACTAAGTAAGACTCATGGTGTACATGAAATACTGTACAACACTCATCAAAATATTTGGCACATCTCAGAAAGTTTTGCTTTAACCATTTTCATCAGGTACACTACATAAACATTATTTGATGTGAATAGTGTGTATAACTTGCATTTTTAAAAGTTTTTATTGAAAAAAGGAAATTATGAGCAGCATGGTGATTTCAATGAAATGAGTTTGTTTTGGCATGTGGTATTTAACCTATCCTTGTAGGTGCAAAAGTGACTGGTCTGTAGTAGTCAAGTCCTTGGCCCCAGCCTCTGGGTGCTGTGTTGTAATTGTTCAGCGTTTTGAATGAAAATCTGGCTGCAGGAGGCTGTTCCTGAACAATCTCAATAGAAGGCTCATAACTGTACACTGGAGCTGGAGGCACTGAAAGCAGAAGGTAACATTAATTGACAATTTGCTCTTGTTTTAAATAAGTACAATTTACTAATGTTGAAATGCACAAGAAAATTAAGAATTTCAAAGATAATTAAGAATTTCACCAGCAAATGGTGCACATTCAATGCATTAATATAAAATACAAGAATACAGTAACAAATTACATATTACACTTTGGCTGATCAGCAACCAACGTATTGTAACACACTGACATGGCTGTGAATTAGTAGCAAGATGTACATTACACAACTAACAGCACAAATGTCATCAGTCAAGGGAACCCAATGTTTGTGCATGAGATTTACCTCCGTTCTGCAAATTTTGTCACTATCGATAAGCTACATTCAGTTCGCACATGCTCTTATGTGCCGAAGCAAGTAAGTTTTGTGCTGTTGCGCTTTGTTTTTCTGTTCTATCAAGTTTTATTATTCTGTTTGAGATTAGTAATGCGACTGGGCTGTGGCTTAATGTGAAAACTGTAATCAGAAATATAATCATAATTTCCCCAAATACCCAGAAATGTGATCAATATTTTCAGCTCTGTGAAATTTCCACAAAGGAATATCTTAAAGCAGAATGCAGTGCCTACATTGCACTTTATCAAAGCCACTACTGCTGCTGTTCCACCCTATAGCTGACAGGTATCTTAAAGAAATAACAGAAGGCAAGCTCATGAAACTCGTGAATATGTGCTTAACATTATCAGTGAAAAAGAAAAAGCGGAGTGAAGTGCAAAATCAGTAAAATGCTGTATCATGCATGAAATTAAGAAACCTGAGACAGAACTAACACACATATCAGTGTGTATTAACAAAAAAACAATAGGCTCTGCTACTATTTCTCGATGTCACATGGAAATGGCTGGTCACTGCCATACAAATTGGCCCAACTTCCACTCTACATAGCAAACTTGCTTTACATCAAATAGAAAAATTTATTTTGGAGAGCTACATCACTTCCATATAACACAAAACTATTCAGAGATGCTTTGAGCTGACAGATTTTTTTTGTTGTTTTGACCCATATCTGAATGGCAATGATTTCTGGGTGCACTCCTGGGAAAAAAGTTCATAACCATACTGTTGACATATTTTAGCTGTTATAATTTTACTTCCTGGAATCTTCATGAGGGCTGAAAATTGAGGATATCATTACTGCGTAAATGTGTTTACAGAGGCAGTGTCACAAACTTGTATCATTTTAGGCTTGTCCTACAGTCGTCTATCCAGCAGCACATGGTGCACATGGACTGTTCTCAACGGATACTTGTCACAAAGGTAGTCTGGTGCTGAGACTGAAAGTATGCAAGTGAGCAGACATATTTTCACGTTAAGATATTTATATTTCACCAGATAAACAGTAAGTTGGGACAGCTTATGTGTAAAGATTTAATATAGTTCTAAACAACAACAAAATCAGGAAAAAAATTATGTTATCCTCAATATGTATTTTGGAAGTTATTGAAGCTAACAGATACATGTTTCTATATTGCTCATGTATTTTGAAGCAAGTCTTGAAATCACGACATTAATTTATATTGCGTTAGCTTGAAATATTTAATACATTCAATGACAGCTTTTCATCTGCAGTACCCCCAGCATTGATTTCACATGTAACATAAAATATATACAACATATTTCTTCTTTTAAAGAAGATTTTCATATTAGAGTATGAATAGATAAAACCTACTTCACTGTAAGGATGAGAAACATTATCACACTGACTGAAAAGTATAGATATAATAAACAGTCTAAGTATGTGACAATCAACAGTTCTTCTTCACAAATTACAAACAAAAACAAGAAGCATGCTAGATTGAAACTGTGAGCAGGACCAGGACTAACAGAGATCAGTTGTTTTCTTCACTAGACATGCTGACTCACCATATATGACACCTGGCCGAACACATAGTCTGCACATCTTTTGGACAGCACACATAAAATATTTATTGTTAACGGATGGCTAATACATAAATAAAATATAGTTCCTAATTTTTAAAAAGTTCCACATAATATGTTCACCTATTTGTTAAAGTTGTAATATAGAAACATAGTTTTGATTGTTACATGGCATTCTCCATCCCATTCACAGTTTCTTCAGCATTATTACTATTGCTTTGTAGGAAAGATGTTAGGGACTATTGAGGTGTCATTTGGTTCACAAGACATGATGTGATATCTCAGTAGGCAAATTGTTGTCTATTGAGCATTCATTTCACAAAGAGAAAAGGTCCTGCAGAAATGATGAGACGAACCCAGTAAGATCACAAAGATATTTTATCAAAACAGTGCTCTTTAGTTTGAGGAGCTATATTTTGTTACAATTAGTAGTAATACAAAAAATGCAAAAATAGATGTAGCCTCTGCATGCAGAAGCTTGAATGTTGGGTTGAAATATTGTTTTATTAATCAACAACGTGCAGTTCCAAACTTTTACCTACAAAAGGCAACAGAACTCTTACATAAAGCTATAACTACATCACTCGTGCAACATTATAAATCCTATTTGAAAAATCAGTGCTACTATGCTGAAAGATATCAATTATCATTCATTTGTCTCTGTTTAAGATTGTGCCCGCTGTTGTCTAAATGTATATCATATTGTTTTCATTCCATTTGATCACTAAAATATTTTACTGAAACTTCATTCTACAGATACATCTGTAACAATAAGCCACAAAATCAAGAATATGTATGTAAAACTTGTTTCAGTCCAATCTTAAGTTTTACCAGCAAACTGACTGTTTGTACTGCTCTCAGGTATCCGGCCATGTGCAGTCGTCTTTGTAACAGGATACTCCGATAGTGTACCATGCTGTTATCTTCACATGATACATCTTTGCTACATCCTACCTCCTTCGTGCTGTAATCTCTCCCCACCCCTTCCCCACTACTTGGTTATGCGAGGCATCGGATGGAGTAGTGGAGGATTGGCATCACTGAAGGCTGGGAGCGAACCTTGGTCTATCAGTACTTCTGTAGCCTCCATCGTGCATGTGAGTGGCTCTTGCTCAACGCTGCGATTTTAGTTGCCTTTACAATGGGTCCCAAACTTTGCTTGTGTGTAGCCACAGTCTCTTCTGTTTCCTCATATTTCATTGAGGTCCTTGTAGCCATGCAATGTTCTGCAACTGCAGATTTTATAAGTTGCTTAAGTTCAGTGTGTGTTTTGTGTTCCTTGGATCTTTCTTCAATTGCCTGCACAATCTGCCAAATGTATGCCTTTACATGGAATATGGTAAACATGTGGTTTGCGGAGCCCCAAGTTGTCTTTCACAGCACCTAATAGTACACACATTTTTGGAGATGGACAGAAAATGCACTTAATGTTACATCAAGCCAGGATTCTGCCAATTTTATTTGAGACTTCACTGGTGTATGGCAGATATGTCGTTGTCTTATGCTACTTGTCACATTCTATTTGCAAACAGAACATGATGAGGAGGGCAAGACAATGGCATATCTGTTGTACACTGGCAAAGTATGGAATAAAATGGGCATAATCCTGGTTCCACGTAACATTAAATGTGTTCTGTATTTTCGAACAGAATTCGATGAGGAGGATAAGATAATGTTTTATCTGTCATATACTGGCAAAGTATCAAATAAAATGGGCAGAGTCCTGGCTCAATGTAACATAAAATGTGTTTTCCATCCACCTCTGAAAATGCATGCACTATTAGGTATGGTGAAAGGAGGCTTGGAGCTCTGTAAACTGGGTGTTTACAGTATTCCATGTAAACGGGGTAAGGCACATATCAGGCAGACTGTGCAGGCAACTGAAGAAAGATCCAAGAACCACAGAACACCCATTGGACTTAAACAATCTACAAAATTGCCTGTCTATAGGGGACTCAATGAAGTATTAACAAATGAAAGTGTTAAGAAAGACCTCATAGTTTTGGGACTGTGTCCTGAAGGAGGCTATTGTAATTTGAGTTGCCAACAGGCTCATCAATACAACAGCTACATCCTAAGCAAAGCTTAGTCTGTGCAATATTGGAGGAAGAAAGCCTGCCAAGATAGCTCAAATACGGGCATGACATGGGGCTCCATAAACCAGGTGTATAGCATATTCCATGTAGTTGTGGTAAGGCATACAATGAGCAGACTGTGCGGGCAACCAAAGAAAGATGCAAGGAACACAGAAGACACACTGAACTTAAGGAACTAACAAAATCTGTAATTGCAGAACATTACATGGCTGCAATGGGTCCAATGTAGCATGAAGAAACAGTGGTATTAAGACACACACTGAACTTCAGCAACCTACAAAATTACATGGCTACAGGAGACTCAATGAACTATGAAGAAATAGAGGTATTAAGACAGACCCCACAGTTTTGGGACTGCATTCTACATAAATGCAGTAAGGTGTACATCTGTCAGACTGTGCAGACAATTAAAGAAAGATACAAGAAACACAGAAGACACTTAAGGAACTTACAAAATCTGTGGTTGCAGTACATTGCATGGATGCAGGAGACCCAATGAGGCATTAAGAAATGAAAGGAGGCTATTGAAATTTGAGTGGCCAACAGGTTGACCAACAGACATTCACTACACCCTAAGCAAAGCTTGGGACCCAGCACAGAGGCAACTAAAACCAAGGCATTAGCCAAGGGTCTGTTCTGTGCCTGACAGGAGCTACAAAAGTACTGAGAAACCAAGGTTCATGCCCAGCCTTCAGTGATGCCATCACCATACCACTCCACCTGACACATTGTGGGGGCAGGTAATGGGAGAAAGGGTGGGGAGACATCACAGTATAAAAGAGGTGGGATGTAGTGAAGACACTCTTTCTACTGGTATCACCTGATTATGATGGCAAGATACACTGCTGAAATATGATGTTATGAAGATGACTGCACTTGCCTGGATGCCTCAGAACAGCACAAACAGTCAATTTGCCAGGAAAGCTTACGATCACACATCAGACTCCTCTATGGGGAGGAGACATATCAGAGACTTAAGAAGCTGAATAAGATTCTTGACAGTAATGAGCTTCTACTCAGCTCTCTAGCCTTCCTGGTGAGGTGCCGTGACCACTGTATAATAACAATGTTCACGAAGAAATCATATAAAAACTGTGGCCACCCATCAGATCACAAGAAGAAGTAGTCTGGTCCTAGTAATTGAAAGGATCTAATACACACATTGGTGACTGGACACACCATCTAAGGAATTACTCACACTCCACTTAGAGATGACTTGTTTTTTCTCACCTAGTTCTTGGAACGGATTGATGCTGTCTCTTGGAATCATGTGGACTGATCCTGAAGCAGTATTACTGCCAAACAAGTCTCTAGGTTCAAATGGCTAGCAGTAAGAGAGCAACAACTGCAAGAAGAGCAATGACGAACCGTAATCAACTTCATGGGGAAAGAGATTGATCATGTGGGAAATCAGTTGTGGAAAAGGGACTCAACTTTGCACCAACACTGACTGCTGTACCTGTTGCAGATTTCCATCAGTGGTATATAACAAGTAATTTCCTCACCCATCACTGAAGATGTGGAAGAAAAACACCAGGAAATGTGCCATCCACTCACTAGAGCCTTTCCACCAGGTATGAACAACATGAAAGCAGAAAGAGCTGCCATTTGAGAAATACAGAATGACCTGAAATAGTTATTCTGCCTGAAGACAAAGGAAATGCAAGAGTACAATCACAAAATGTACAATCTACTTGATGATCCAGCACACAGAAAAGTGAAGGGAGATCTAATCAGCAGAATGAAGAACACGACCATTGAGCTTCTATGCCAGACCCTGTTGAAGGAAATCGTGAATGTCTTTGGGAAGCGCAAAAAGGATGGCACTATGGGACACAGTGTAGATGGGAAAGTCACCCACACTGATGTGTATCTCCATGCTGCAATCTGCCATCATACTTCACAGCATAGGGGAGTACTGCATACTCTTCAACCATCTTAAACATGTATTCAAGAAGAGTGGCTATCGCAGGAGATGTATGCACCTTGTCTTCAGGCAGAAGGTACAGTCCCAGCAAATAGAACATGAGGAGGGGGATAAGACAATGGTGTATCTGCTGTACGCCAGAAAATATCCAATAACATCAGCAGAATCCTGGTTTGATGTAACATTAAATGCATTTTCCATTCACCTCTACAAATGTGTGCACTATTAAGGCATGGTGGACTATTATTTTGGGCTCTGTGAACCAGGTGTACAGTGTATTCCATGTAAATGTGGTGAGGCATACATCGGTCAGGCTGTGTGGACAGTCAAAGAAAGAGGCAATGAACACATAAGACACGCTGAACTTAAGAAACCTACAAAATCTGTGGTTGTAGAACATTGCATTATTACAGGGGCTCAAAGAGGCATGAAACTGAGGTGTTAAGACAGACCTTGCAATTCTGTGACTATCTTCTGAAAGTGGCTATTCAAATTCAAGTGGTGAATTAACAGAGACAGAGGCTACACCCTAAGCAAAGCTTGGGACTCAGTGCTTTAGCTCACTAAAATCAAAGCATCAGCCAAGTGCCACTTACGCACCCTATGGGGGCTACAGAAGCACTGGGGGTTCATGGCTAGCTTTCGGTGATGCTGTCCACCCATCACCCATCACTCCACTCAATGCATTGTGAGACCTTGTAGTGGAGGAAGGAGCGGGGGGGAGATGACATGTAGCAATAGCAAAACACTTGTTTATCATGTATGAGGCATGTACGGAAAGTGAATACCACGTTAGAAAAAATAACTTATAAAAACATTTTTTTTTTCAAATTTACTTTTACAAGGAATATTTCTTAAAATACTTTTCTATATACAAACATCACCTCAGTTCTGAGAGTTCCAGAATCTGTACAGAAAATTGGAATAGAGATCAACATAAACATCATTTCTGCCCTTTTTATTGCTCATGAAAACCACACATTGCATGTTGTACCACTCTACCGTATCTTCCTTCGTCGTCGGCGTTGTCGTTGTTACCGTGAGACACCGTTATATCAAGAGGAAAGGCGCGTCGATCTTAGAGCATGAGATATGATGACCTTAAGCCATTGACAACACACAATGGTCACGGTAGCACCTGATTCCAGAATAGCTGCAGTACTTAGGATCTACAAACTATCCCCTCTTGACCAGGTCCTCAAAACTTAACTCGTAACGAGATCCCTTCAAAACAAATTGTCATAACGATCGTCTATAAAGGCTTCGCACAATGAGAAGAAATGTTACAGTTTATAGAATAATAACAGATACGACCAAACTGTCTTGTCTCTTCTATTTTATTTAACATAGCTTCGTTCACAGTTTCATTTTGCATTCACCACTCATTCACCGAAACCCTTTGATGAACAGTTTTGGTTGCTTGACACCAACAGTTAATGATAATGATACAGCTTTTCTCCTTTTTATAAATTGAAGCCCGCTCTCCGCGATATAATAAAAAAAAAAAAAAAAACGGTCTCAATACCGCGTCCCTCGTGAGATGCAAATAGACTTATCCCAGAATTGACCACCCTGTAGGTGTACTCAGTTCAATGACGACACTTTGCTATCCGCGAATTTGCGTAAATAAATGTCCATTTGTTAGTCTGATTATACACCGTAGCTATTTAAAATTCGCCCCTATGTTTTTCACAACGCACAGTAAGCACTTCTTTACTTGTTTTTTTTTTTTTTTTTTTTTTTTTCTAAGAGTAAACGGGAAAAAAAAGACACCGTATCATCGGCTTAGTCGATATAAAGCAAAACACCTTAATATGCCCAATTTTATCTCTTCTTATAGGATCGGCTATCTTACTCATTAATTTACTACATATTATTTCCAATAACACTAAACAGGTATCGCCGTTATATTTTAATGGTATTCAAAAGCATGTTACTATTATTATGACCGACCAAATCGTAACAAATTGCGCAGCGTGCGTTTTTAACGATAACGTTACGCTATTCAAGTTCCGTTACAGCTATCTTGACTCGTAATGTTACACGGCCCCCCCCAGACTGTGATGTCTTGAAGAGGGTTCCAGACAGAACAGGCTTATTTTTTTGTGTACTGTTTCGGCGAATACACTCACTCTCAGATTCACTCAACAAGTCAGTGCATACATTCTACAATATTTAAGTTGAGTTAATGGGCCTAGACAAAATGCCCATAACTAAATTCCACATTTGTTTATAGATTGTCTTAGAAACACTTTGCACTAATCACTTCATATTCACACCACACTTTTTTTTCTTGGATGAAGCCCTCAGTTCTTCAACCGACTGTGCAAGGCAGGGACCACAGCCGGGTTCGACGATTGGCATCCTAGGCCAAAACCCTTATCAGGCCACTTGTTTAACCAGAGAGGATTTGGTCCTTTTCTTTTCCTCTTAATTCCACTTTTAAATCATCCATCCTCGCTGTTCGGTGAGAGGATAAATCGTATTTCAGCATTGTCATTGTTGCTGATACCAAGAAGGTATCTCATGGAAATCGTCGGTACATTCTTTAATTTTCTTTGTAAGTTAGTATAAGTATGTATTTATCCACTGGTACTTTTATTTAGTCCACTCTGAGTGTAGTCTTGGTATCATTCAGTGTTTCTTGAATCTATATTTTGCTCATTATTGATAATACTTCTTCAGGTCTATGTGAGGGAACAAGCCTTTAATTACATCAGTATCACAATCTTCCAGGAGGTAGCTCCCTTCATGAGATATTTTCATTATTTTGTATGGACCTGTATATAAATATTGCCATTTATTATTCAGTCTTTTCCTGGTTGATGCTTTTGGGTGATTTCTCAATAAAATTTCTTCCCCTACATCATATGTGACTACTTTCTTCACATTTTTATCAAAACGGGTTTTTCTCAATTGTGCTTTATGCTTCAGGTTTTCATAGACCTTCTTCACCATATCTTCTTTCTTGGTAATCTTTTGTTCTATCGCAGGTAATTTCTTCATCCATTCTGGCACAATACTTTCACCAAATACTGTTTGGTTAGGTGAATAACCTGTCGATAAGTGTGGTAAGTCATTATACACTTTCTCAAATTCATAAATCCAATCGATCCATTTATAATGTTGTTTGGGTATGTACGTCCGTAAAAATAGGTTCAACTCTCGGAAGATTCTCTCAACTGGATTTCCACAAGGGTAAAATCTTGAGATGTAAATGTGCTGGATTCCTTATTCTTTCATAGTGTCTCTCCATACTTTGCTTGTATTATAAGCAATGTTGACTGTCAAGATCATTATAGGTTTGCCGAGCTCAGTTATATAGTTGTTGATAAATTTGTGTAACATGGGTCGAACATGGAGATTTTTCAAAGGATATAATTTCACATATTTTGAAACGAGATCATAGAAAGCCAAAACATATTTGAACCATCCACGTGTCAGGGGACATGTGCCACAGACATCACATGACACCAACATTAAAGGTTGTTGTGGGATGATCGGATGTAATTCTATCTTCCGACAATAGTTTATGGGTTTTGCCTTCTGACATATTTTGCACTTCTTAAGAATATTTGTAGCTAGACGTCCTAAATTTGGATGATAGCAGTATTGTGCTATTTTGGCTGTACATTTAGCGGCACCAAAATGACCCCAATTCAAGTGAGTGTACCATACTAGTGATTCTAAATATTAATTTGGAACACAAACTTTCCAAACATCTTCTTCATCCTTCCTTCGATACAATATTCCGGATTTTAATTGATACTGTTCTTGAGAGTGACTTAGCGTTTTGCTTTCAACAGCATGTCTAATGGCTTTCCACAACTTATCATCTTCTTGCAGTTGTGGAAGATTTCGACATAGCTGTGAAATCTGCCTCTCACAATATTGCCTTGATAAATTCATGACTTTAAAGTCAATAGTCTGTTCTTCACACTCGTCGTCATTCTTTCATTTTGGTAGTCTTGAAAGAGCATCGGCTATGATGTCTTTCCCTCTGATGTATTTGA
The DNA here is from genome assembly GCF_023898315.1 of Schistocerca nitens. Lineage (NCBI taxonomy): Eukaryota > Metazoa > Arthropoda > Insecta > Orthoptera > Acrididae > Schistocerca > Schistocerca nitens. The sequence goes on along the minus strand of NC_064614.1, from coordinate 250,941,680 downwards.
GCGTAATATCATATTCTTGCAGTAGCAAGGCCCACCGGGTTAAACGTGAATGGAACATCCTTCCTGTTAAAATAAAAGATAAAGCTTTGTGGTCACAGAATACAATGATCTTCTTTCCATATACAAAATAGCGAAACTTTCTAAGGGACCAGACCATGGCCAGTACTTCCAATTCAGTAGTACAATACGCACGTTCACAGCTAGAGAGTGTTCTGCTGGCAAACCCAATTATTTTGATGGTACTGATATCTTCTGGATTGTCCATCTGGAAAAGAGTGGCACCCAATCCTGTTTCAGAAGCATCCGCAGCAATACAAAAATCTTGATCAAGTCTCGGATGATGTAACAGTGGAGCATTAGTCAAAGCATTGCGGATGTTATCAAAAGCTTGCGTGCATTCGGAATTCCATTCCCACATGACATTTTTTCTTAACAGCCATAACAAACAGTTTTGGCTTCCTAACTGATTAGGTAAAAATCGTCGAAAAAATGAAACTAAGCTGATAAATGACTTTAATTCCATTCTATTCTTTGGATAAGCACATCTGTTAATTGCATCCATCTTTTTAGGATTTGGTTTTATCCCTTCAGGAGTAATTATATGTCCAAGAAATTTCAATTGGTTATGAGCAAACTTGGATTTGCTCAAATTCACAGTAACTCCGTATTCCAAAAATTTCGCAAAAACTCTTCTTAATAAGTCCAAATGTTCCTCCCAAGTTTCAGAAGCAATTAGTAAATCATCCACATATAAAGTAACTTCATTCAAAAGGTCTCTGCCCAGTATGGTATCTAATGTCGATATGAAAACACCACCGCTTATTTTCAACCCAAATGGCATGACGGTAAACTGGTAACTTCGGCCCAGAAAAACGAATGCAGTATATTTTCGAGATTCTTTCGATATTCTAGTTTGCCAATATGAACTACGCATATCCAAAGAAGTTAAGAAGCGGGCACCATAAAACTTTTGTACTAACTCTTCTAGGTTCTCCGGTCGCATTTGTACAGGTATAATGATCTTATTGATCTCTCTGGCATCCAACACCAATCTGATGTCACCATTGGGTTTAATTACCGCCACAAGAGGGTTACAATATTCGGAATCTGAGGGCTCAATAATACCCCATTCTAACATTTTATTGATTTCCTTTCTGACTACTTCTTTCTTTGTCCGTGGGATAGAATAGGAAGTACGACAAAAGAGTTTATGTGCATACGTCTTTATATGGTATTCAAAGTCTTTTATTATACCCGGACGTTTACTACAAATCGACTGATATGCTTCCAACAAGTAGTACAATTCGTCCCTTTGGATAACAGATAAATATTCTGATTCTAACACCTTTTCCTGCAATGACATTTTATCCATCATTTCTTCAGAACATTCAATAAGGCAGATATCATACACATTTTCATCATCAATACTGACATATTTTACCATTAGATTCATACACAATTGATTTGGAATTACTTGGTCCTTTCTAAGGGTGGCTGTCAAAACATTACCATTGGAATTAAATATACATTCACCTTTCTCTAAATTAATGATTGCACCGGTCTCACATAAAAAATCCAAACCCCAGATGCATGGTACTGTCATTTTAGGAACAACCAGGAATGTACTTTCTATTTGAGCCCCCTGTATTGTAATGTCGACATGTACCTGTTTCACAACTTTTTGCATTTTTGCACTGAACCCGCCAGACACAGTACATCCTGTGATAGGAAAAGTGGGCATTTTTACCCCTCGGCTTATCTGTTTTAAACAATCCAGTGTCATGACCCTAATAGTCGCTCCAGTATCAATTAATATTTCAACATCACCATTATTTATACTTGTTGGAATTATTGCCTGTAAAATTTGTCTGCATTTATTAGAAACTTCAGGTTTTTCTTCAATTAATTCATTCCTTATATCCTGATCATTATTGTCCCTTAATACTCTCAGTTCAAATTGATGCCTGCCTTCCTTCTCCTTTCCAGTCATCCTAGGAAGGCATTTGGTGACTGGTATTAGTTTAATCTATCTCGTTGAGTCATCGTTGGGGGTTCATGAACTTCCACAATCCGTACAGTATGATCCAAGTTATGGTATTCACCCCGTCGCACATTGGAGGCTCCTTCGTCCATTGGTATAGCTCCTTGTGCTGGATGAGGACTCGAGGCATTTGTTCCATCCTGCCGATGAACATTATGCTTCGAATTATCTTCCCTAGGTCGAATACAATTGGGTTCATCACTTGGGTACCTGTTACTCTTATTAATATCACTACTATGCACATTCGCGTCACCATATCGAGGTTTACCTCTAGCACAGTAAGTATCTCTTCTATATTTATTATAATCATTGTTTTTATTGCAACCATAGGACGAAGATTGTCCACGCTCCTGTGATGCGGGTTTGACCTGGTTTTCGGTATTATTATTATTATCATATGTTAAATTATTATTATAATTATTCGTATTACTATGAGTGTGAGTCGACATTTGATTACTACTCATTTGTCTTGCATCTTCCATAATCATATCTATAGAGTCAATCACCAACAAGAATTGTTCTAAATCGTGGTCAGGAACATTTATTAACTTTTCACATATATTTATGGGCAACCTTCCCTTCAAAACTCTGATCACTTCCTTGTGAGAAATTGGATCCCTCCAATAACGTGTCTTATTTATGTACTTTTCAAAATATTGCCTTAAAGTACTTCTTTTACTGTTAAAATACTCAGGTTGATAAACCTCTTTTTTTAATTTCCCTTGTTAATCGACGACCAGTATCTAGCCAAAAAAAGTTGTTCAAACTCAGCGCAAGTATGGCAACTTTCACTTACTTCGGCGGCCCATAATGCGGCTTCTCCGGTAATTTTGGATACTATAAATTGAAGTCGGTCGTGTTCTGACCAGCTACGTGGAAATATTCTTTTGAAATTATTGATAAAGATTTTCGGATGCAGGTTGTTCTTTTCAGTGGAGAATGTTGGGAATTGTCTACTTTTAAAAATGCTGTTCTCCACCTTTAAAGAAGACAAATATCCTCGCTGACCAAAAGAATCGTCATCTTTACCAATCGAATCATCAACTTCCCAATGCAAATTTTCACCAGAATTGTACTTCGTATTATCACATGTTCGGTTGTTTTTCGACCTATTCTCCGAACGTTCGTCCTCTGTCAACAAATTTTGTGATGACTTTCGTTCTAACTCTGCCAATTTATGATTGGTTTCCTTTTGACATTTAGGTAACTCATCAACTATTTTGTCTTTTATTTTCTGAATTTCGCTAGTGAAGAGCTTAATTAATTCATCATTTCTACTTAGGTGCTCATTGATATTTTCATTTGGCTGGGATCCAATAGTAGCCTTAACCTTGTCTACAATTTCATTTCCTTTTATTTCTATCCATTCAGATAGATCTTCATCAAGTCTTTTAGTTTGATCTACTAAATACTTGTCAATCCCCTTATGAGCATCGGACTCAAACTCGACTATTTGTTTCGAAAGCTCTTCTACCTGTGTGCTAGCATTGAAACAGCTGCTTTCACACTTAACCATCCTATTGGACAGGCCATCATAAATCTTCGAAACTACCTCATATTTCTTTTTTACGTCATGAAGTTTTCCCATTAAATTATTATATTGCCTTTCTAAGGTGTTAGAAAACTCTACATCTAGTTCCCCAAATTTCGCATTTAATTGAGTCTCCCAGCCCGCCTTTAATTTTTTCTTACTATTTTCCAGTTTATAATCAAAGGTGTTCAGTTAGCTTTCCAAAGAATTCATTTTAACTTCTAATGAACCAAATTTGGCCTCAAATTTTTCATTTAACTTTTGATTGTCCTCTTTTAATTGCTTATTATCTTTTTCTAGTGAACCAAGTCTTCCATTCATTACACCCATTTGAGTATTTATTGATACCAGCATATCAAATATTTTTTGATTAATATTTCCATTTTGAGGATCAACTTGCTGATCTACTTCCAAAACCTCAAGATCTTTATGTTCTCCCACGCTGCTTACCTTACTTATCATTGTATTTGAATCTCCTGACGGCTCTAAATCAATAACTGTATTATTATCTGTACATGTCTCCTGTCCCACATTGAGCTCATGGGATGCATCACCCATATCCTCTTCACTTTCCTCTCTCTCTCTACTCATTACTCTACTCAACTGCACATTATCATGTATTCTTTTCGTTCGTTTTGACATGATTATTCACTACCAAGACATAAACTTATTTTCACTATGTATTTATATATATTTATCTACCAAAATCACAAGTCTCAACTTCCTTTTTTTTTATATTTATACTGTTATTTTAATCATACCTGGTAGTATCGCTCACTTTTAGCGATTATTGAAGAATACCTCTCTCACTGAACAGATTCACTGGCTGCTACAATATTTTCCAACTCTAGGGTTCATGAATCCAGATGACACACGACTCGATGCAGCAATCCTCCTCGATCGAGCCACACGTTGTGGCGCCACTTCTACCGTATCTTCCTTTGTCGTAGGCGTTGTCGTTGTTACCGTGAGACACCGTTATACCAAGAGGAAAGGCGCGTCAATCTTAGAACATGAGATATGATGACCTTAAGCCATTGACAACACACAACGGTCACGGTAGCACCTGATTCCAGAATAGCTGCAGTAGTTAGGATCTACGAACTATCCCCTCTTGACCAGGTCCCCAAAACTTAACTCGTAACGAGATACGTTCAAAACAAATTGTCATAACGATCTTCTATAAAGGCTTCATACAATGAAAAGAAATGTTACAGTTTATGGAATAATAACAGATACGACCAAACTGTCTTGTCTCTTCTGTTTTATTTAACATAACTTCGTTCACAGTTTCATTTTGCATTCACCACTCATTCACCGAAACCCTTTGATGAACAGTTTTGGTTGCTTGACACCAACAGTTAATGATAATGATACAGCTTTTCTCCTTTTTATAAATTGAAGCCCGCTCTCCGCGAGTCTCAATACCGCGTCCCTTGTGAGATGCAAATAGACTTATCCCGGAATTGACTGCCCTGTAGGTGTACTTAATTCAATGACCACACTTCGCTATCCGTGATTTCGCGTAACTAAATGTCCATTTGTTAGTCTGATTATACACCGTAGCTATTTAAAATTCGCCCCTATGTTTTTCACAGTGCACAATTAGCACTTCTTTACTTGTTTTTCTTCTAAGAGGAAACGGAAAAAAAAGACACCGTATCATCGGCTTAGTCGATATAAAGCAAAACACCTTAATACGCCCAATTTTATCTCTTCTTATAGGATCGGCTATCTTACTCATTAATTTACTACATATTATTTCCAATAACACTAAACAGGTATCGCCGCTATATTTTAATGGGATTCAAAAGCATGTTACTATTATTATGACCGACCAAATCGTAACAAATTGCGCGGCGTGCATTTTTAACGATAACTTTACGCTATTCAAGTTCTGTTACAGCTATCTTGACTCGTAATGTTACACCACCACACAACGAGACCTTCAGAGATGGTGGTTCATATTGCTGTACATACCAGTACCTCTAATACCCAGTATCACATCCTCTTGCATTGATGCATGCCTGTATTTGTCATGGCATTCTATCCACAAGTTTGTCAAGGCACTGTTGGTCCAGATTGTCCCACTCCTCAACAGCGTTTCGGCGTAGGTCCCTCAGAGTGGCTGGTGGGTCGCATCATCCATAAACAGCCCTATTCAATCAATCCCAGGCACGTTCGATAGGGTTCATGTCTGGAGAACATGATGGCCACTCTAGTTGAATGATGTGATTATCCTGAAGGAAGTCATTCACAAAATGTGCATGATTAGGATGTGAGTTGTCGTCCATGAAGAAGAATGCCTCTCCAATATTCTACCGATATGGTTGCACTATCGGTCGGAGGATGGCATTCACGTATCATACAGCCATTACGGTGCCTTCCATGACCACCAGTGGCATACTTCGGCCCCACATTATGCCACCCCAAAACCTCCACCTTGTTGCACTCACTGGACAGTGTCTCTAAGGTGTTCAGCCTGAACGGGTTGCGACCAAACACGTCTCTGATGATTGTCTGGTTGAAGGCATATGCAACACTCATTGGTGAAGAGTACATGATTCCAGTCCTGAGCGGTCCATTTGGTATGTTGTTGGGCCCATCTGTACCGTGCTGCATGGTGTAGTGGTTGCAAAGATGCACCTTGCCATGGATGTCGGGAGGGAAGTTGCGCATCATGCAGCCTATTGCACACAGTTTGAGTCGTAACACGACGACCTGTGGCTGCACAAAAAGCATTATTCAACATGGTGGCGTTGCTGTCAGGGTTCCTCCAAGCCATAATCCATAGGTAGCGGTCATCCAGTGCAGTAGTAGTCCTCGGGTGGCTTGAGCAAGGCATTTCATCAACAGTTCCTGTCTCTGTATCTCCTCCATGTCCAAACAACATCACTTTGGTTCACTCCAAGACACCTGGACACTTCCGTTGTAGAGAGCCCTTCCTGGTGTGAAGTAACAATGTGGACACAATCAAACTGCGGTATTGACGGTCTAGGCAGGGTTGAACTACAGACAACACGAGCCAGGTACCTCCTTCCTGGTGAAATGACTGGAACTAATCGGCTGTCAGACCCCTCCACCTTTGGGCGGGCTTAGTGACCTCTCTGAACAGTCAAAGGGACTGTGGCTGTGATACATTATCCACAGTCAATGTCTATCTTCAGAAGTTCTGGGAACTGGGGTGATGCAAAACTTGTTTTTTGATGTGTGTAGTTTCCACCATTGTGCACACATTTGTCATAGTGGGAAACCAACTTTTCTATGTCCTCTTCATAGAAAGGTGCCGCCACTAAGACAGCCAATGGTGAACACCATTTTTTGCATTGTTATTTCTGTCAAAGCACCTTTTTCTGAAATCGTGCTTCAAGTTCAAGAACAAGTGGTAGTCAGAAGGCATGTAATTCAAAACATTCAGTTGAGTCACTGTGTTGCTTCATGGCAACACACATCCTCATTTGTGGATGTCATTCAAAACCTTGTTCAACAATTTGTTTGGGAGAATTTCAAGCACCCAACATGCAGCCCTGATCTCACACGAAGATGAACTTTAAGCGTGATTTTGGAGGAAAGTACTTTGACAGTGATGACGATGCAAAATAAAATAGTGTTCAGCAGTGGCTCGCTGCACTGGTGGGTTCTTTCTATGAAGGGGGCTTTGATAAGTTGGTTCCCCAATATGACAAATGGCTGAAAAATGGTGGCAACTTTGTAGAAAAAGAGGTTAAGATATATTCTTTTTTGTACAAATAAATTTCAGTTAAAAAAAATTTTATGAGTTTTTTCCCAGTATAGTACTTACTTTCTGGACATGTCACGTATTACCTGAAGATGGCAAGGTGTTGTTGTTGTGGTCTTCAGTCCTGAGACTGGTTTGATGCAGCTCTCCATGCTACTCTATCCTGTGTAAGCTTCTTCATCTCCCAGTACCTACTGCAACCTACATCCTTCTGAATCTGCTTAGTGTATTCATCTCTTGGTCTCCCCCTACGATTTTTACCCTCCACGCTGCCCTCCAATACTAAATTGGTGATCCCTTGATGCCTCAGAACATGTCCAACCAACCGATCCCTTCTTCTGGTCAAGTTGTGCCACAAACTCCTCTTCTCCCCAATCCTATTGAGTACCTCCTCATTAGTTATGTGATCTACCCATCTAATCTTCAGCATTCTTCTGTAGCACCACATTTCGAAAGCTTCTATTCTCTTCTTGTCCAAACTATTTACCGTCCATGTTTCACTTCCAACAAATTTCTCTTCTTCAGAAACGCTTTCCTTGCCATTGCCAGTCTACATTTTATATCCTCTCTACTTCTACCATCATCAGTTATTTTGCTCCCCAAATAGCAAAACTCCTTTACTACTTTAAGTGTCTCATTTCCTAATCTAATACCCTCAACATCACCCGACTTAATTCGACTACATTCCATTATCCTCGTTTTGCTTTTGTTGATGTTCATCTTATATCCTCCCTTCAAGACACTGTCCATTCCGTTCAACTGCTCTTCCAAGTCCTTTGCTGTCTCTGACAGAATTACGATGTCATCGGCGAACCTCAAGGTTTTTATTTCTTCTCCCTGGATTTTAATACCTAGATGGTACACTGTTGAAATATCATGTTGCGAAGACGAATGCACCCAGCTAAGTCACCTGAGAACAGTACTACCAGGTTTTAGTTCTGCAGAAATAAGTTGTCGTTATAAGCTTGGTAGTTCCATTTAGCCAACTGTATGGGATAAAAATATAACAATTTAACCACCAGTAAATTGTAATAAAGCACCATTCACTGACAAGAAAGGAATCAGCTATGTCCATTTTAAGTTTTTGCCACAAAAAGGGTAATACCAAATGTCATACCATCATTCTTTGCACATACTCAGTTCAGGTGATTAGTTGTCACTTTCCTCAGACTGGAATATGTGCTGTTTTATGCACAACTGTGTATCCTCAACCTTTGTTTTGAGAGTATGTTAATTTTACTATTATGAAAATTTTCCCGTGACTGAACAGAACAAATAACTATCTGTATGTAGTTCACAGCTTGGTGAATATTGTTTGTTACACTACTAATCTAGTGACCTACACATTTATGATGCTGCTACCACGCCCGAACCTAGTGGGGGAGGGTGGCGGAGGGGGGGGGTGGGTGGGGGGGGGGGGGCAAACTGCCAGGTTATCTGCCCTGGACAGCAATTTCAGGGGGCACCAAATTCATTTCTTGAATAAAAAAAACCATGTTCCACAATGCACCTAGCTATCCACCGCTTGAATGTATGCATAGGGCACATGATGTCTCTGCCAGGGAAATCCCTGTCGCATCTAGAAATAAATAACTTGCCCGCAGACAAAAGGGGAGAGGGCTATATGACCTGAACTACATAACCCCAAACAGGTGAATACCAATCACTGTTTGTTTGCATGGTGGATTGGATGTGCGAATGCATTCATTTAATTTTTAGCAAAATTCAGACTATCAGAGTGGAAATAAATGACTAACAAGAATAGCCTACAACGGACCATTTTTTTTTTTTAAGGTAATTAGAAGTTGTGGCTCCTCACAGAAATAAAATTTTAGTACAACAAGAGTTCACAATTTTGAATGATATCATTTGTCATCACATTCACCCCGCTTTTCAATGCCCTTGGTTTACCAAGACGCTATCTTTCTGATACCTTCTGAAAAAAGCCTTTTGGTGGCACAGCAATCCACAATTGCACTGCTTCCTTCACCTGTTGATCAGAGCTGAATCGGTAGCCTTTCAACACATATTCAAGTGGATCACCTCCATCAATCATTTGTTTTAGAAACATCTCACCTTTGTTAGCCTGATGGTCTAGTAGGTGGCGGATTTTCACACAGTTATGCCTATGCTCTTCATCAAGTTGCTTTGGAACCCATTTTGCACAGACTTTGTGAAAGTTGAGCTGGTTATGCATGATTTCATGTATAGAACCATGACTGATCTGCATACGGTTTGCAACATCATCAGTAGTCACGTGTTTGATACTCAATATTGGCATCAGTTGTGTCTGTAGCTGGATGCCCTGCTCTTTCTGCTTCTCTACAATCTTATTGAATTCTCTTTCACATGAAGTTTTTCTTTATGTCTGAAGCAAGGAAATTTAAAGTTTAACATACTGAAATATAAGATCATAATGGCATAATTTGGAAAGCAGTTGATAGTGTTTGGTATAGGCATATTTCTTGTGTTGTCTCTAGTGTTTGGTGTAGGCATTTTTCTTGTGTTGTCTCTTTCTGCTTCCTTCACATTCCTTCCATTATAGATATCTATTTCACTATGTGCAGTACAGTGATTTTCTGCACATATGTATCATGATATGAAAAAAATGCATAAAATTTTTAATCTGCCTACTAGTCCCCAGAAGCAGCATACAAGTAGTTGTATCTGTAAAGACAGCAGGAGATAAATGTGGTGTCACAGCCAGACACCACACGTGCTAGGTGGTAGCTTAAATCGGCCGCGGTCCTGTAGTACATGTCGGACCCGCGTGTCGCCACTGTGTGATCGCAAACCTAGCGCCACCACAAGGCAGGTCTCGAGAGACTGACTCGAACTCAGCCCAGTTGTACGGACGACAGAGCTAGCGACTAGACATACGAAGCCTTTCTCTCTCATTAGCCGAGAGACAGAATAGCCTTCAGCTAAGTTAATGGCTACGAACTAGCAAGGCGCCATTAGCCTTACAGTGATTGTAATTAAAGTCTCCTTTGTGCGATGTACCACAATGATTGATTAAAGATAAGTATTATACCAGCTACGTACTTTTCTTCATAGCATTAATTACGTATCCTGTTCCAGTACTTCACGCCCGTCTGCGTTAGTCTAGCGTGCCTTTTAAGCCACCTCTATCTACAAGGTGTTGGTCCAGCTGCCGACACATCAATAAACAGGCAGCTGTTTAATGTAAGTGAAGCAGCAGTCTTTCTTGCTCACCTTCTTCTCCTCTCCCCACTCCTCAGCACTCAAAAGCAGCAGCTTTTCTACTAATTTTATTTTAAACTTTGCCTAAGGAAGTTTATATGGTGTATAGCACTTTAACAAGTTAATTATTAATGCTGTTTTTAACAGATGATTCTTTTTGCTAGTGTGTACCTCGATTTGTTAATTACAATACTTTCAACAGGGTCTTCCAAGAAATAAAAAAATAAATAAATAAACAAATTCCTTCTTTAGTAAGGAAGGAAAAATACTGAAAAGTACGAAAAGTCCATAATACGCCATAAACAGCATTGAAAATGGATCATGACAGCCATAAATAAAATTTTGAAGTACTTAACAATGGACCAATGGCAGCCACATGCTCAAAGATGAGATGTAATTAAAACAGGATTTTGCACTCAACCATTTTCTGTTACCTGGAATGGAAAACACATCTATTCTAATCTGCAAATCAAGTACTAAATGACAAAGCCCACCTCTTTGCACGTAGCCCCCTTCAAAAAAATAAATGTACCTTGCACTACTTTCTTCCTACCATATAAAATATTCACTGATTTATGGCCTGAAGCATCTAACTACTGCTGTAGGTACAAAAGAAATGAGCAGGACTCTGCAAGTTCCATAGTCGTGTAAATTATGTAACAGCCATTTAATCAAGTTCTGACTTACAATGGTACTTCTACTATTGTACAAATGAAAGCTCACAGACATCAGGATATAGAATTTCGAACATCTTTCTGTTCTTTACTAAAGCTGTAATGGGATTCTCCTCCTCTGTATCAGAACTTTAGATTCCTACAGGCAAAAGGTGACTCTGTGACAAGTACACTACTAACAGTCTAAAAGAAGACTAAAATTGTGGAATTACTGAAACTGGGTAAAGACCTTGATCTTCCAAAAAGGTACAGAACAATTAGACTACTTTCTGTCACATACACACTGTTAAGTTGATCCTCAACAGAATAGCATGTCACTGACTGCTAATCCCAGCAGAATAAGGTGAATTCCACCCCATTTGTGATTGCAATGATGAGGACCTCACCTCACCCATGTACGAGAGTGGTTTGAAAAGTTCACGGAACGTAATAGAAAAAAGTACTTGCATCACTGAAACTTTTTTTATTTATCAATATGATCTACTTGTAGATTAACACACTTGGTCCAAAGATGTTCCAATGCCTTGATCCCATCTCAAAAATGCATTCCTCCAGGCCTGCAAAATAGTTGTCAACTCCAGTTATCAATTCTTCGTTTGAAGTAAATCTTTGTCCACCAAGAAAAATTTTCATTTTTGGGAAGAGATGAAAGAATGACAGAGCCATATCAGGTGAATAAGTCAGATGTGGCAACAATTCACACCTTAGTTTGTGTAATTTTGCCATGGCAATGGCACATGTGTGCGGGCACGCATCAAGAGTTGCAGCACCCATCTTGCAGATAATGTTTTCATTTCTAATCCTTCAGTTAAAATGTGCTACACCCTTTTAATGACATCTGACAAGCATGAGCAATTTCACACACTTTCAATCGGTAATCCTCCATGCCCAATTTGTGCACTTACGCAATGATTTCTGGAGTAGTGACACATCTCGGTCGACCACTGCGTGGATCATCATCTAAGCTCTCCTGACCAAATTTAAATTCATTGTCCACTTGGCAACAGTTGAACATGGATGGGCAGAATCCCCCAGTATATTCTGGAAATTGGCATGAATGTCCTTTGCTTTCATATCTTTCTTTACGAAATACTTAATCACTGCTCGAATCTCAATTTTTTTCCATCTATGCAAATCATTATGTGGGAACAACAGCAGAGCCACACCACCACTCTTCCAAGAGCACTGCCGTGGCATGTGTTTACAGACAACAGTCCAATGAACATCATGTGAACAACTCTTTGCGCTAGCACTGACCTCTTGTGGTGATTTCAAGAACTTTTCAAACCACCCTCGTACTTGGAAACTGCCTTTGAGAAAAAAGAAAAAAGATTGTTGCTGTCTTCCTCGACCTGTTCACACCATATGACACAAACTGAACAGAGACACTTCTACAGAAATTCTATACTTAAAAATCAACTCCTTATTGAATAATATGCTGATTAACTACCTGTTTCAAGTTTACTCCAAACATATGAAGAGTAAATTCCACAAACCAAAATTAGCCTGCCTACCAGAAACTGTGTATCACAAATTATGCATATCTGTATAATCTATATGGTGGTTCAATGTCTGTCAGAGACAGATGAAAATGCTGACAGAAGACATGTGTACTGAGGAGACAGATATTGCAGCACTCATTCTGAGCAACAAATAAGCAGCTACTGTCCACTGATAATATTCTGAGGCAGTGTGTTACAACATGACAGGAATTCAAAGTATTAGGGATCACTTTGGATAGGCCATTCACCTACCAACACCACCTTTGGAAAACAGTTGCAAAAGTGAAAAGGCCATTTGATTGTATATAGTATGCTTCTGCATATGCTACTTCAGTGGCTCCCAGTGCTAAGCCCAACATCACTCTACCTCATGTAAAAACAGAGCAAATAGTCAGTCATGACCAAGAATATACAAAAACTAGTTTGTCTCCTAGCACAATATCATTCAGCAACGTTCTGTAACCTGACTGAAGTCTTGTCAACCAGCCTGGAGAACTGCCATGAGCCTGTTACCAGAAATGTCATCTTGTGGCTGCCTGGAAATTGGAGTTTTCACCACAGCAAGGCTTCCTACAAGTTGGAAACCAAATGTCAACTCCCATGCATCACCTGGTGCAAACTGAACTAAATCAGATGTGGGACAGCCCCAAGCTGTGACTGCAGAAGGTGATGCAGAGATGCACATCTTGTTCAGAGCTGACTATTCTGTAGTTTTGCCAGATCCCTGGAAGAACTACATCATGCTGATTATAAAGAAACTGAGTTGTTGGGATATGTGGACAGTGGCCTTTGGTTTTTCCTAGTGTTTATTTAACTGGTTGTTCATTATTTATTTGTTTGTAATTGTTAATATACTTCTAATAGTTTAAGAGCATCAAATGCTAAATAAATTCACTTTCAGTATTCCACAGCCTGCACTTTGAGGAAAAGCATACTTTTTTCCATACTAGTTTCTTAACACGTACTACACTTTAGAACTAAGATAACTGACTGTAACTGAAACAAATATAATCTACTTTAAAACTTTTTTTTAAAAAAAAGTTATACAGACTATTGTATGAGAGATTACAAACATCCTTAGGGTGCACATTTAGAAATATTATTTATTCATACAATGTATATGCTCAGTTTCAGAACAATCATTCCATCATCAGATGTATCTGTGATATCAATCACATCTGCACTGAACCAAAGAAATATACCCATATATGGCTATCAGCTGACCATTTCCTGCCATACCACTTTACCATGTAATTCAAATCACAAAGATATTTGAAAACTTCCTTACAGATACAAAACCTACACAGATGTTCAGTTTGGATTTTTTTAAAAGTTTTTGCGTGATCTTATGTGGTTTTACCTGCATGGTAAAATGGTATGACTGGATATCAGTTGTTAGTGGCTATCCATGGATGAATTTAACTGAATCTATATAATTGTGATTGCTTTCCCAGATACAACTGATGATGAAATGGGTATTCCAATCTTGACCCTGTATGTTGAATTAAAAATCAACATTGATAAAGTGCTGCCTGAAGAGGACTGTAATCTTTCACATAATGAAACACTGTCGCCTGCGTGCCTCAGAGATGCCATTGTCAGCAACAAAGCAGAGATTAAAAAATAGTGCATTGGAACTGAGTAAGTCTCTTGTAGAAATAAGATTCAACATGGCTGAATGGCAATTTATGGTCATCACAAATGCACATATGTCAGCATGCAAATATTAAATATGTATATATAGCTACTATCAGTAGGAAGGCACTGATCAAATTTGTTAATATTTATTTACATCTAAAAGTTATTTATGTTAATAGGAAATACTAAATCACAAGTAGCAGTCAAAAATGGGTCTATCTACTCAAAAAACTGGAGTGAAACAAAAAAACAGGTCTTGCCTGCTGTTTTTGTTAGAAGCTGCTGGACAGATCCGGTTGTGGATGATACTGTCTTGTGCTGTGGAGGCTGGGCCTTAGGAATCGTTGGTACTGACGTTTTTTGCTCTGTGAGCTGTGCGGATGAACCTTGTTGTGAGAAAAAAGAAGTACTCGTACGCATTTCTGATTTCTGCTCATAGCTTGACTCGATATGTGTTTTTTCAGTTATTTGAGATGAAAATGAAGCACCCTCTGTTTTTGTTTCAATGCCCTGTTGTAGTGGCACATCAAATGTTCGTGATTTCACATTTGCAACATTTGCAATGTAATAACAACTTGGGTGTGGCTTTGATTCTTGCTTCTGTTGTAAAATTCCTGCCACTTGTGATTCTGGCTGAACCTGTTTATACTTAAATGGTGGCCTTGTATTCTGCTCAAATGATTCTATAAGAGTTCTAACAGGCTGTTTTGACTCATACAACACACCACTCTCTGTCTCTGCAGTATCTAATTGCTTATGGATATTTGTGTACTCAATAATATTTTCTTTTGCGGTCTCTTTTGCCGATGATGACTGTCTGAACTGCAATGGTGGAAATGTAGCTGCGTCTCTTATACCTTGTTCAATAAATTCGGTAGATTTTGCACTTGTCATTTCCTCAGCCACTTTACTTGAAGAAACTTTCTCACCCTTGATTATTTCACTTAAAGATTGTTTTAGAGATGATGTGTCTTCAGATACAGCTGTAGTAATAAAACTATTCTCCTCTTTCTTCACTTGTTTCTCAGTTTTCTTACTTATGTTGTGAACTGAAGAAACAGTTTCTGTTACTTGTTCCTTGTTCATTGAAGTGGCATAAGATGATGAGGCACTGAAAGTACTACCAGTAGGTATCATACTAGACTCCATGCCTAAGATGTTAGTTGCAGCAGCATCAGTAGTAGCGGTAGTGGTGGACTGACCTGATGACAAGTTATATTCCTTAAGACTTGCACAGTGTTATTTTGTTTCAGATTTTTCAAAATTAGTGTGTTACACATTACATATAGTAGAAATTAAAGTATATTACATCTGTTTTTTTAAAACGAGAGTATGAGAAGGAACATGAACATTGATTTCAGTTCCTGAGAAAAATGTAGACTTACATAATCATTGTTCCACATGTCTTTAATTTTGATTGGCACAGGTAAAAAAGAAAAAAAATTGAAAATTTTCAAATGCTTTGTTGCAGTTATTTGTCCTTCAAAAAGAACAATTTCTTATGTTAGTAATGTCACTTTTTGTGAATATTGTAGCAACTGAAGTATTTCTTTTTGCATAAAAACTGTAATTATCATGGAGTGGCACATAAGTATGAATCAAAGGTAACAGACATAGGAAAATGAAAAAGAAAACAGTAGTGACAGGAAGAAAGAAAGATTACGTTCATCTATAATACCTCCTTATCTCTTGAGATGTAGAAGAATAAAATAAAATTTTTCTTGCAAATGATTACACAGTTCTTCTTAATGAGTAACATTTAGTTAATATTTCTTTCCAACTTTCCATATGTGAAACATCTACAGCAATGGTGCTGTAAAATTATGAGGCAATATTCTTTCAAAAAAAAAAAAAAAAAAAAAAAAAAAAAAAAAAATGGCATTTCAAATTGTACAGCACTTAATTAAGAAAACTTAGTGTGTTAGTAATAATTTTCTATAAATATTCTTGCATCAACTTTAGTAATAATTTACTGGGATTTTCTTGTCATCACTATGAATTGTTGGCACTAAGTATTTTAAAACATCTGAAATTATCACTCACCTCTCACATGGAATATATCTATGCAAAAATAATAATTAAATCTATATTATAGCCATAATTCTGGCTAAGGAGTGATGAATTGAAAGAGAGTATCCTTAAATTATAAAGCAATTTATTTACGGAAAAATGCAGGCAATGATAGCAATGTTTTATGACATTTACATTATATTGATACAAAGGGGATATAAAATACTTATTAATTTTAGCAATTAACCAGCTTGTTATTTTACTGTTTTCAAAATTGTGCTAGACAGATCTGTGTGCAGAAAATAAGGTATTATCATGTGTCAAAATCACACTGTTAATTCACAAATCAATTTCTAGACACACTTCACATCACTACCAAGTTCCAATATTGATATTTCCTACACATGCATACATCAAACTTTAAATATCTGGTGAAGTTTATTGCAAATCATGCAGGACACCACCTTCTGTAAAATTTTTCACATTGTCTTAGATTGTGGCTACAATATGCACTGGGTAAAGGCCAGGGTCTTGGTATGACCTAGGTGATAAATAAAAAAATGCATGTTCCAATTGCACTATGTGTACTAAATAATAACATCACATGAATCCACACAACACTATCTCACGGAATAAATAAAAATCTCATATTAAGCATGAATAAAAGTTAGTTAACAGGCTGGTGTGAACACCAATGCATTTTATTATAGTGGTATTCATTGCGTTCTTCTCACCAAAGAACTGGTTCTCCCAGAAAAAGGGTTACTATGGGATGCTTAACAAAGTGTGATTCTTTTGTTTACTTTTATACAGTTGACAACTTAATGTTGCCATAGCTGGAAATCACATTAAACAGTGTTAGTATAAGTTGGAAGTTAAACTGTCAAAACTTCAGGCTACAGATTGAAATCTTATCAACTAATATGCTGAGCCACATAATGTGTCTTTCTAAAGATATTGACTTGTGTGCTGTCAGTAATGTTGTCATGACTGCAGGTTACTTCCACTGAAGAACGGTAGCCAACATTTAGCTATTCACACTGTGGTCTTACATTTTTTCCCCAGAATTCTGTGTAACTGTCTTATACATAGTGTGGATGCTTTCTCTCATGAAGCATGTTCTAACAGATATAAGGAATGAGAGAAATCATTGTAAACCACCATAACTCCAAAGGATCAGGAATGCACAGCACAACATAAACCATGAAGCATAAAATAACAGCTGCAACCTCTCTCACAGATTTACATTTCAACACCTTATGTTCAAAAATAAGCTGCTTTCTTCGCTATGTT
This sequence comes from Schistocerca nitens, assembly GCF_023898315.1. Lineage (NCBI taxonomy): Eukaryota > Metazoa > Arthropoda > Insecta > Orthoptera > Acrididae > Schistocerca > Schistocerca nitens. Next base: position 250,924,048 of record NC_064614.1, on the reverse strand, counting down.
GATGAATATGGGAAGAGGACGAAACACTAATGACACAGTTGTGAACCCTGACCAAAGTTATAATAAGGGTCAGAAGGTTCTTTATACTTATTATATATCTAGATTTAGCTGTTTTAACTGCTTGTGACTATGATTTCTTATCAATATTTCATGAGTGACAAAGTATAAATTTTAACACTTCTATTCTTTCCTCACATATAAAACATGCTCTGTTAAACACTCCTTTCAGCAATAATAAAATGGATAATGCTGTGCAATTACTGACACAATATTCTGAGGAGCTGTCAGTGACATTAAATGTAAAACCTGTCAACTTCAAAAATTAACCATTGCAGTGTCCATAAAGAATGGTAGATAATACTCATTTGCTCGTGATTAAGAACTTGTGCTATTGTCTTCATTGTTTTGATTGATTTTCTTAATTTTTGACATCAAAGATCAAGGTGATCCTCCCACAATAGATGCCAGCCTAACAAAATACCAAGGAAAGCAGTGTAATCCTGCTTGCATCGACTAACATCTAGGTGTAACACTGTAAAGCAATACAGCATCGATTAAAAATCTAGGTGTAACACTGTAAAGCAATACAAAATGGGATGAGTGTATAAGGTCAGTTGTAGAGAAAATGAATGGTCGACTTCAGTTTATTGTGGGAATTTTAGGAAACTGTTGTTCATCTATAAAAGAGATCACATAGAATCCTATTGTGATTCATTCTTCAGTACTGCTTGTGTGTTTGAGACCCAACAAGATCAGATTAAAGGAAAATGTCAAAGACATTCAGAGGTGTGCTGCTACATTTATTACTGGTAGTTTCAGTCAACATGCAAGTATTGCGGAGATGCACCATCAACTCAAATTGGAATCCATGGAGGGAAGACAACATTCTTTACATGAAACACTAAAGTTTAGAGAACTGGCTTATGCGACTGAAGGCAGTCTGATTCCATTGCCACCATCTTACATCTTGTGTAAGGACCACAAATGTAAGATAAGAGAAGTTAGGGCTCATACCAAGGCATATAGACGGGTAGTTTTCTCTTGCTCCACTTGTCAGTGGGCAGAAAAGGGAATTGACTAGCAATGGTAATAGGTACCCTCCAACATGCTCTGTGTAGTGGTTTGCAGAGTATGTATGTATGATGTGGAAAAAAAGGTGTAGTATACAGATACATGTTAGACAGAGAACCTATTTTGGTTAACAGTTGGCTCAACATCCTTAAATTGTTAGAAATGATGGTTCTGTTTTATGAGGTGGTTCTTGAGTGTATCTTACAAAAGCCCATCAAAAATATTCTAGAAACAATTTTCTAATTGAAATATTTCGCTAACTAACATATTATTAAGATAAATTATGTATTGTTGGAATCAGAAAAATTAGAGCTACGATATGATGAGACTGCATCTTTGAAAACATTGCCTGATAAGATCCTAACATTGTATACACATACAGTCTTGAATAAAGATAGTTTTTGAACTACATAGTTTTCACAAAAGATAAGATATTCTTTAGAAAGATGGGAATAAGGATTTTCAGATATGTTATGACAATCGTAGAACAGACAACTTTTAGCGGGATTGAATTTTCATGTTCCTACATGAAAATTTTTGTATATATCTTTGAATTAGATGTTTCTATATCAACTGTTTATACATTGTTACTTGGCGCTTATGCCCTATGCTTTAGATCATAAAGCTTTGAAAACAGTTGTGATAAAAACGTAATGGGAAATTTTGTTTTTCTTAAAGTATTTTTATTTATTCATTAACATCAACTGTGTGCCCTTCAAAGTTATCTTCCTCAGATATAATACACTTGTGTCAGCCCTTTTTCCAACATTTGAAGCACTTCTGGAACTTGCTTTTCATTATTGTGTTCAGCTCCTACAGCGATCCTGTTTTTCTCTCATCAGTAGTAACAAAATGATATTCTTTCATGGCTCTCTTCAGCCTCAGGAATGGAAAGAAGTCACAGGAGGCAATGTTTGTTAGATATTCACAGAGGCAACATAAAGTTTCGCTTTTTGCCAAAAAACCATAAACAAGCTTTGAAGTGTGAACGGGAGCATTATTGTGGTGCAATTTCCATGAGTGGTTTTGCCACAATTCTGATTGTTTTCTTTCAATTGCTTCATGCAAATGCCATATAACTTCCAGTTAGTATTCTTCTTAACCATATGGCAGGAACTCATGATGCACTCTACCATTGTAATCAAAGTAAACAGTCAGAAGAACCTTCACATGCGATTGAACTTGTTGAATTTTTTTAGTCTTGGCTCTTCACGCAGTTTCCACTGGGACAACTGGGCCTTGGTTTTGATGTCATACCCATATACCCATTTGTTCTGCGTTGTTGTTGAATTCATACAGCAATTTCCTAGCAATGTCTGACTGATGTCTTTATTGGTCAAAATTCAACAATGTCGGAACAACCTTCGCTGCTACTCATTTCATGCTCAAAGCATACAAAAACATTGCTTTCCATGAGACAAAGGATATGCCAGCATCATCAGCAACCTCTGTGATGGTGATTTTTCCAGAACCATTTTCTTTACTTCTTCCAAATTGTTGTCAGTAGTTGATGTGCTAGGGCAATGAGGGAAGTTGTGGTCTCCAATGTCTTCTTGACTCTCTTTGGAATGTTTATACCACTCATAAACTCTTGTCTTACTTATAGTAGACTCACTAAAGCCATAGTCAATATTTTGAATGTGGTGCTGCACTTTATTCCATTTTTTAAGCAAAATTTAATGCAAATTTTTTGAGCCATCTTTTCTGTAAGTAAAAATTCACCAAGCACTAAAAAATACAAATAACCTTTTCAACTATCAACAATAAAGTAAATATTCAAAACATCTGAAAATACAAATATATCAGGAACATGTGTACCAATGAGATAAGAAAAAAAAGTTTTGAAAATCAGAAGTATAAAGCCTGCAAAATTAAAAAAAATCCCTGTTACTTTTTGATCATGCATCATATGTATTACATATCTAAGAGAGATCAGAAAAGAAATAAATTGGATTTATGTGAAAGTGGTTTCTAGCTCGTGCAGCTATTCCACACAGTAACCTTTGCAGTGAAACCTTTTCTGAGGGGCTCCCATAAATTAGTAAGGTTAATGCAAGGATAATTTCTCTGAAAAGGAGACAGCCAATTTCCTTCCCTGTCCCTGCTCTGCCTCTAATGACCTTGTCATCAATATTTATTCTCTCATTCTATCACAACATATAAAACTGTATAGAAATTTTGCGGCATTGACTTTGGGTGTGAGAAATAAGAAAGAGGACTTAAGCACAATACTGGTTATATTCTGAGAACATTGTGTAGGTCAGCTTGACAGACATGGAAATGTCTGGATACTTGTTTGTTTCTGAGTAAATTACTTATTCTGGGTTTCATATTAAAATTACAGTAAAAAATTCTGTTAAGTACTCAAAAGTCTAAGTAATGCCACATAATAATGAATATACTTATTAACATTATTTAATACTTCCCTAGAGTTTATTATTAGGGATATTGACACTGCAATGATTAATTTTTTAAGTTGACAGGTTTTACATTTAATGTCACTGACAGCTCCTCAGCATATCGTGTTAGTAATTGCACAGCATTATCCATTTTATTATTTCTGAACGTATATGGGAGAAAAGAACAGAAGTGTTAAAATTTATACTTTGTCACTCATGAAATATTGATAAGAAATCATAGTCACAAGCAGTTAAAACAGCTAAATCTAGATATTATAATAAGTACAAAGAACATTCTGACCCTTATTATAACTTTGGGCATGTCCAAAAGAACAGACACCATTGATGACCTAAATGTTGATGCACACAAAACAATAATATTTGCTGATGACACAACTGTACTCCTCAATGGGGAGAATACAGAGGCTGTGCAAAAAGTTGTGAACTTGGCTACTGATCAACTCAGCAACTGGGCAAAAATCAACAGATTAACTATCAACACCAAAAAGACAGCTTCCATGAACTTCCACACAACACAAAATGCAAATTCCTCTCAGCCATTTGTCACTATAAATAACCAGCCAATAGATACTGACACTCTTTTTAAACTCCTAGGTCTGTGGGTTCACGATAACCTGAAATGGAATACACATACAGGAAAGGTAAATGCCAGGATTTGTACTGGCTGTTATGCACTGAGTGTACTGAAAACATGTGCTAGCCTGAAAACATTAACCAGTGCATACTACGCTTGCATACAAGCCCACCTAAAATATGGTGTAATATTCTGGGGAAATTCTCCAACTGCTCTGAGCACATTCAGAATCCAGAAGAGAGTAATGAGGATTATTACTGGGAGCAAACCCAGAGACTCCTGCAAACCCATCTTCAGAAAGTTGGAAATTCTTACGCTGCCATGCCTCTACATTCTTGAGACTCTAAAATTTTTCAGAAAACACACAGTGCCAACTGACCCCAGAGTCGTAAAAAATAATGAAATACATGAACACAACACCAGGAAAAACGCAAACCTGCATGTTATATGTACAAACACCCAACTGTGTAAAAAGGGAGTTTTCCACATGGGCCTCCAACTGTTCAACAATCTTCCCACTAGTATTAAGTCCATCGAAGACAACATAAAATTTAGCAAAGCCGTGAAGTCATATTTGTTGTGTCACTGTTTTTACTCTGTAAATGAATACTTAGAACAGTAGTCTTGCTGTTTGTGTTAAATTGAAAACATTGAGCAATGTAATACATTAGGATACTATAGGCCTACGTTAATATATGTTAACAATGTTAAATGATATTTTCCGACATCTGCAACACACTGTGTACCATCAGACCACATGGAATAAATAAATAAAAAAAAAAGCCATCTGGAACGAAATTAGAATTATATTAATACCTTCATCTGCTAACAGGTGTTGATATATATCAAAGGGGACAGGTGAAAATGTGTGTCCTGACCGGGACTCGAACCCGGGATCTCCTGCTTACATGGCAGACACTCTATCCAACTGAGTGACCGAGGGCACAGAGGATAGCGTGACTGCAGGGACTAACTTGTGCACGCCTCCTATGAGACCCACATTCTCATCTTGTATGTCCACACTCTACATTCGTAATGTCCCACCCCAACACACTCATTACTCATCGAAGACATTCTTACCAAGTCCCATAAGAATTCGGGGAATGTGTGTGCATCCGCACAGAAGAAGAAGATCATGGCCAGTGTTATCAGAACTATATACTTATATGGATATGGTGTCTATTCTTTTGGACATGTCTGAAAGAACAGACACCATTGATGACCTGCAGCCGTCTAGAACAAAATTAGAATTATATTAATACATTCAGCTGCTAACAGGTGTTGATATACATCAATGGGGACAGGTGAAAATGTGTACCCCGACCGGGACTCGAACCCGGAATCTCCTGCTTACATGGCAGATGCTCTATCCATCTGAGCCACCAAGGGCACAGAGAATAGCGTGACTGCAGGGACTATCTCATGCATGCCTCCTGCGAGACCCACATTCTCACCTTGTATGGCCACAAACAACATTCATAGTGTCCCACCCCAACACACTCATTACTCGTCGAAGACATCTTACCAAGTCCCATAAGAATTCGTGGAATGTGTATGCATCCACACAGAAGAAGGAGGTCATGGCCAGTGTTACCAGAACTATATACTTATATGGATATGGTGTCTGTTCTTTTGAACATGTCTGAAAGAACAGACACCATTGATGACCTGCAGCCATCTAGAACGAAATTAAAATTATATTAATACATTCAGCTGCTAACAGGTGTTGATATACATCAATGGGGACAGGTGAAAATGTGTACCCCGACTGGGACTCTAACCCGGGATCCCCTGCTTACATGGCAGATGCTCTATCCATCTGAGCCACCGAGGACACAGAGAATAGCATGACTGCAGGGACTATCTCGTGCATGCCTCCTGCGAGACCCACATTCTCACCTTGTATGTCCACACACAAGATTTGTAGTGTCCCACCCCAACACACTCATTACTCATCGAAGACATTCTTGCCAATTCCTGTAAGAGTTCGGGGAATATGTGTGCATCTGCACAGAAGAAGAAGGTCATGGCCGGTGTTGCCAGAACTATATACTTATATGGATACGGTGTCTGTTCTTTTGGACATGTCTGACAAGGTGAGAATGTGGGTCTCGTGGGAGGCGTGCGAGAGATAGTCCCTGCAGTTGCACTATCCTCTGTGACGTTGGTGGCTCAGATGGATAGAGCATCTGCCATGTAAGCAGGAGATCTCGGGTTCGAGTCCCGGTCGGGGCACACATTTTCACCTGTCCCCGTTGATATATATCAAAGTCCATTAGCAGCTGAAGGTATTAATATAATTATAATTTAGCTAAAAATAGTGATAACATCATTCCTTCCAACATTTTCGAAAATATTAGAGAAATATATGAAGCACCGAATCAACAAATATCTAAATGATCCTAATTTACTAAACAGAAATCAGCATGGCTTCCACGCAAGAGAAACACAGAAATAACAGCAATGTGCTACACTTATCAAATAACCCGAAATCTAGGAAAGACACAATAGTGTTGTTCCACAATGCGATCCCTGAAGGACGGTATTTCGTGAAGGTAGAGGCATGGAGGTGGATTCTTCCAAGTAACAGTTGCTGTACGTGCATACACGTGCTTTGCACTTAATGAAAGTGTGTAGCCTTCAAATTATGTCTCTTGCTTGCTTGTACAGAATTTGTCACTTAGCACCACCATCAGCCATGAGAAGTTGCAGCAAACAAAATACAAATTCACTAAATAACTCGCTATGATCATGTGTGATGCTCGCACTAGGTACGACGTTCACAGCGGGGTGCTCAGAACACTACTAAATACCCACTGGCTGTCAGAGAATGTCTGATGTAGGTGCACTGATCAAGCCTAAACCTGACCACCGTCATTTGTGACTCCAACTGTAGGAGTAAATTTAGACACAGAAACAGAAGAATTGGTAAACAATTTTCGTAAAAGTATTGACTAGTTTTCTGCAAATAATCTCACCCTCAATTTAAAAAAGACATAACATATTCAGTTCTGCTTATCTAGTACTACAACAATGGTAGATGCAACACATGGTGAGGAAATAACAAATGGCGTGGAAACTTCAAAATTCTTAGATGTCCATATTAATGACAATTTAAACTGAAAAATGCACATTTTGGAACACCTAAACCATCTCTGTTCAGCCACATTTGCAATTAAAATCATCACAAATCTTGCTGAGGGACAAATCAGTAAGTTGACATATTTTCATTGAAATGTCATACGGTATAATGTTCTGGGGTAGCTCATCTTTAACCCTCGAGTGGGCGCACCTATGCATAAAGTGCACCACTGCAAATAAAATTGTTTTGCATCATTCCATTGTTGATTCACAGTAGTGAGCCCATACCTCCTCCGTCATGATGCTTCATCTAACACAGTGATAAATTGTGCTGACATGTGTGCAAGTGAGCAGCAGCAATATAAAATAAATGATGAGCTGAATGAGAAAAAATTTATGATCCATGCAACAAAATGACCCAGATTACAAGCTGGTAGCACAATCCCACAATTGGGCTGTTGTGTATTAGATAATTAGTAATCAAATAAGCGGTTGGCTGGGATCTGATGCAACTGTGCTGTTTAATGTTTCAAGTGGTTCAGTACTGTGGGGTAACAACTGTCTGTGGCAACAGAGTGATATGATGGAAGTTTATTTTATTATTGTTTAGTTAAACAATGCTTTAGACATTTAATATAAGTATAGTTTATCGTTGTTTCATTAAACTGTGATTTGGTCATATATGTTTACCTTTGTAACATAAATATAGCTCTTATAATTAAATTTCCTTGAGACATTTAAGCAGCACTGTTGCCCTAGTGCTGTGCTGTATAGTAAGCAAAAAGACCCAAGTTCAAGTCCCAGCCATGGCACAAATTTTAATTCATTTCTTTAGCCTCCACCAATCTCATAAATATAGTTATTCCTTGCAGGTGTTCAAACTATGACACGTGCCCACTTGTATTACGAAAAACACTGTGTGCCCACTTAAAAGTTAAGAAACAAAGTCTTCATTGCTCATACACAAGCTGTAAAAATAATATGTGGTATTTACCCACATTCATCTCGTAGACTTCTGTTTCAGGAGTTAGCCATTCTGACTACTGCTTCACAGTATGTTTATTCCTTCATGAAGTTTGTTGTAAATAATCCACTACAGTTCAAAAGGAACAATGATGTACATCATTACAATACCAGGAGGAAAAGTGACATTAAGGTTGTCTTTAGCACAAAAAAGGGGTGCACAGTGCTGCAACAAATTTTTTTGATTCCTTGCCCAGTGATGTAAAATGTCTGGCAGATAGCAAAGTAAAATTTAAAAACAAACAGAAAAAATTCTCCTTGACAACTCCTTCTATTTCACAGGAGAATTTATATTATAATAAGTGTGTAAAATGTGGCTGTTAGGAATTAGTAACACCTGTATTTAAAAAAAGAAAAAAACGACTTATGATTGGTCAACATGTAGTCATATTGACAAATTAATTTGCGATGGAATGTAAAATGACTCATTCCACATCATTCTGATTTAATGTGCAAAATTATCCATGGATCATGAAACAAACTATATAACTAACTAGCTAACAAACTAACTAATCTCCAAAGCATGATTCTCAGTCATGGCATCTTCTTAGAAAAATTGGAAGAAAGAAGTAGTTTGAATCATACCTCCAAAACAGAACCTAGAGTGTAGGACTGATGACAGCTTACTACAACCATAAAATCAATTTAGTATCAGATGCAAAAAAGTGGAAACAGGAGTAGCATAAGACAACAGTCTGTGTCCTTTATTATTCCATGTCTATATAAATGACATTCACGCATTGGAATATTACAGCCAATGCTGCACTACTCAAAGATGATACTAGTGTGATAATAGGTGTGCCACAGCAATTGCTGCATACAACTACTGATTAAATCCTAAAGTATGTCCACCCTTGGTTAATGCAAAGAGGTTGACATTAAATGTCAAGAAACAAATTACATGTATGATGTATGTATGCAGACTGAAGTGACACATCAAAATTTGTACCAAGGCAAGAATTTGAACCCAGGTCTCCCATTCACTAGGCAGATGGATTAACCATGATACCACGCTGGCCAAGTTGCTTTGAACAACTGTGTGGACTACCCTAGCACACTTCCCTCCTCGATCCAAATTCTCATTCATGCCTCAACTTACTTGGTATTGCAGAAGTTCTTCAACTGTATTGGACTAGCACTTCAGCAATGCACTGCTGTTTGAGTTTAGACGGAATATCAAGTGGGCTGAGGCACGAATGGGACTGAGAATGGAGGCATGCTAGGGTAGTCCATGTAGTTGTGCAAATCCACTATTCCAAGGTGCTGTAATGGTTAGCACATCTGTCTAATGAGTAGGAGAGCTGGTTTCAAATCCTGGCCTTGGTATAAATTTTCATCTGCAGCTTCAGCCTGCATACATATGTCATAGATATCTGAGACTTGAAAAGATCCCTGGAACCATATAATTTCATTTGATTAAATTAATTACAGTTTGGGAAAATAAAATAAATCAAAACATGAATCTAGACCTGGTGTTCGGTGACAAATACCACATTTACAAACATCAAATTGGGTCAGTGATACAATAAAATTATTACGTCACGTGACTTCTTTCTACTGACTTCACATTTCCTTAATCTTGGGGACTGATGACCCTGTAGTTTGGTCCATTTACTCTCCCCACCAACCAATCTTAACCTTGTCTCTGGAGCTTATCACACCTATATACTAACTGTACTTGTCTATGCTGAATCTTGGTAGATGTATATCTAATTAGAGATGGTAAGTGGTTGCTTTTCTTTAATTTAATATATTAAGATAGACACAAAGCCCATGCCTACTACAGTAGTACAAGTTTATATGCCAACTAGCTCTGCAGATGATGAAGAAATTGATGAAATGTATGACGAGATAAAAGAAATTATTCAGGTAGTGAAGGGAGACGAAAATTTAATAGTCATGGGTGACTGGAATTCGTCAGTAGGAAAAGGGAGAGAAGGAAACATAGTAGGTGAATATGGATTGGGGGGAAGAAATGAAAGAGGAAGCCGCCTTGTAGAATTTTGCACAGAGCATAACTTAATCATAGCTAACACTTGGTTCAAGAATCATAAAAGAAGGTTGTATACCTGGAAGAATCCTGGAGATACTAATAGGTATCAGATAGATTATATAATGGTAAGACAGAGATTTAGGAACTAGGTTTTAAATTGTAAGACATTTCCAGGGGCAGATGTGGATTCTGACCACAATCTATTGGTTATGAACTGCAGATTGAAACTGAAGAAACTGCAAAAAGGTGGGAATTTAAGGAGATGGGACCTGGATAAACTGAAAAAACCAGAGGTTGTAGAGAGTTTCAGGGAGAGCATAAGGGAACAATTGACAGGAATGGGGGAAAGAAATACAGTAGAAGAAGAATGGGTAGCTCTGAGGGATGAAGTAGTGAAAGCAGCAGAGGATCAAGTAGGTAAAAAGACGAGGGCTAATAGAAATCCTTGGGTAACAGAAGAAATATTGAATTTAATTGATGAAAGGAGAAAATATAAAAATGCAGTAAATGAAGCAGGCAAAAGGGAATACAAACGTCTCAAAAATGAGATCGACAGAAAGTGCAGAATGGCTAAGCAGGGATGGCTAGAGGACAAATGTAAGGATGTAGAGGCTTGTCTCACTAGGGGTAAGATAGATACTGCCTACAGGAAAATTAAAGAGACCTTTGGAGAGAAGAGAACCACTTGTATGAATATCAAGAGCTCAGATGGCAACCCAGTTCTAAGCAAAGATGGGAAGGCAGAAAGGTGGAAGGAGTATATAGAGGGTTTATACAAGGGCGATGTACTTGAGGACAGTATTATGGAAATGGAAGAGGATGTAGATGAAGATGAAATGGGAGATAAGATACTGCGTGAAGAGTTTGACAGAGCACTGAAAGACCTGAGTCGAAACAAGGCCCCGGGAGTAGACAACATTCCATTAGAACTACTGATGGCCTTGGGAGAGCCAGTCATGACAAAACTCTACCATCTGGTGAGCAAGATGTATGAGACAGGCGAAATACCCACAGACTTCAAGAAGAATATAATAATTCCAATCCCAAAGAAAGCAGGTGTTGACAGATGTGAAAATTACCGAACTATCAGTTTAATAAGTCACAGCTGCAAAATACTAACGCGAATTCTTTACAGACGAATGGAAAAACTGGTAGAAGCGGACCTCGGGGAAGATCAGTTTGGATTCCGTAGAAATGTTGGAACACGTGAGACAATACTAACCTTACGACTTATCTTATAAGAAAGATTAAGGAAAGGCAAACCTACGTTTCTAGCATTTGTAGACTTAGAGAAAGCTTTTGACAACGTTAACTGGAATACTCTCTTTCAAATTCTGAAGGTGGCAGGGGTAAAATACAGGGAGCGAAAGGCTATTTACAATTTGTACAGAAACCAGATGGCAGTTATAAGAGTCGAGGGGCATGAAAGGGAAGCAGTGGTTGGGAAGGGAGTGAGACAGGGTTGTAGCCTCTCCCCGATGTTATTCAATCTGTATATTGAGCAAGCAGTAAAGGAAACAAAAGAAAAATTCAGAGTAGGTGTTAAAATTCATGGAGAAGAAGTAAAAACTTTGAGGTTCGCCGATGACATTGTAATTCTGTCAGAGACAGCAAAGGACTTGGAAGAGCAGTTGAACGGAATGGACAGTGTCTTGAAAGGAGGATATAAGATGAACATCAACAAAAACAAAACGAGGATAATGGAATGTAGTCAAATTAAATCGGGTGATGCTGAGGGGATTAGATTAGGAAATGAGACACTTAAAGTAGTAAAGGAGTTTTGCTATTTAGGGAGCAAAATAACTGATGATGGTCGAAGTAGAGAGGATATAAAATGTAGACTGGCAATGGCAAGGAAATCGTTTCTGAAGAAGAGAAATTTGTTAACATCGAGTATAGATTTAAGTGTCAGGAAGTCGTTTCTGAAAGTATTTGTATGGAGTGTAGCCATGTATGGAAGTGAAACATGGACGATAAACAGTTTGGACAAGAAGAGAATAGAAGCTTTCGAAATGTGGTGCTACAGAAGAATGCTGAAGATAAGGTGGGTAGATCACGTAACTAATGAGGAGGTATTGAATAGGATTGGGGAGAAGAGAAGTTTGTGGCTCAACTTGACTAGAAGAAGGAATCGGTTGGTAGCACATGTTTTGAGGCATCAAGGGATCACAAATTTAGCATTGGAGGGCAGCGTGGAGGGTAAAAATCGTAGAGGGGACCAAGAGATCAATACACTAAGCAGATTCAGAAGGATGTAGGTTGCAGTAGGTACTGGGAGATGAAGAAGCTTGCACAGGATAGAGTAGCATGGAGAGCTGCATCAAACCAGTCTCAGGACTGAAGACCACAACAACAACAACAATATATTAATATCGAATTTTATTCAAGTTACACATACCATGGAATCCTTTTCAGAAGCTCACAATCTGGATTCTTTTTATTCTCTTCTATTATTTTTATGAAAGAATGATAACAATGGAACATAATATCCATCTTCTTGACAACTATCATTTTATACCAAGCTACGAGATTTTATAGATAAATTGAACAATGTGTAAGTGAGGCGCACTAGAAGAAGAAATTACACACGTTACTATGACTGGATAAATTACCTTCTAAGCAATAATACCAAATGAAAATAGTAAGAGACTATGAAATATCCTTCTTGGGCTGTAAGAATGCTCCAGCAAAAGTTTTGTTGTTTTATTCCACAGATAAAGACTAGACTTTTTATAAATGTTGAAACCATGGTAAATGGGTTTTAATAAACCTTCAAATTTGCAACTGATTGGTTGTTTTACCATTTCTACAAGAAGAATTCATTCTATGGTTGCTGCTCCTACCATGTAGAAAGTTAAAGTCTTATGATTTCCTTAATAAAGGATTATGCTCATAAAGAGTATCAGATGATAATTTTTTTCTCTTCCTCATTCACACACCTATAGGTTCTTCTGTTCTCCTACATGAAACCTATGTTCTATGTCTTCTTCTTTGTTACAAAATGTTGTCCCCATACAAGATACTCCTTCATGTTCACTTTCCTGTTAGTTCTGTTATCCATGGTTACATTTATTTCTTGATCCTCATAACTATAAACTAATATACTGCAAGGTAAATTACAGACAGCTTTTTATAAATGCAGAAGAAATGAAACATAAGAAACAAACTTGCCCCTTTCCACTTTTATGAAAAAGAATGCCTTTCTAATATGGCAATAAGGAAAATCTCCTACCAACCAATGCTTAAGGTATTTCTGATTTGTAGCATGACTCGCTACATCATCTATGGATATTATTAAAATCAAAGTCTCAAGAAGAAAATTGTTTCTGTCTTGTTCTTAAATTAAACTGGTTTGTAACACGAGCTGACAACATACTGGAAAATGTCTGTTTGGCACAACATATTGAATCTCAAGTTGTACATTTAAGTATAAGCTCCGTAGTTAATGATTACTTAATTGTATGTTTATTCAAACTGCCACAAAGGTTTATACAGTAGCATTCTAATATGTATTGGACCAAAAAGGGTGAATGGAGAAAAAAAGGAGGGAAGAGATAAAAAACGGAAATGTGGAAAAAAAAGAGCTACAAATCTTTAACTATGTTAGGACATGTACACTTCAACAGACAAAAAGCCTTCATCTCCACAACAATGCAAGTTGACAGGGTTTACAAAATTAATGCATTTCACATGCATTAACAATGAAATTTCTGCATTAAAACAATCCAAAATATCACTATCCCCAACTAAGATCTTTCATACAATTGGTAAGAAATTGAACTAACTAACTAAACGAGTTCTACAAGTATTTTACTCTTGTTATTTTAAGGAAAATGAAGTAGTAAAGAGCTCAATAATCAAGAAAATAAATACAAAAAAGTAGAATAAATGAAATTATTGAAAAACAAGAATAAATTAAAATAGCACTGATACGTTTCTATATTTAAATAGGTTTTTGTTAACTGGTGTTGCTCTCCACAAATTGCCTTTACAAAGTATGTTCTGTATTCTAGGGTATTTACTGGCTGTTTTAGCTATGATTTGTGTTTCAGTGATTATGAATATCATACTACAATTAGCTGGTGATGAAGGAAAACTAATATAAAACACATGCATCGAAGATATTACAGTCATGCAGCTATACGAGTGTATCATCATTAGTAAAATCACATACATTTACCAGAGTAACAAATACACGATTAAAGCTTTACTGGACAAAATGCAATATTTAAAATAATTAAATAAAAGCACTCCAAATAAATCTTTCATGTGATTACCATAACTTTGCTGTGAGTGTTGTGCACCGCTCCATCCTCTTGGTGCCTTAGGTTTGTACAGAAAGTCCTTTTCATGACCAGAAACTCTTTGGCTTGGAGGCTGACTGACACCGGTAGAGGGTGTAAGAGGAGTAAATGCTGGTTCAGCTGATACAGGTTGTGGTGTTGTTGATTTGTAGCTGTCAAATGTTGAACTCAGAACTGGCTCAGGTGCAGCTGGTGTTGGAGCACTAGAAAAGCTCCATGACTGCAGTGGTTTGAGTTCCTGGAAAGCTGCATCCACGGAACCAGTCTCCAGAGCAGCTTCCCATGGAGATTTCACAAGGCGAAGCCTTGGTAGAGTAAACCGCTCCTGTTGATAAAACAAGTCTCACACTTTTATAGTTGAAAAGAAGACATGAACAAATCAATATTTACAATTTTCATTACTGTCTCATGTAAAGGGACATCCTCCCCTAGCATTGCTTTACCTGGACAGAAGTATTCGACACCAGAAATATTTTAGAATTTTGAACAGGTAAATATTATCTCAGCTGTTTTTCTAAAAAAAATCATATGATTTTGTAGACAAGATGCTATATTTCAAGCTAAAATCTATGAAAAGAAATTACTTTATTTTTGCTGTCACAATCAATATGTACTAGCTCTGGATGTACAGTTAAAATTATTTTTTTAGAAACATTTGAGATTATGAAATATTTGGCACACTTAAAATTTCTATTATTATTTACACAATTTGGTGCTATTTATTACATTTATTTCTGGATTCATTTATAAATTAATAGAAATTCATTTATCAAGAAAATTTTAAACCCTTTGGAATATTGTTATTACCGCAGTGTGAAGGAGTAGTGGGCATGCCTCTGATGTGATCGATTGTGTTTTTGTATGTTGGAAGAACACAAATTCAAAAGACAGTGTGATACAATAAAATGTGAGACAATAAATTATCGTGAAAACAAAAATACAGTGCAAGCATTCTACAAAGTTAATTATGTCAACTGGAACCATGAGAACCTAAAATGTCAAAAATTTCATCTTCAAGAATCAGCCCCTAGACATGAAGAACTGGTGCCAACTACAAGAAAAGAAGATAAGTAAAAAGTTTTTTGTAAATCTTACTCTTGTATTTTTGAAAAAAAGAGACCTTACCATTGGCAATAATAGTGACAACAACAAATTGTGGGAGGGGGAGATACAACTTTGACTTTTTGGTTATTCAGTATACTCTTTACTGGTTACAATGGTCTCAGATATAAGGTCCCGATTATAGCAAACTGCTTTACTTAGTCAATTTATATTGCTGCTGGCTTGAGAAGTGCACGTACTTGGCGGACAGGAGAGTAAGAAATATCAGCACTACTGCCACCTCTACTGACCCAAAATCCTGTATCTCTGTTGAGTGGCCCATTCTCTATATACAGTGAAACATGAGAATGCTTAACATGAAAAATCAGTTAACACAAAATAATACTGTAGGCCTGGAAAAAATACTCATACATTGCATGCATTTGTTTCTTTTAAAGCACAATGAAATCTGTTTAATGCAGAAAAATTTAGTCCCTTGGGAGAACTAGTAGTGAAGAGTAACATGGTTGTCTGACTTCATTGACCTTTGTTTTTTATTAGACCAAAATAAGCAATGGCCACTATGTTGCTATGTTATCAGTTATCCTCGGGTGCTGCCATTGACAAACACTTTAGGCAGTTTTCAAATACGGTGAAGGACATGTGAAAGGTAGTGAATAGTGTGTTGACATCAGATTTCCTTTCTAATTTCAGCTTGTTATTT
Source organism: Schistocerca nitens (assembly GCF_023898315.1). Taxonomy (NCBI): domain Eukaryota; kingdom Metazoa; phylum Arthropoda; class Insecta; order Orthoptera; family Acrididae; genus Schistocerca; species Schistocerca nitens. The sequence continues at coordinate 250,907,817 of NC_064614.1, read as the reverse complement.
TTCTGCACATAATAACAGGCAAAGTGGGATAGAAAAAATTGCTACTTCCCAAAAACAAAGATGAAACTGCTTTAGGCAGCTACTGAAAATGAAGACTGGAAGCAGAAATCTGTAAAGATTCTTGCAATGCTACATCTACACTGTCAACATTAATTAAAAATAGTGGCCAAATTATGTCAATGTTTTCGTATCACACTAGTAAAACTGAATACTTCATGCCTAACTTAGTACCCTTTTTTTTTTAAATAAGCAGCAAGTCTCCAAAACAGACAATGTTTTGGACTGCAAACTAGCCCTTATTGTTATAAAAATTCACCCAACAGTAGGTTCAAAAGTTTTATGCCACTGACACTGAGTCTCAGACTTGGAACAATCATTTTAGTAAACAGTGAATAATCAATTTAATAACTATTGTAAAGTAACACTAGCAAGCCATTTACCAGAAAATCTTCACAATTTCTTTACTGTGTATGGGTGATGTTTTTGGAAGTGAGACAAATTTTCCTGGAGTAAGCAAAAATCTGTGGGTACTAAGAAACATATACAGAATAAAGGATACGTAAATTTACAAAGCAACATATCACATTACAAAATCTAGGTGAAGCCCCTTATGAATATTCTCCTACAGTATGCATATTCATCAAACATAACTCTCGTTCTCTATCTCTCCCTATCTACTTCTTCCTCATGACTTCTCCTTTGTCAGATGCTGATATATCTTTTCTGTTTCCCATAACACGTGAAAATTCACTGTCTGCTGACTGATAAGACCAGTTGTCTTGTACCACTTCACACCACATTAATTTGTCATGAGCATCACAGCCATATTGCTGAGTTTTTTACTGTCCCATGTATTAGTACAGTATGCACATTATTTTCATTGACCTCTCAGATTTCTTATCTCAGTCAATAACAGTTTGAAGCCCTTGGGTCTGTTGTGTTTCTTGAAAGTATGTTACCAATCTAAGCAATTAAAAAGTAACAAGTTACATCATTCTAGTGCGAATAATGAAGCAATTCCTGGTTCACTGCTTGTTACTTTTGTGTCACTGTTTTAAGTTTGTAAATGCGTGTTACAAAGCACAAAATGAAAATCTCATTTATCTTGTAGCTGTTTTGATAGAGGAAGATTGAGATTACCCCATTCTCAACATCAATCACCTGGTGGCAGAATATGAATGGCACACAATTTCCTTCCTTTTACCCTTCCCAACACTACTGAAACAGGCTAAGGAAAAATGTGCACACAGCACTTCAAGTAAATCGTTTGATGTGGATCTCTGATGCTTTGGTTACCTGTATCTCATTCAGTTTTTGTGCATGTTGCACACGTGATGTATCTAAATATGATGGAACAATTGGTGGCAGCTGACTGGGAGTCCCAATGCTACTCTGGCGTTGCAGAGTGCTTGATGAAGAAATATAATCAGTAGCTGTGCTGCTTGTGCTGGACTTCTTCACAGTAGTTTCATCAACCACCCATTTTTCAGACTTCTTTCGTCGCTTTGCAAAGAGCTCAGCACCTGCAATGTCACAGAGGAGTATTATAACACTTGAAATTTGCTAGGTTATTTGATGTAGCTTAATGCAATAGACAGATAGAAATTAGAACCAGAGAAAAACTGTTTGTAATAGTTGGATAAAAGAAGGACTGGGGGGGGGGGGGGGTGCACAGTACAAAAAATATGGAAATAGTGAGAGGGATTATTCCCCTTCCTCAAATTTGAGCTGCTTATGTTGAATGCAATGACAAAAACGAAGCAGAAAACTGCATATAAGTGTCATTTGATACAGCTAAGAACAAAATATGACAGTTGAGTATCATATCAAAAATGGGTGGGTACATGAGGAACAAATCCACAAAGACAAATGATACAAAGACAGGGACACCTCAAAAAGAAATTAAAATAATTAATTTACAAGTATTGCACATTTGATGCCGCATGGTTACCAATGTAAAAACATCTATCGTTAATGAAATCCACCCCCACTATTGCCTGCACACATGCATGTGCGTGCTTGTGCACACACACACACATCCTGTGAACCCTACCAAGGATACAATTTGTAAACAAGGTATAAGATGAATAAAGGAATGTGATTTATGAGAATACTTTTTGCTGTGATGTTCTATACCAGTCTGTCAAAGATTGTTTTTTCTAGGTCTTGAAAGACAGCACAGAACTGAAAAAGCAGTTCATTATATTACTTACTCTGATGGTAAATCCAGGATGGAATGTAACAATATTATGAGAAGGAAATATTATTATAATATTGTTACTCTGACAGTTAGTTTTTATGACGTCTAAAGCCGACTTAACACAATATAATAATAGCCAAATCCAAGTTAGTTGTTTGTGTGGCATAAGATTAGTTTTTGTAAATTTTCATGTACTGTTCTTACAGCCAGAACACATACCAATTTTTCAAGTAATTGCGTTGATGCTGAAGAGAGGATTCTTTCTTTTTTTCCCTTTCCTTATCAATGTTTGACAAAACTTCTACATTTTGTTCTAAAAAAACCTATAAGGACTGGGGAGATGATGTCTGGCCTCACGATAAAACTTTTGGTAACAAATAACTTTTCAACTATATGTTGAGGTTTATGCCACCAAATATGCAGGACATCCAAGTTCATACATTAACATCACTCAAATGTCTGTGCGATTTTTCAACTGTACAAAGTGCAATGTGGCCCAGCTAAGGCTTAATCTTGGACTGATCAAAATGTTAATAATGTTCACATTTGTGTGTAGTATGTCTTCATAATTTTGGTAATATCATTTTTTATTTTGTTATAGACTTACAGCTCAAGCTGTTGCTAGCATCCCTTTTTTTACTGTTTGTTTCTTCTGTATTCTTCTCACATTTTTAACTCAGGTGCCATTTGACTTGTTTTAATACCATTATCTATCTGTTCTGATCTTGCAATGGTATTTTCTTATCTGCACATCTACCACACCCAACTGCAAATTTTTCGTGACCCTCTGTTACACTACATCTCTCCAGTACTTCCAGTTCTTTCTACTATGGTTTTCCTGTAGTTAATTTTTGCTTCTGTATACTGCTGTATTCAAAACTCACAGTTTCAGAAATGATTTTATTAGTCCTATCTTAATTGTTTTTATACCAGTAGAGATATTTGGGTGAAGAAAACTTTCTGCACTGCACTAAACTGCTCTTGATGTCTTCTCTTCTTGTGTAAAATTATTCCTTAGATTTCAAATTTTTTTTCAGTTCCTCTGCTGTGTCTTCCCAAACATGGATGTTAAGCACCTAAATATTCTTCTTTGTGGCTCCTTTCACAACTTTTTCTTTTGTTTTTTTTGTTCAGCCTTAGCCCAAATTCTGTGATAAGTAACTTTTCTGCTCCATTCCTTTCCACCTTTATTGTCTTTCTTACGTCGATGATAAAGCCATCTGTAAACTTCATCATTGTTTCAGTGCATCCTTTTTAGAAATAGTTTTCAGTTCTCTTTATGGTTTCTCAAATTTAAAATTTAAACAGTGGTGACTCTCTGTTCTTCCTTCTGTTTTGCTATACATAGTCAGAATCACTGCCCTCATGTCCTAATCTAATCACAAACTAGTTTTATCTAGTGCCTCCTCAATTTTTCTCCATATTTTCCAATATATTACTCTAGTCAGCAGTTAGCAAGCAAAAGATGTCTGAGCTATTCTTTAACAGTTCTCATATCTGCTTCTCCAAGCCCTCTTCAATATAATTATTAAGTAACCTTGGTCACCAAACACTTTCTTTGAAGAACTCAATGTATACCATACCACTGACTGTGGATAGCCGAAGATACTTCATAGACATAATCCAGTGCAGTTCTCCAAGACACCAAAGCTACAGTTGACAGCAAACATGGAGCTGCCATTAATTCTGGCTTTTGACCATTCACATTGAAGAGCTATTGGCTCTCTGTATTAACCCAAAGAGAAACTTTCAAATTATCAGATGTGTTCTTCACTATTGCCATTTCAGTTTCAAGATTTTAATACAAATTGCAAAGTTTCCCTTATACATAAGCATACCAGGTGTAGAAATATAAAACCGGAATTTCCCTATAGTTGGTGCTAGCTGTCAGTGTAGGGCCCGTGACACCGCGTCTGCAGCACCATCTGCATCATGTGACGGATGACAATGAATGTCAACACACAGTAATCCAAGTTCCAATATTCGGTATCTGTTTCAAACCTGTAAACATGTCGAGTTTGTGCCTACAAACTATGATTTGTGGACAGCATTGGTTCTCTGTTGTCATTTGAAGAAAACTGCTACAGAATTACATTGAATGCTTGTTGAAGCTTTCAGTGAACATACTCTTTGGAAAACACAGTGTTTTTAGTGGTTCGAAAAATTAAAAAGTGGTGATTTTGACGTGAGAAATGACAAGCGCTAGGAAACCACCAAAAAAATTTGAAGACAATGAATTGCAGGCATTATTGGATGAAGACGATACTCAAACTCAACAGGAACTTGCAGAACAATTGAATTTGAATGGCTCGCTGACTGGTTCACTTCAAAAGAAGAATTGTTTTTTGGCATGGCATTCATAGCCTTTTGGAGAGATGGAAGAAATGCATAAATAGCAATGGAGATTATTTTGAACAAAATATTGTTTATCAGTTTCAAACAAGAGACATGTAATTATTGCAACCAAATTCTGGTTTCATACTTCTACACCTGGTAAAACACATTACTGAAAGCCTATGTGAATGAAGGTAATACATGCTTGAAACTGGTATGAATCTAGGTAATGAAAAGAGCAAAGAAAGCTATTCTTTAATGTTAATTTCAAAAGAAAATGGCTAATATTAATTTTTGAAGCAAGAATGAATTTAGGATAACTGTGCAATACAAAACCATAATTCTACAGTTGCAAATAATTCCCATATACTGGATATAACAAAATTTCATTAATAGATTTTTAGGGTTTGTATCTGGTCTCTTGAGAAACAAATTGAGACTAGGTACCCACACCTGGGTACATCATCGAATGCTGCTAGAGATCACAGAAGTTACAGGGGAAAATGTCTACCACCAAACCACTCCTTCAGCAACAAAAGTGACATGTAAGACTGACACTTCTGCCTACACTGTGCTTAACAGTCTCTACGGTGTTGTTGTGGCAGGTGTGGATGCACTCTAACATTGTTAATACTCTCAGGTCCATTGCGAGGAATTTGGCCAGCAGTCTGTCATAATTAAAAATCGTATTTCCTGCTGAAGGGGTGGCCTAATATAGATGTTTCCCTTATAAATTCAACACTCTGTACCATTGTTACATGACATTTCTGGACATGGGTGCCTCTCCTCAATCTGTCCCACAAGACACCATTTACTACCCCTTAAGAAGTTAATCAGAGCATCTGCATTACACCCCATATTGTAGGGCTATCAAAGGCTCAAAATGGTGTTTAATATTGTGGTGCAAAATTCTGCACTAGGTTGCCCACTAGAGTTTTGGCAGGAATTAAAAATCCCCAGGCACTAAAAAACAAATTAGTATAATGGTTTACTGGCAGTTTTGAGCTTAGGGGCATCAATTCTGCGTCATTCAAATGTTAACACTAAACAGATCTTGTCTCTGCCTTTATACAGCCACTTGATAGTGTTCCATACAATGTTCCACAAATGATTTGATGGAAATATTAGATAAAAACAGCATCTGAGTTGTCTGAAATGAGTTTCTTCCAAAGTGGCTAATTTTCTCCTAATATACTTATACCTAATTATAGTAATATATAATTAATTAATTCTTGTAATTATTGGTGTGAGTAGAGTAATGATAGTCGTAACCTGTTGCATTCAAACTTTGCAGAAATATCCTGCAGTGGCTGCTTCTACCTGTTAACTTGATTATAAATTGGCTCATTCCACATCCCTAAAGGCTCTCCTTTATGATGGGATTTATGGAACACAATCTGTGGTTGAATAAAGTGTTATATTAATGTGCTGGTTGTTACCTTTCCCTTTCGTTGCATTGAGATCTCGCACAAGATCAAGGCAAATGTCAGGACTAAGAGCTCCAGTTTCAATGTTGTAACCTTGTTGTCTCAGACTTGCCAAATCTTGCACCTGACCTCTGGGATCCATAACAAGTTTCAATGGTGTTTTACTCGGCTCCTTAAACACCATTTCCTAATGCAAACATAAAAGTGGCTTTCAGTTGTTAAAATATTTATTTAAAGATTTTTTTCACAAACAGGCTTAAATGCAACTGATAAGCAATTATCCATGTTTAACAGGAAAATAGTGTTCAATAGAAGTGAGTAATAAGACTATCTATTAACAATAACCTCCATTTCATATATATCCTATGACAAACATTTTCAAATAAAACTTGCACACAAAGAGGCTCACAAGGTAACCACATCAGTTTCAGTGAAAATATGGTACACTTTCTTTTCTTCAACTGCAATGGGCAGTTTCTTCTAATTTTACTATTCTATTGTGAAAAGTAACACACATCTGAAAATGACTCTATAATTGGTGAAAAGAGAATAAAACAATTTTTAATGAAATCAGAACTCCTATTTTAATGGCACACAATGATTTTACATATAGGGTAAATCCATAAAAATGTCACATGTTCTCCATAACCAGTCTAATACATCAATGAAATTCCCATGGTGGAAATATCACATATTTCTCTTTTATGTTTTTAGTTTATTTATTTATCTTATTTCAGTCAAATAAAAGCAATACCAGTAACTTTTGTATGCTTTAATTTTAAAACTACTTAAAACCAATTTTGACTCAGTTTTCTATCAACATAAATGCAGTGCATTAAATGTGTAGGATTACACTCCAAATAGTATTTTATATATTCTGATGTGTCTTGGTAAAGTGAGGGAAAACTATTATGAAGCTGTCTATATATTATAAGGTCATTTACTTGTTCAGAGATGTCCATTTGATGTCACCATTCCACTGGATTAGCAACATCTGCATCTAAATCTCTGCTTGTGAGATGTCTGTATATGTGTGGATGGATATGTGTGTGTGTGCGAGTGTATACCCGTCCTTTTTTCCGCCTAAGGTAAGTCTTTCCGCTCCCGGGATTGGAATGACTCCTTACCCTCTCCCCTAAAACCCATATCCTTTCGTCTTTCCCTCTCCTTCCCTCTTTCCTGATGAGGCAACAGTTTGTTGCGAAAGCTTGAATTTTGTGTGTGTGTTTGTGTTTGTTTGTGTGTCTATCGACCTGCCAGCTCTTTCGTTCGGTAAGTCACATCATCTTTGTTTTTATATATATATATATATATATATATATATATATATATATATATATATATATATATATATATATATATATATATATATATAGGGTGTCCCAGCTATCTTGTCCACCCAAAATATCTCTGGAACAATAACAGCTATTGGAAAACGACTTTCACCAGTATCAATGTAGGGCTGGGGCCCATGAATGTACATATTTGGAAACATTCTAAAACGAAAGCATATGTGTTTTTTAACACAAACTTATGTTTTTTTAAATGGACCTCCTATATTTTTTCTTCATTAATCCATAGCACGACAAAGCACATACACAATAGCATTGATTGCATCGCAATATTCCCATTACATCCCGAGATATTGAGACGCGAAGTTGACGCTTGAAACACTCGACATGCGCTGCTAGCACACGTCCTGAGGCTCAGGCGCGAACCCCATGCTGCAGGATGGCAGCAGACCGTATTATTCGTTTCGGACCTCTTGATAAGTATGGAAGTGTGATTACGCATGTCAATCACATCGCGATTACATAATGCTGAAGAAAAGATCTTTAGTTCCTTTTCTCCCCTTTCTGTAACTATTTGAATATCGTACTGAAACTAAAACCCTCTGTAAACTTTGACGAAGCCAATTGTATGAAAAATACTGAAAGGCTAATAAAAATATTCTATTCTATTCTATTCTATTCTAATAGTTTTAAAATATGGAATGATTTTTTTCCAATCTCTTAAAATCCTGCATGCTTGAGCAACCTGCAATAAATTGCTGATGCGAAGGGAGAAAGTTTGTTTGCTTAATATATTTATGATATCATACAGTTATCTCTTCACATTCAGTTTCTTTCCTCTGTCGGTGGATTTTCTATACTGAGATAACTTATCTCAATGTCCACCATTTTAAGGTTTTGTGCAGTGACTGAAAAGTATTACAACTGTTAAACCACCACCTTCGTAACTCAGCTCACCGAGGTGAGCCAGCAGGTTGTGTACCACATTCTGGTACCAGAGCCGAAAAAGGTGATGAACTGGCATGATGAAAGCCTCTGTTCCGGCACTGAAGATAGCACAACAGTGATGGGAAGCATCACCTTTCCCTAATAAATCTAATGTGAGCCCTGCTTGCAGTACTGGCCACTATAAATGCTGGCCATCAAGACCCAACGGTATCTGTCCTCAACCACTGCCTTCAGCAAGAAGTACCCCACAAAAGCCATCGATGCGGTGTCGGTCATCCAGTCTATACTACAACTAGCCACTGCCTCCACTAGCTGCTGGTCTATGGGCCATGTGACGAAGCAAAACTATTCGTTTTGTCAAAACTATTGTTTGCATAACAAAATCTGTTAATTTCATCATTTAAACAAATAATTCGGCCTAACTCTTGTAGCAAAAGAAACTGTAAAAGAAGCAATTTTTTGATGTATTTAGTTAATTTAATGAGTTAAGTTTTAATTCCCCCCATGAACCATGGACCTTGCCGTTGGTGGGGAGGCTTGCGTGCCTCAGCGATACAGATGGCCGTACCATAGGTGCAACCACAACGGAGGGGTATCTGTTGAGAGGCCAGACAAACATGTGGTTCCTGAAGAGGGGCAGCAACCTTTTCAGTAGTTGCAGGGGCAACAGTCTGGATGATTGACTGATCTGGCCCTGTAACATTAACCAAAACGGCCTTGCTGTGCTGGTACTGCGAACGGCTGAAAGCAAGGGGAAACTACAGACGTAATTTTTCCCGAGGACATGCAGCTTTAATGTATGATTAAATGATGATGGCGTCCTCTTGGGTAAAATATTCCGGAGGTAAAATAGTCCCCCATTCGGATCTCCGGGCGGGGAATACTCAAGAGGATGTCGTTATCAGGAGAAAGAAAACTGGCGTTCTGTGGGTCGGAGCGTGGAATGTCAGATCCCTTAATCGGTCAGGTAGGTTAGAAAATTTAAAAAGGGAAATGGATAGGTTAAAGTTAGATATAGTGGGAAATAGTTAAGTTCGGTGGCAGGAGGAACAAGACTTTTGGTCAGGTGAATACAGGGTTATAAATACAAAATCAAATAGAGGTAATGCAGGAGTAGGTTTAATAATGAATAAAAAAATAGGAGTGTGGTTTAGCTACTACAAACAGCATAGTGAATGCATTATTGTGGCCAAGATAGACACAAAGCCCATGCCTACTACAGTAGTACAAGTTTATATGCCAACTAGCTCTGCAGATGATGAAGAAATTGATGAAATGTATGACGAGATAAAAGAAATTATTCAGGTAGTGAAGGGAGACGAAAATTTAATAGTCATGGGTGACTGGAATTCGTCAGTAGAAAAAGGGAGAGAAGGAAACATAGTAGGTGAATATGGATTGGGGGGAAGAAATGAAAGAGGAAGCCGCCTTGTAGAATTTTGCACAGAGCATAACTTAATCATAGCTAACACTTGGTTCAAGAATCATAAAAGAAGGTTGTATACCTGGAAGATTCCTGGAGATACTAAAAGGTATCAGATAGATTATATAATGGTAAGACAGAGATTTAGGAACCAGGTTTTAAATTGTAAGACATTTCCAGGGGCAGATATGGATTCTGACCACAATCTCTTGGTTATGAACTGCAGTTTGAAACTGAAGAAACCGCAAAAAGGTGGGAATTTAAGGAGATGGGACCTGGATAAACTGAAAGTACCAGAGGTTGTAGAGAGTTTCAGGGAGAGCATAAGGGAACAATTGACAGGAATGGGGGAAAGAAACAGTAGAAGAAGAATGGGTAGCTCTGAGGGATGAAGTAGTGAAAGCAGCAGAGGATCAAGTAGGTAAAAAGACGATGGCTAATAGAAATCCTTGGGTAACAGAAGAAATATTGAATTTAATTGATGAAAGGAGAAAATATAAAAATGCAGTAAATGAAGCAGGCAAAAAGGAATACAAACGTCTCAAAAATGAGATCGACAGGAAGTGCAAAATGGCTAAGCAGGGATGGCTAGAGGACAAATGTAAGGATGTAGAGGCTTGTCTCACTAGGGGTAAGATAGATACTGCCTACAGGAAAATTAAAGAGACCTTTGGAGAGAAGAGAACCACTTGTATGAATATCAAGAGCTCAGATGGCAACCCAGTTCTAAGCAAAGAAGGGAAGGCAGAAAGGTGGAAGGAGTATATAGAGGGTTTATACAAGGGCGATGTACTTGAGGACAATATTATGGAAATGGAAGAGGATGCAGATGAAGATGAAATGGGAGATAAGATACTGCGTGAAGAGTTTGACAGAGCACTGAAAGACCTGAGTCGAAACAAGGCCCCGGGAGTAGACAACATTCCATTAGAACTACTGACGGCCTTGGGAGAGCCAGTCCTGACAAAACTCTACCATCTGGTGAGCAAGATGTATGAGACAGGTGAAATACCCTCAGACTTCAAGAAGAATATAATAATTCCAATCCCAAAGAAAGCAGGTGTTGACAGATGTGAAAATTACCGAACTATCAGTTTAATAAGTCACAGCTGCAAATTACTAACGCGAATTCTTTACAGACGAATGGAAAAACTGGTAGAAGCGGACCTCGGGGAAGATCAGTTTGGATTCCGTAAAAATGTTGGAACACGTGAGGCAATACTAACCTTACGACTTATCTTAGAAGAAAGATTAAGAAAAGGCAAACCTACATTTCTAACATTTGTAGACTTAGAGAAAGCTTTTGACAATGTTGACTGGAATACTCTCTTTCACATTCTAAAGGTGGCAGGGGTAAAATACAGGGAGCGAAAGGCTATTTACAATTTGTACAGAAACCAGATGGCAGTTATAAGAGTCGAGGGGCATGAAAGGGAAGCAGTGGTTGGGAAAGGAGTGAGACAGGGTTGTAGCCTCTCCCCGATGTTATTCAATCTGTATACTGAGCAAGCATTAAAGGAAACAAAAGAAAAATTCGGAGTAGGTATTAAAATTCATGGAGAAGAAGTAAAAACTTTGAGGTTCGCCGATGACATTGTAATTCTGTCAGAGACAGCAAAGGACTTGGAAGAGCAGTTGAACGGAATGGACAGTGTCTTGAAAGGAGGATATAAGATGAACATCAACAAAAGCAAAACGAGGATAATGGAATGTAGTCAAATTAAATCGGGTGATGCTGAGGGAATTAGATTAGGAAATGAGACACTTAAAGTATTAAAGGAGTTTTGCTATTTAGGGAGTAAAATAACTGATGATGATCGAAGTAGAGAGGATATAAAATGTAGACTGGCAATGGCAAGGAAATCGTTTCTGAAGAAGAGAAATTTGTTAACATCGAGTATAGATTTAAGTGTCAGGAAGTCGTTTCTGAAAGTATTTGTATGGAGTGTAGCCATGTATGGAAGTGAAACATGGACGATAACTAGTATGGACAAGAAGAGAATAGAAGCTTTCGAAATGTGGTGCTACAGAAGAATGCTGAAGATAAGGTGGGTAGATCACGTAACTAATGAGGAGGTATTGAATAGGATTGGGGAGAAGAGAAGTTTGTGGCACAACTTGACTAGAAGAAGGGATCGGTTGGTAGGACATGTTTTGAGGCATCAAGGGATCACAAATTTAGCATTGGAGGGCAGCGTGGAGGGTAAAAATCGTAGAGGGAGACCAGGAGATGAATACAATAAGCAGATTCAGAAGGATGTAGGTTGCAGTAGGTACTGGGAGATGAAGAAGCTTGCACAGGATAGAGTAGCATGGAGAGCTGCATCAAACCAGTCTCAGGACTGAAGACCACAACAACAACAACAAGTTTTAATTGTAATTTCTGTAGATTAAACATCAAACAATGTGTAGTTTCAGTGCCTATTATTATGATGATATATAAGGGCCTGATTTTTGGTCCTGAGACAGTCAGTCCATGGCCGAGTTTCAGGCGAGAAATCTATATTGGTTAGATTAACAACAATGCATCCACTTAACTGTGAAATAAGTGTAATAGGCTGCGTGCTAAAACAATGACAGTGTCTGTTCAATACGTACCGAATTATGTGGCAAGAACTATGTGGTTAGGTTTTTAGTGCATGTAGATGTTCAAAAGTAAACTATTGTAGCAGTATGTTGCTGTTTGCTTGCAAGCTATTGATGAGACTTATCGAAAGTTAAACAATAGTGCACTGGCCATATAACTGTGTATTATTTGGAGGTTGTGAACTGTGAAAGTAAAGAACTGTTAAATGCAAATGTGCACCTGTCAGCTACATCATTTAAAGTAGTCAGTGTTGAACTTCCACCCCCCATTTTTCAGCCAGTGTAGCAACGCTGTACGTTGACACCGAGGACAGTCAATGAAGAACTAAAGCAGGTGAACATCGCAGCCGCACCCAGTCCTAATGCTGCCAGGAGCTGAAATGGTGTCTTCCAGCTGGGGCCTGCTGCTGGCTGATACCAACTGACACCAGGGTGCGTCCCAGCAGTCCTTGGTCACAGTCCATGTCCATGTGTCACTCGTACCAGAATTGCCACCACTTGCCCTGCATGCTAACACCCTGCTGCCACAGACCCACATCTGAGGGCCACTGACACTGCATCCTTCATTGCGGTACCATGTTAAAGGCGCAGCGTGCCTTGTCTCTACGCAACTGCCTGGCCCAGGGTCTAAGCTTGTTCGAGTATGACACTGCCAGTGGCATGAATGGTGTTCGGCTGGCTGTGTTGCATTGGCATCTGATAAAGCATACCGTACAAGGTGACATATCACTGTGCCTTGCTGACTAAAGCTACTGTGGCCATCCCCACATGAAACCTTGTTTTGCTGTGGTCATCCATGCCACCCATGATCACTGCAGGCTACTAGGATGCTGTCTACATTGGCTTTATGAATTCTGCTGAATGGATCACATAGTTGCTACTGCATTTATGATTTCGCTATGGGTGAGAAACTGGTTCTTCATACCTGCTGCCCAGCCTACCATTCTGCATGTAATCGTGACCTATTCCAGGGTCAACAATGCTTGGTCCATCCTGCCCCATAACACCACCTTCTTCAGTGAAACAATTTCAGACACCAGATTCAATATGTATGGTCTCCTGGCTTTCATCTTCCAATGCAGTGACAGTGTGATCACTGAGCAACTCGACAGGTGATTTTGATCCATTTATGTGAGACCAAATCTTTTTAGGATTTTTTTTTCCAGCCAGGTCATCAGAACTTAACTTTCGAATCCACTGAAAACTTCTCACGTTGCTTTCCATATGCTCATTTTGGCTTTGTTCAGTTCTGTTTTGTTGAATTCCCATAAATGTATGATTAAGCTCTCTTAGCTTTCATAACAACTTTCTAATATGGTTACTGAACCACCGCAGGTCCTTCCTATTGTAAAATATGTTTACACAGCTGTTGGGAATTGTGCAATCTTATATGAAACAAATAGGATTACCTCAGGAGTCTCAGTCTGTAACCTGTTTTATGTGAAACACTTTTGTCAGAGGGTTTATGTTTCTCAACATATTCTGCTGCACACATTAACAAGAGACATACTGTACAATGCACACTGGACTCGCATTCGGGAGGACGACGGTTCAATCTCGTCTCCGGCCATCCTGATTTAGGTTTTCCGTGATTTCCTTAAATCATTTCAGGCAAATGTCGGGATGGTTCCTTTGAAAGGGCACGGCTGATTTCCTTCCCAATCCTTCCCTAACCCAAGCTTGCGCTCTGTCTCTAATGACCTCGTTGTCGACAGGACGTTAAACACTAACCACCACCACCACCATACTGTACAATGATTTCACTCTTTACATTTTCTTCGTGCCTTTGGCAAACTTAGCACAGCTCATTGAACTTAAAAAAGGTATTGTACCATTTGTCAGCATCAGTGGTACACCAATGTTATCACAATGTTATTTACAATTATCACTCAGAAATATTATAACCAAAGATGGGCAGAGGAGAGCTAATGGCCAACATTCATTTTTTCTGTTATGCTCAACCATAAGCAATCTCAGCTCACAATAAACAATGTGTGAAATAACAAAAATGAAACAGTTCATTTTACTACTACTTGTTTATATGAGGGTTGCCCAAAAAGTAATGCACCACATTCTTTTCTCGGCCGAAAACAATGCTATGAATGCAAAACGTTATGTTTGTATTATCTGAAGTCTCCTGAGTGAGCGCCCCAAGGTTCTGTCATTTCCAACAGATAATGTATCTGCAGGATAGTTTCAAAATTACATCTGCAGGTGATGTGGGTTACAAGCAATGTGCCATCATTGAATTTCTCACTGCAGGGAAATTCTCAAACACTTGTGCAACATCTATGGAGCATCTGCTGTCGACAGAAGTACAGTTAGTTGCTGGGCACGGAGGGTGAGATTATCAGAAGGCAGTTCGGCAGAGCTCCATGATTTTCAGTGGTCGAGGAGACCATCAACGGCTGTCACACCTGACATTTTGCAGCGAGCTGATGTAGTCATTCGCAAGGAGAGAAGCATTATGACTCGGCAGTTGGCACCACATCTGTCAATCAGCAAAGGAAGTGTGGATTCAGTTATCCACACTCTTGGATATTCAAAAGTGTGTGCAAGATGGGTCCCATGGTACCTAATGGTGGATCAAAAATTGCACAAAAAAAAAACATTTGTCTTGATTTGTTGCAACATTTTGAAGGGAAGGGGAAGTGCTTCTTCTTCCAGATTGTGACAGGTGATGAAACCTGAGTCCACCACTTTGAGCCCAAAACAAAATGATAGCTGATTGAATGGCACCATTTCCACTCCCCACAGAAGGAAAAATTCAAAGCAACTGCTTTCTCTGGAAAGATCGTGATCCATGGAACGCATCAAAAAACAGGGTTGGACAGTATTACCCCATCCACCCTACAGCCCTGATCTAGGCCCCTCAGACTTCCATTTGTTTGGTCCATTAAAGGTTGCCTTTCATGGAAGACATTTTGAGGATGATGAGGAGGAAGCAATTCACACAGTGAAGCACTGGCTCTGCCACCAGGACAAGGATTTATACCGTCAGGGCATACATGCACTGGTTTTGTGCTGGAGGAAGGCCATAGAACAGGATGGAGATTATGTGGAAAAATAGGTTGTTTAGATCAAATGTGTTTAATTCTCATTATATTCAGTAAAGAATTGTTGAAGAAAAAAAGTGGTGCATTACTTTCTGGGCAACCCTTGTATTTTGTTATTTTTTTCAGTAAATTACCATTTCAATTGTTTTCAGATTTCTGTGACAACTTTTATATGTTATAAATTTGTATTTCTTGTCTGTGGAGAAGAGTAAACCAACTGATAACTCCCCCCCTCCCCCTCCTCTCCCTAGGCATAGCACATTGTTATACTCATTGCTAAGTAACGCTCTGCTTGGCCACACAACACAATTTTATTTTTAGATTCTATCGATTTCCACAGTATGTCAGGTGTTCAAAAATGACAACTGAACTCTGAAGCAGCTTTCCCTTGTATGTGCTTCTAAGAAAGATTAGACATGCATTGTGGTATTCTTCATATCACTAACTCATATTCATAGTGGCATACCTTTTGAATTTTTTATTTCATATTTTGTTAATTTATATTATACGCATTCCTTTTAGTCTACAAGCAATCAGACATACCTGTGGACCCACATTTGGTATTTTGAATGACAAATTCTCATCAGTAGTTTCGGAGTATTCTTCACTGGAACTGAGCTTGCCTGCACCCTGTCCTATGGGGAAATAGGAAAATATTGAGTCATTAACAAAGTATCAAGAATTTTCTCCATTAATTAACAATAAGATTTGGTAGAATAAATACGCACACAAATTTGAGGACATACATGTACTTTATACAATCAGAAATACGGGAAGTGTGCGTTTCTCGATAGTTACATTTGTCCAATGAAGTTTGATTATTCTTTACATATTCAACTTCACCACTACAAATCAAAGCAAGAAAGTGAAGTTGTTAATTTGATAAGAAATTATGCTTGTTTTTATTTACCCTGTATATCAGACAGACAGGATAGATAGTTACTTAATTCCAACTAAAAGTCTAACTGAGTGATGCACTGTTTCTAGGTACTTGTAGTAGCTACGATAAACATATTGCAACTGTGCTATAACAATTACAAGCACAGAGACAACTCCTAAAAGCTTATGAAGGTGGGGGTCACAGAAGAGTTGTAATCTCATTAAAAAAAGATAATAAAAAAATAATTTCAGGTGGCCCAGTCAACAGCATCCTGCAAGGATCTCAGCACAGGGTACAAATCGGTGTGTTTTAAGTTTTTACAAAAACAATGACTAAAAAATTTTATGGTACAAATGGTTTTATTATTTTTAAAATGATCACCTTTAATATTCACCAATATTTGTGTGCACTCAAAACAAATCTGATAATGTTTTCTATGCTGATGTTGGTGCCTCAAAAACATGGCCTTGGAAGAATTCAACAGCCACTAGAGGTCATGAAATTCACTGAACACACATTTTTTGTTGACATTAGAGGAGAAAAAGAAGTCGTTAGGCAATAAATCAGGTGAATACAGGAAATGAGACAAATTGTTGTACATCACTCAGCATTAACAGTTGATCCTCTAAAGCAATGTCTACGAGATGTTCAGTGTAACCAAAGAGCCAAGCAATCATTTTCTTGGAAGTGCATCATGAACAAAAACTTTTGCTGGTTTCAATTAATCATGGAACACCAAGTCAGTTGATTGCTGCTTAGTTTTTGGCTTGTATGAATATAATCAAGTTTCAGCTACTGCTGCAATGTAGTATATGTATTATGCATTTCCCTTCATCAAATTTTTTGAGCGTTTCCTGACACTAACTGACATGAACATTTTTCTCTAGGTCTGTCAAACTGTGGGAAATTGATCAAGGCCAGTTCTTTCACACAGCTAAACATTCATGCAAGACTGCACGTTCAGCAGTCTTTGATACACCTAAGGATGCCTCTATCTCACAGTAAGTAGCATGCCAGTCCTCTTCAATCACGTTGCACACAACATCAATGTATTTTTGGGAAAATAACAGCTTTTGGTCAATCTTCATGAAATTCATCACTGATGGAAGCACGACCATGATGAAATTCTGCAAATCAACCACAAACAGCATTTTTCTGAATGTGAGTGATTACCAAAAGCTGAACAAAGTGAGCTGAGTCTTTGTTGCTTAGTTACACTTAATGAAGATTGTAAAAAAAAAAAAAATCTAATGAAACACTTTGTGAGGAAATGCCATTTATTTACAACACTGTTTCTTTAAATGTTCACTGTAAACAAATTAGTGGGGAATTTCTGAGCTGCCATTGTTTTAATAGTAACAAATGACAAATTTTAAAACAGTAGCAGTGTTATATCCCAACAGTGCCACCTAGCTGCCATTTGTAAAATCTTAAAAAAAGTGGATTCTGGTGCAAGAGAGAACACATGCACCATCTCACCAGCAAGAAATGAGATAGGATATAAGTAACTTTTCAAAGAAACACACAGAACTGTCATTCCATGTAGGCTTTCACGGCCGGCGTCTTCATCAATAAACACTTCCGGGCTAAGTTGCCGTGGTCGATCTGTAAAACTTCTTCTCCCTAACGTTTCGTTCTCAACTACGGAGAACATCTTCGGAGGTGAGTCGTTGACTCACCTCCGAAGATGTTCTCCGTAGTTGAGAACGAAACGTTGACTCACCTCCGAAGATGTTCTCCGTAGTTGAGAACGAAACGTTAGGGAGAAGAAGTTTTACAGATTGACCACGGCAACTTAGCCCGGAAGTGTTTATTGATGACACAGAACTGTGTTTACCCTTTGCAATGTGCTGTGCTCTGAGAATACAGACATGTACAAGTAAATTAATAGTGATTCATGCATACTATGCAGAGTTCTATTTATTCTTTATCATAGACCAGTTTCTAGGGAAATGCTATTAATGGTGTAAATGTATTTACAATACAAAATTCTAATTCTTTATTCACCCAGAAAATCTCTACAGATTGTGGGACCTCATTTACACATGAGCACACACACTGGCAAAGGTGCACACACACACACACACACACACACACACTACATATAACATCAAAATATACTGAAAGAGTACAGTAAATTAATTCTATAAAATCTTGCTTTACCAGCAGTTTTTGCGCATTCTTGCTTTTCAGGTCTGCTGTACTTTAAATGGTCCAAAAATTCTGTGGCTGAATAGAAGTAGTGGTCTAATAAGAATGCCCTTGAAGGTTTATAAACTAGTGAAAAAAGAATATTAAGAATATTTTGTGACTCTAAAGAAATGGAATCTCCTGAACCTCACTGTACTAAGTCTGGTGTCATAAATGTTCCTTTGTTATATATCCTTGAAACCTTTATTAATAAGGCAATACTTACAAAACTTTGCAAATTGAAGCAAAACAAGAATGTATACAAATCAGAGAACAATCAAATATCCACCAAAAATTTTACAGTATATCTTATTACCAGAGAAGTGTATTTCATCCAGGCCACACATTACACAACAACATGCCAGAAGAAGGAAAAAAGTATTCCAGATTCAATGCCAATGTTAAAGAGCGAACAGAAAACATTTCTAATAGAGCATGCACTGTTTCTACCTCACACAAGAATTACTCAACAGTAATTGTACTTTAAATGTATACTGATAAGACTTTGATTGTAAGAATGAGTATCTATTTACTGTTCTGTTGGTATTGTATGTTACGTTATGCCCTATGACCTGTCTCATGTGATCTTTACAACTTGTATTGCATGAGAAGCTAGACCAACAATTATGAAAGTCGAAGAATCACTTTGGAGAAGGTAGGCTCCTTATCTCAGAAGGAAACAATCATAATGGAGCAAACTCTGATTAAAAGCAAAATCAGTGTTTCTAAATGTTTTGGAAAATGGGGGTTAGCCACACATATACAAATTATTTTATTTTCAGCACACAAAACAACTATATAATTGTACTATGGAAGAAATGGGTATCAGAACAGGCTTTGTCCTATTTTAAACAATGGAAAATCCAGGATGGAATGTAACAGTATTATGAAAAGGGTAGTTGCTACTCACCATACAGCAGAGATGCTGAGTCGCAGATAGGCACAACAAAAAAGACTGTCGGAAAGTGAGCTTTTGGACAACAATGCCTTTGATGAAAATAAACAACACACACAGGTGCAAATGCAACTCTCACACACACAACCACAGTCCCTGGCAGCTGAAGCCAGACTGAAAGCAGCAGTGCATGGTGGGAGAGGCAACCGGGTGGTGGAGGTAAAGAGGAGGTTGGGGTGGGGAGGAGGAGGGACAGTAGGTTAGGGGTGGGTACTATAAATAGCTATGTTATGTTATGCCCTATGACCTGTCCCATACAGGGATGAGGTGGAGAGAGGGGTATGGCAGCTAGGTGTGGTTGGGAGTTAAACGGAAGGCGGGTGGGTGGTGGGGGGCATACAGGGATGAGGTGGAGAGAGGGGTATGGCAGCTAGGTGTGGTTGGGAGTTAAACGGAAGGCGGGTGGGTGGTGGGGGGCATGGAAGGGGGGGGGGGTGATGGAAAAGGAGAGAAGTAAGAAGACTGAGGATGTGTTGGTGGAACAGAGGGCCAAGTAGTGCTGAAATCGGAACAAGGAAGAGGCTAGATGGGTAAGGACAATGACTAGCGAAGTTTGAGGCCAGTAGCATTACAGGAAGGTAGAATATATTGCAGGCAGAGTTCCCACCTGCGCATTTCAGAAAAGCTGGTTAAGTGGGAAGGATCCAGATGGCCAGGGCTGTGAATAAGTCACTGAAATGAAGAATGTCATGTTGGGCAGTGTGCTCAGCAATGGGGTGGTCCAGCTGTTCCTTGGCACAGTTTTTCGGTGGCCACTCATGCGCACAAAAAGCTTGTGGGTTGTCATTCACACATAGAATGCAGCAAAATGGTTGCAGCTTAGCCTGAAGATCACATGACTGGTTTTACATGTTGCTCTGCTTTGGATGGGATAGGTGATGTTTGTGACTGGACTGGAGTAGGTGATGGAGGGAGGATGTATGAGGCAGGTCTTCCTTCTAGGTTTATTACAGGGATGTGACCCATGAGGCAAGAGGTTGGGAGCAGTGGTTGCGTAGGGAAGGATGAGGATGTTGTGTAAGTTTGGTGGGTTGTGAAATACCACTGTGGGAGAGGTGCAAAGGATAGTGGGGAGTGGGTATGTAATGCCTTCAAATGCATTACCTACAAACAAATCCAGGGAATGGGCACCCGCATGGCACCATCCTATACCAACCTATTTTGGACCACCTTTCCTAAACACCCAGAATCCCAAACCCCACACCTGGTTCAGATTCACTGATGACATCTTCGTGATCTGGATCGAGAGTGAGGACACCCTATCCACATTGCTCTAGAACCTCAAAACCTTCTCCCCCATTTGCTTCACCTGATCCTACTCAACCCAACAAGCCACTTTCCTCAATGTTGATCTCCACCTCAAAGATGGCTACATCAGTACCTCTGTCCATATCAAACCTACCAACCACCAGCAGTAACTCCACTTCAACAGCTGCCACCTACTCCATACCAAGAATTCCCTTCCATACATAACCTGCTCACACGTGGCCGTTGCATCTGTAGTGACGAGTGGTACTTCTCAAAATATACCCAAGGTCGTACTACGTCCTTCACGGATCATAATTTCCCTCCCACTACCGCCTCCCAAAGTCTCACCAACTGGCCACAGAGGAGTATTCCCCTCATGACTCAGTACTACCCAGGACTGGAGCAACTGAATAACATCCTCCGCCAGGATTTTGACTACCTCTTGTCATGCCTTGAAATGAGAAATGTCCTACCTACTATCCTTCCCACAATCCCTTGCCTCATGGGTCATATCCCTGTAACAGACCTAGATGCAAAGTCTGTCCCATATATCCTCCCACCACCATCTACTCCAGTCCAATCACAAACTTCACCTATCCTACCTGTGGACCGCACAGGGTAGCCGCGCAGTCTGAGGTGGCTTGTCATGGTTTGTGAGGCTCCCCCTGTCGGAGGTCCTCCATTGGGCATGGGTTTGTTTGTTGTCCTTAGCATAAGTTAGTTTAAGTTAGATTAAATAGTGTGTAAGCGTAGGGACCAATGACCTCAGCAGATTGGTCCCACAAGAACTTACCAAAAAATCCCAAAATACCTACCTGTGAAACCATTCAAGTGATCTCCAAGCCAAGCTGCAATTACTGTGCTGTATTATATGCATGAATGACAACCAACTAGGTGTGCATGTGCACGAATGGCCACTAACTAATTGGTGCTCAGCACGCTACCCAACATGACATTCTTCATTTCAATGACTGCTTCACAGCCTGTGCCACCTGGATCCTTCCCACCCACACCAGCATTTCTGAAATGCACAGGTAGGAACCCTGCCTACAATACATGGTGAGCACAAAGTCTTGCTCTGATTATAAAAATTTATAACAGAATAACCATTTGACATAATAAGTTACATTTGATGCTGTTACATAGGTTGGTGTTATTAGTTGTTGTGAGCAATAGATGGCACTACTGCTCCATAACAGCGATGCGGTCTGTTAGGTGACGTCAGTTGCTGGCAAAATGGTGCCGAAGCTGGAGGAAGTGCAATGAGTGCTTTGGTTTCACGAAACAAAATCGCCCATCAGTGTTCAGTGTAAATTTCGGGCCTCTTATGGATGCAGATCTCCTGACGTTAAATCAATAAAGCGATCGTATGCAAAGTTTAATGAAACAGGCAATGTTGAAGATTGTCCTCAAAGTGGTAGGCCTCATGTGAGTGATGCAACTGTTGATCGTGTTCAGCAATCGTTTCAACGGAGTCCGTCTAGATCAACTCATCAAGCATCATGTGAACTTCAAATACCGCAATACCGCAAGTAAGTGTGGTGAAGATTCTTCATGAAAGGCTTAGGTTGCATGCTTACAAAAAGAAAATTGTGCAGGCCTTGCAACCAAATGATTTGCTGCTAACACCTTCAAGAATTAAGTGTTTGGTAGATGATGATCTCCTGCTTAAAAAAACCTTAAGGCAGTTCCTATTGCAAGGATCATTTTATACATTAGAAGAGTTCCTGAACTACAGTGTTTAACATCTCTTGTATTGTAAATTGCAAATGTATGCCCAAATTTGTATTTGTAATACCAAATATTTTTATTGTAAACATATGTTTTGCAATATTTATTTCTCTGTAACACTTATTATTTTGTAATCTTTATCTCTCTCTAAAATGTATTTTTGTAGTGGGACCTAAGTTTCTGTTTACTGTTTTTTTGTTTTGTAATCTCTATCTATTTCTAAAATGTATTTTTTTTTTGTAGTGGGACCTAAGTTACTGTTTACTGTTTTTGTTTTGTTTTATGTATTACCATAAATTCTGGCCAAAAGCTTGAAAAATTGACACGTTCCATATCCTGTGATACTGTCACAACATGGATCACCGGAAAAAGAGATAAATAAATAAATAAAAAAAAAACATGCTGAATTTGCAACTCTGAGATTCTCATCAGCATTGATGGCACTAACGATTACTTAAATCGCATATGCTTTACTGATGAATCCACTTTTCATGTCAGTGGAATGGTAAATGGGCATAATGCCCGTATATGCGGTTCAGAGTCTCCACATGCCACTGTACAGTTACAGCAAGACAGCGAAAAAGTGAATGTTTGGTGCGGCCTCATGCATAACAAGGTTTTTGGACTGTTTTTCTTTGCAGAAAAATCTATTACCACTTACATTTACTTAGACGTTTTGCAACAATTCATTGCCCCTCAGTTAGGCCTAGAAGAATATCAACCATGGATAATTTTCCAGCAAGATGGAGCACCCCCCCACTGGGCTTTGATAGTGCGTAATTTCCTGGATGAAACATTTCCGGATCGGTGGATTGGAAGGAACAGTCCACCACCCTGGCCAACCCGCTCTCCGGACATTACGCCCCTTGACTTTTTTTTCTAGTGCTATATCAAGGACAGAGTCTTCGTCACACCACTTGCTGACTTCGATGAACTGAAGGCTAGGATTCAAGCTGCTGTGGGTACTGTGACAGAACACGTTATGAAACACCTGGTGTTAACTGGAATACTGCCTCAACATTCTCCGAGCTACCAAGGGAGTTGAGGTTTACTAATGTAAGTGGTCTTAAAAAAAAAAAAAAAAAAGCTAGTAACACTAACCCATGTAAAGGCACCAAATGTAAATTACCATGTCAAACAGTTATTCTGTAATAAGTTGTTATAAATCAGGGCAAGACTTTGTGCTCATCCTGTATATTCTATGTTCCCATAACCCTACTGGCCTCAGCCTTCGTTAGTTATTGTCCTTACCTATCTAGCCTCTTCCTTGTTCCCATTCCAGCACTACACAGCCCTCTATTCCACCAACACATCCTCAGTCTTCTAACTTCTCTCCTATTCCACCCTGCCCCCCCCCCCCACCCCACCTTCTGTCTAAGCTCCCACCCACATCTAACTGCTCTATCCCTCTCTCCACATCATCCCAGCATGCTCCCATAAGCAGCTTTTTATCGCCCCGCACCCCTACTTGCTATCCCTACCTCCCCATCACAGCTTCCTCCTTACCCATCATCTCTGGTATATAGTGAGTAGCAAATATCCTTTTCATAATATTGTTTGTCCTATTTTAACTCTTTCAGGGAAACTGAAGAAGAATCACTTTGAAGATTATGATGAAACAATGCAAGATGTTACATAAAAGTACCTGAAAGCTATCCAATGCCATATTTTTTCGTAAAAGGTATTGTTATATCTGTGAACTGACAAAGACTAGGAATAAAAACTGGCATTTTACAGTGTACCAACAGTGGTGCTTTGTAGAAGCAGAATTTAAAGGATTACTCTAAAATAAAGGTGAAGACCACAAAGAAGTGAGACCTCAGAAAATACCTTCAGGGTAACAGAGCATTACAGCAAGAATTATGGTGTTAGAAGAACAGGTGAGTTAATAACTTGATGGGGTTAGAAATACAAAAGCACTCAATGATAAGACAAGGTATATTGAGCAGCAGTCAAGCTCCACAAATTAGCATGATTACTTGCTGAACTTACGCACAATCTTTCTTCAGTAAACTAATGAACATCTCTCTCTCTCTCTCTCTCTCTCTCTCTCTCTCTCTCCCTCTTTCTTTCTTCCATACACAAACACATGCACACATACACTCACACCACAAACAGCAATTAATTATCCTTTTCTAGAAATCTGTTGGTGTTCAACATTCATCTATTTGCTGCATATGCATGTGAGAAAGAGAGAAAAAAAAGAATGATTTGATTCAAAAGGTCAGTTAGTTTGCTGCACTGTTTGTCATTTATTCAGTGAGCAGTGGTGTATAATAAACATAGTGCAGTAATTTTAAACTGATCACCCCACACAGCTCAGAATCACCAATTAAGATTGGTGTGTTAGAACTACAAGAATCAATATGACATACCACACGGCACTTAGTAGAGTACCAAGTTTCACTCATAGCAACATAAATCTGTGTGAATAAGGAATTTATCAAAGATATAAAGAAGTGAAACACACCTCACGAGATTTGATGAAATAAATTAACTTTGTGCCAATTACTGAAAAAGACATTATGAAATTCAGCTGCTAGTGGGGATTGATTTACATCAGTGGGGAAAGTTCAAGATTTGTGCTGGATTGGGATTTGAACCTGGGTCACTAGGTAGATTCTCTGACCATTAAGCCATCCAGACACCCTGTGGTCATCGCAACTGCATGGACTACACTGCATGCCTCCCATCAGGCCCAAATTTTCAACTTATCCACACATTACTGACATAGAGCCCCTGCCCATTATGCTCATTACTTGTTGCATTTCACTGGTTACCATAAGAGTTTGAGCGTGGTATGCATCTGCACTGACATGTCCCAAAGAACAGACAGCACATACATAATTAAGGCGAGGCTGGCCAGTGATCCACTCAGTGCTGATGCATACCGTGCCTGAACTCTTATGGGAATTGGCGAAATGCCAAGAGTAATGAGGATAATTAGCTGCGGCACTATGTCAATAGCACGTGGATAATTTGAGTCTGACGAGAGGTGTGCTAGGGTAGTCTGTGCAGTTGTGATGCCTATTGGCTGTCCAGATGGCTTAGTGGTCAGAGAATTTGCCTAGTGAGCAGGAAACCCAAGTTCAAATCCCAGTCTAGTACAAATTTTCAACTTTCCCTATTGATATAAATTAATGCCCACTAGCAGCTGAATGTCATTATTCCTTTCTATTGATATTCACAATGGCTGCAGGATCAAAATGATTTCTTTTCTTTCAGATAAGTCTGAAAGAATGTACATCACATATATAATTACTGAAAAGGTAATTAGTGATTTGTACTGAGAAGCAAACAGTACATACCATCTACGAGCTGTAGTGTGATTATCATTAGACAGTAAAAACTGCAGATGAAATTAAGATATTTTGAGCATATCATAAGAGCAAAAAACTTTCTCGAAAAAGCTGTTTTGCTCAGAAGAACAGAGGAAAAACAAGGAGAAGAAAGCACTGGAGTGACCTTGAAGAGGAGGATCAAAACAATATCAAAGAGTGCATGGAGGGCCGTCATGTCATGTCACCAGGAGGTGGAGATGACTAAATGGATCATAACATGTTTATAGGCCATTATTTACTGAGGAAGTTTGCCTCCAAGGATACCACAGAACAACATTTGTATCAAAATGAACTTAGCATAGGACATTCTCAACATATTTACAGTTCATTGACCTGACCATATCTGTCTTGCTCAGTAATAACGAAACTAAACTCAACAAATTAAGTACAGTAAAGCAAATTAAAACTGAAAGCTTGAAGAGTAACAGAGACCACTCACTGTGGTGTGTAAGCACTGAGTTGTCAACAAGAACATACAAATGATAATGAAAACTTTGCTAGCCTTTTGAAAAGTACTTTTATGAGCTTGGGGATGCACACACACACACACACACACACACACACACACACACACACACACACACACACACACACACACACTTGTGTCCTCACATTGTGCTGGATGGGCACACGATGCAGAGATGTCAGTCTGGCAGATGTCTTGAGTAGGAGTCGTGTTGGGTGGGGTAGGTAGAGAGAGAAAGAGGCAGGAAGCAGGAGGAGGGGTTGGGGATGGGTAGCTAGTGGCTCAGAGGAAGGCAGCAGGTTTAGTTGCTAGGAATTTGGGAGGGATGGGTGGTAGGTGCAAGGACAAGGCATGTGACATACAGCCATATACAGCCACCGGAGCAGGTTAGGGCCAGGGATTGATGTGTGTCATGGTGAAGGTGTTGTGACATGAGATCCCACATGAATAAGGAATTAAAGCCACCACGGACTAATAACTGAAATATTAGGTAGAAAAAACTATATAGTCACATAAACTGTTAAAATTACTTACAAGTATGTTATGGGAATGGTAGACACTTTTAAAATTGGCAGAAGCTCTCGATTCTAACAAAATTATCACCAAAGTCATACAAAAGGAGGAGAAGATTAGTGTTTGAAAAGCACTTTTATGAGCTTGGGGATGCACACACACACACACACACACACACACACACACACACACACACACACACATTAGAGATGGAGCACAAGCTCAGATTAGGGAAGGATAGGGAAGGAAAGTGGCCATGGCCCTTGAAAGGAATCATCAAAGCATTTGCCTGAAGCAATTTCGGTAAATCATGGAAAACCTTAATCTGGATGGCCGGATGTGGGTTTGAATGGTAGTCCTCCTCAAAGTCACATAACTTATGGTTTAAGAACCATTTCTGTTGGAATATTTATTACTTACAACTATTTCCATACAAGTTAAGGACGCATATAGCACACCAATGAAAAGGTACTGACCTCAGCTACAAATTGAGAGAGCTTCGTGATGCAGTTACAGCACATATAATTTATTAAGCAAATTATTATTTATTGTTATTGAAACATTGGTCAAAACAGAGTTCTCCACATGTACACAAATTATTAACAGCTGTTTGTTCCTTTTGCAATAAGTACCATGCAGTAATTATTAGTGCAAATATATCTCATTATAATTATTATTGTTAACAAAGTTAGGTTTTATGAGCATGGGGCTGCCACACTGTGCAGAAGTCAGTCTTGTATTTGACTTGAGCTGGACCATATGCTCAGTACAAGTGTTAGTTACATAATTTTTGTAAAAAACCTACAACTATTCAAATAATGAATGTGATGGAGATATGTAAGAAATTGTGAATATGTTTATTTTATACATACAGGGTGAACATTAATAAAACTGACAAACTGCAGGGACAGATTCCTGACTGTAAATGGAGGGAAAAAGGTGCTGTAAACATGCATTCAGAAATGCATCGTTGTCATGTTAGATAGTGCTGATGAATGAAAGTTCCTCTACCATGTGCCATGTGTTCCTTGTATGTTGCAGGCTGTGTGATTGATGCAGCATACTGTAAGCAGGAGAATGGTCTGGTATTCACTTTGGGAACACGCCGAGATGGTGTTTGTGTATGACCAAACAGATGGAAATGGTAGAGGGGCAGCACGGCTATACCAAAACAAGTGCTCTCATGGACACCAACCACATCATCCAACATTTCAAACCCTTTTTGGGCAGTTGTGTGATCATGGATCCTTTCAGACAGAAGAACATGCAGGGAGGGAGTTGACTTGGCACACACTAGATTTGGAGGACTGAGTTCTACAGGATATTAAGACAAACCCTAGTACAAGTTCCAGGCAAGTGGTCCACCAACATGGTGTAAGCCAAAGTACAATTATATGTATCCTGCATGACAACCACTGCTGTTCCTATCAGCTGCAATGAGTGCAAGGATTATCAGCAATGGATTTCCCTCTATGGGAAGGATATTGATGGTATTTTTTGCACCAGATCATCATAATTATGGGATTTCTGTGAACAGTCCTCCTTACTGATGAAGCAATCATACCATCCCTGGCATCACCAATCTGCCTAACTGTCATCTGTGGGCTACAGAGAGGGCATGTGGTCAGAGCAACTTCCATTCATCAGCACCATCTACTGTGGCAATGATGCATTTTCAGATGCATGTTCATAGGACATTTTTTCCTCCATTTCCAGTCAGGAATCTGTCCCTACAGTTTGTTGGTTTTATTAATGTTCATCCTGTATATAAATTAAATGGAGTACAAAAAAAATTGTAAATATTACAGTAAAACAGAATAAAGAAGCTTTATTTTGTATACAGCAGATTGCATAACCAAGGTTCTAAATAAGCAGGCAGAATGAGTAGAGTGGTTGTTTTGCAGATGTCAACTGGTGTTTCATTCATGGTTTTTGGTATGTCTGCTGTTATTTTGTATGGTCAGAGTGCCTGGACATGTATAGATTGCTTAGAATTTGTGCATTTCAGACTTTTGTGTAATTTTCAGATATCAGACTAAACTTTTCAAGACTCCATGTGTGAACGGTAGAGCAACTTATTTGCGGTATGGCAGAACCTTGCCTATGACTCTGCTTGCTAACCATTGTTTTATTCATGACATAATTGTATGGCCGCAGTTTGTACACGATTTCTTCAGGTTTTCTTTAGGTCTAATACACACAGCAAGTTATTATTTAATTCAGCACATTTTGTCTACATTATTTATCCGTTGGATTTTTTATCATTATTTTATTAATTCTTCATGTGGGTGCACTGTATAATTGCATGTTCATCAAGTTTACAGTACAACTGACTATTCTGCCTGCCACATGAGTTTTGTGTTATTTGGACCAAAAAGTGACAGTGTGAAACTGAATCCCTTCTGGGTGATGAGTCATGCAATGTTCTAGGTTGCATGCTTGCCCAGCTGGAGGGTGACTATTATGTTCGCTTTCAGTTACATCACACCATATAAATTTAAAGCCATGCACATCCTCCAGGTATCATCGTAGGCACACGATGAATACGATATGGAGGTGTGGACTGGGACATGGTGACAGGACAGAGGAAGGGGAAACTGTTGGGTGGAAGGTGTGGATATAGATTGTTAACAGAGACTGAGGCCAGGAGGATCACAGAAATGAAGGATGTGTTGTGAGAATAACTTCCATCTACATAGTTAGATAAGTTGGTGTTGGGAAGGAGGATCCAGATGGCACAGTTTGAAGCAGCCATTGAACTTGAGCATGTTGTGCTCAGCAGCGTGTTGCACCACTAGGTGGTCAAGTTTGGTAATGGCCATTCATTCTGTAGGACAGCTGATTGGTGGCCATGCCCACATAAAATGCTGTGAAGTGATTACAGCAGGGCTGGTGTATGTTGGGCTGCTTTAACTGGTACCCCTCCTGCTGATGGGATAGAATAAGCCTGTGGCAGGACTGGAGTAGGACATGCTGGGTGGGCGAATCAGAGAAGTCTTGCACCTGGGTCATCCATGGGGTTATGAATCCTATGGCAAGGAGTTGAAAGTGGGAGTGGCATAAGGATGGACCATGATGCTGTGTAAACTGTGGGTCTGACAGAATAGGAGAGGTGTGAAGGAATCCCATACAGGGAGTGGACACAAGAAGACTGAGCTAGAGGCATTTGGAATGATGAGATTAAGATCAGCTTCTTTGGAAGTAATGGAATTAAGTACATCTGTTGTCAACCGGGCAAAGACTTGTTGCCTGAGTACACCACTGCCACTATCAAGCATCCCATCAAGGTCATGGGTGTGGGGCTGCATGATGCAACATGGCACTGAATGTCTATAAGTATCACAGGGCAACATTATACCAAGAAGTACCAAGAAGGAGTCTCAGTGTTGAAATTGCTGTCCTCTGTTAGATTTCAAGGTAACAACAATCAGTGTATCTCTCAGGAAGAGACCACAGCACAGCAATAGAATCAATAGAAAATGGTTTGCTGAACATCAAATAAGTGTGGCAACTGTGGGCTGGCAAAAGTTCCAACCTCAACCTGATTGAGAACTTGTGATCAAGACTAAAAATTATGGTTTCATCATGGAATTTCAGTAATGAGAGGGAGCTGCTAGAAGCCATCATGAATTCAAGGCTCAAAATGTTCACACAGAATATCTCTGACAATTGGTAGACTCCATGCTTTGCAAAGTCAAGGCAGTGATTACAGTAAATCAAAAGGATACCCAGGAAATACTGAGAAAAACTGCAGTAAATTTTGTATCAAATAATTTGTAGCTTTCTGAAATTGTTGGTTTGTATTTTGTTTGATTTTTACTTATATTTAATTAATTTTTTTATTTTAATTCAGAGTTTTGAGCAGTGGATATTAGAGCATATTTCCTGAAACTTTGTAATAAATTATAATGAACATTTTAATTAAAATAAACCACTGAATACAATGTTCAGTGAGCATACTTTTATTTTACTATTAGTACTATCAAATGTTAATTATAAAACAATTCCAAATAAAAACTATTTCCATAGTTATTTAAAACTACAAAATAACTAGGTGGACGCAGAATTCTGTGACAGTGGAATATTTAAGAAAGTGAAGCTGCACATTCATCACAGAAAAAGTGTCCAGTTATTTAAAATGTTGTTCTACTTTTTTCTCAACACAAGTACATATTAAATAACTACATCCCAACAGCAAACAATGAGGGCTGATGGGCAAACAAAGTATGATTTTGAATTAGGACATTATAACTCCATACAGTGAACAACTACAATTAGTAGAGATGTATAAATACCTGGAAATTACATTACAGACAGCATTTGATATCTTTTGGCATACAAATTCAGGAAAGAGCAGCAGCAGCAATCAAAATCTCATATGATATCCCTAACATTACCACTATATCAACAAGCACAACAATGCCACTATTCAAAGCGGCAGTCATAATATATGGAATAGATATCATGTGGGAAAAATTAAGGGTCAGGGTATGAAAAGAACAGAAAAAGTCAAGATGATCTTAATGAAACAGTTTATAAGAGTAGAATCAATTCGGCTTAAATATGAACTCTTGGAGGAGACTTATTTCATAGACAACATCAGATTACCCCACTGGCTGCCTTCCGCAGGAAGGAAATAGATGTAAGAGTTTTACAACACACCAGCCATGCTGGATGACAGCTGGGTCAGAGACTGCAGGAACCAGAGACACGTAACAACAAGACTCGCAATACACGAGTACCATCATAAAATATGTACCAACAACAAATTCCAAGAACCGACTGAAGGGTGTAAGTATGTTCTACGCATACAAGGATGTAAAAAATATCATATTTTAGTATATATGAGAAGAACAAAAACTGTAAAAGACTATAGCAAAGAATAAAATTTGCTTAAACTTGTATACTAATGCTCAATCGGAGTGCACTTTTCTCATTAAATTTGAATCTCAACAGTTAACAGCTAATTACAGCCACTGAATCATATAAATAAACAGATGAATGTATGATGAATAAATGCTACAGAAAAGATAATCCTAGCATTACCTTGATGTTCATTTAAACTAAATTTTCTCTGATTTGTGATATGATATGAAGTTGTGCTAAGGCTTACTTATGGTAATACTGAGAAACTTCAGCCATAAACACGCATATTGCAAAGTCCAGGTTGGAATATCAACAAAATTATGAAAAGGGTAGATTGCTTCTGTTTAGTTGCAGACAGGCATGACAAAAGACTGTTACACATTAGAATTTTTGCCAAAGCCTTCTTCAGAAAGAAAAATACCCACACATTCACACAAGCAAATACACCTCACCCACACATGACCACTATCACCGGCTGCTTCGGCCAGAATGCCTCAGAGCATATGCAATTTGGACAGTGATAAGAAAACACAGGAAGGGAGAGAAAGAATGGACACTGAGTAGAGTAATGCCTTAGAGAACAATAACAAAGGAGCAAAAGAAACAGATTGTACACCTTGTGTGATATAAACAACAAGAAATGTAGTATTTACTATATCAGTACGTCACTTTCTACAATTTATTTTTCAGCAGAGAAACTAATATTATCTGTATTTTGTCACTTGTGTAAGTCATAGTTGCTGCAAAGATTAGAACTGCTACAGATCAATAAACAGAATAATGACACTTGACATTTTACATAAATTTGTAGATTAAAAAAATATCATTACAGTCATTACATTCCACAGATTCACACTTTATTACTAGTTTTGATCATAAGCAATGGTCATCTTAAGGTCTAAAAAAGATTAATAAATAACTATTTCTTTGGGCCCGGCTGCCATGACAGCAGCCAGAAACAGTGGCCATGTGAGTGTGAGTGGTGTTTATGTGGATGTGGATGTGTGTGTGTGTGTGTGTGTGTGTGTGTGTGTGTGTGGATGGGTGTGTGTGTGTGTGTGTGTGTGTGTGTGTGTGTGTGTGTGTGTGTGTGTGTGTGTGTGCACGTGCACATGTGTTCTACTTCGGAAGAAGAACTTTGTCCGAAAGCTTAAGTACTTTGGCAGTCCTCTTCATTGTGCCTTTTTGTGACTCAATGGCACCTCTATGTGCTGAGTGTCAGCCTGTCCTTTCCATATTGTTGTTATTTCATCCTACACTTTCTCTTGTTTTATTACTTTAAATGACATAGATATTTCAAAGCAAACATGTTACAATTGTACCTGCATATGAAATTACGTAGATTGCCATATGTTTAAAATATATACCTAAAAGAGTACCGGATTGATTATCAGTACTGAAAAGTCACAAATATTCAGAAAGGAGAACATAATCAAAGTTGTACAACAAAGGAAACATCACAAAATTATGCTTGTAAGCAGATTCCATGGTATGAAACACTATACGGAACCCACTATGCAGGATGCAAGTCCACAATCATGAATAATGTGTAGGGGAGGGTTGAAGATGTTAGGGGAGAGGAAATACTGGTATATGTATTATTAAAATACAACAAAAAAGTGTGTAAAAGGGGTAATGCAAATGATTTGGAATTAAGAAGGAAAATAAATAACAAAACATTAATAAGTGTCACATCTTGTTTATACTTGTAAACAAAAAAAAACATTGAACTAAAACATAGAGTATGTGCAGTTTCCACCAAATGGCATCTGGAGTCTGTTGGGCTGCTTGCAGCCATGATGTCACTCAGCCAACTTCTAGCAAGCGCAGTAAGCTGCTAAGTCTTATTCTGCCGAGTGGGGCTGTAGTGAAAGTCCTGCAATGCTGTTGATCAGGCTGTCTAAGTACATCCTCAAAGTTCTTCAAGCACACTGAATTCTTGAAGTTACACTGGAAATTAAGTACTTTATCTGGTTCCTTCAGGTGATGGCCATATGTTTAAAATGTTTAAAAAATGTCCTTTAAATGCCATGTGTAAAAGTTCAAGAATGTGTCTCTGTTGGTCTGATGGAGACTTTAGTTTCATTCAGATGATCTCCAAATGCTGTCTTATTATTTCATAGTACTGTGTTCTTTAACCCCTTAATATTAAATTTTTTTTCAAATTATGTTCCCAAAAATATATATAAATTGTTTTTTATTTAAGGAAAACATCCTATCCTGAATGACGTTACATAAAGACATATAAAGGTAGCATTTAAAAAGCAAAATAATGAGTTACAGAATTTTTGAAGATCACCAATAATAAACTCTTGAGCATACTCGTGTGCTGGCCACTCACTGAAACACCCTGAAACTTGAAGTCATTTCTTAGTTTCTGTGTAGCTACGAAGCCTAACCATGTATTTCATAATGGTTTCCTGTGAACATAAATCTTGGAGGAGCTGGAGCTCACTGAATGTATTTATCTCATAACAATGAAGAGTTCTTGTCACTCAACTGATGACCTGTCATCACTTTCAGTCCCTAATACAGTAACATCACATTTTTCTTCACTTTCTGAGCTGCTAAATTCCATGCCAAACTCAGGATCACAGTAGACATCCTTTTTGAAAGCATTGCCTAGACATCAATACAGGAAAGAGATTGAAAGCGTGTGGTTTGTTGTTGAGTATCCAAAGCTGCACACAATAAAGACAATATATAGCAGCAACCACCTCAACAAAAGCATGACAGCCATGCTACAAGTGTAAGACGGCAGCCAGGCTACAAATGTTGGGCCAGGTGCTCTCTTGCTGCCAAACGCTTAACTAACTATCAATGCTGAAATTGACATAAGAAGAGTTTTATTTTTCTGAAGGTCTGTTCTTGAGTTGCCCAAGTGTACTCAGGCTTTTAAGTCTCTGCCAAAATAATAAAAACGAGGTAACTCATGAGTTTATTTTATGGGGTTAAACTGGATCTCAAAACTTCTGCCATTCTGACCAATATACTGTTTATGAGAGTCATTGCAATTGATCTTATAAATTCCTGACACACCTAATTTGCAACTCAAATTTATTTCTATCATGTTTTAACCTAAATCAAAGAGTTTTTACTTGTGCAAAAGCTTATTCTTTAATCTGTTTTCTGAAATTGTTGTGTTATTGTATCTGACATCTTCCCTCTTCATTTTACAGGCATATATATTGATTCACGTACTTACGGTCATTTTTTAAAAATATTAACATCTGTTCTCTACATGTGCTCTGTTTTCATGTTCTGAAACATTTCAGTAACTACTTCAAGCATGTAACCACTGTTCACAGAGACTTGTTTAAGAATGGCTATTTCATTTTCCTATCTTGCTCACAAAATGGTAGTTCAAGCAGTCTGTTAATTAAGGAGCAAAAATGTGAGATTTTATATACAATGAGATGCCAGAATGTAAGGGATGTAATGAGATCTTAGCAAGCGAGTTTCTCATAAATGCTGAATCTGTGCTTACCATCTTATTTAGCGAAATTACATACAGGAAACTGATCACCTCTTGCATTTGCGTTCAACAGCAATTTTGTCTTGGGATGAAAAGCATTAAGCTTCATGACACCTTTAACGATTTCATTTACATTCCCTTTGAGTAATAAGATGAAATCCTCCACACATGGATGACAGTATATTACTTCACTAGCAAACTTTGGATTTTCATTGAAAAATTTCTGCTCACTATGGTTCACGAATATTTCTGCTATAATACTAGCGAGGGCGTTGCTCACTGTTAGATCGATTGGTGGTAAATTTTACCATAAAAATAGAGTAACTGTAAGCCGTTGTCAGTTACAACAATTCTATTAACTCCATTGTTTCTCCTACAGATACCTTTTGTGCACCAGTAGCTGTTTTTAATTAAATTGCAGGTTTCACTGATTGGTACATTTGTACACAGATTTACTACATCAACTAACACAAACAGTTAAATGTTTCAAAAAATTAAAACAGAGCACATATGAAGAACAGACTGTTATGTTAAAAAATGAACATCAAGTGCAAAAATCAAAGCACTTGCCTGTAAAATATGGAGCAAGGGTGCCACAAACAATAACTCAACAATTTTGATATACAAGTTTAAGAATAAGTTTGCATAAGTTAAACTCTTTGATTTAGGATAAAAGATGGTAGATATAAATTTGAGCTGCAAATTTAGTGTTTTGTGAGTCTATAAGATAAAGTGCAATAACTATCACAAATAGTACATAGATCAGAGTGGTAGATCTTTTGAGACCCAGTTTAAAGAACACACAGCATGATGAAATAATAAGACAGCATTTGGAGATCATGTGAATGAAACTTAACACTCTGTCAGACCAATAGATACACATCTCGAAACTTAAGACACAGTATTTAAGGGATACTTTTTAAACATATGGACATCACCTGAAAGAACCAGATAAAGTCTTAATCTCCTGTTTGACTACAAAAATTCAGTGTACTACAAGAATTCTGTACTTAGACAGCCCAGTCAGTAGCAGCTCACAACCTTCTTTGCAGCCCCACTTGGCAGAACAATACCTTAGCAGCTTGCTGCACTCACTGGTGACTCGCTGACTTGCAGCAAGGCCGCAAGCAGATCGAGCTCAGTGTACATGAGCCCAATACACCTCAGATGCCATCTGGTGGAAACTGTGCACGCACTACGTTTTAGTTCAGCATTTTATTTTATTTATTAATCTAAATGAGCTGTGTCATGTATTAATGTCAAGTTTCATTATCTGTTTGCTTTTTAATAGACAGTTCTCTGTTATGCTTTCATAGTGCACATACCAGTATTTTCTCTCTCCTCCCACCTTCCTCCCTCCCCTACACATCATTCATCGCTATGGATTTGAATCCTGCAAAAGTGGGTTCAGTATCTCGCTTGATGCCATGGAATCCACTCACAAGCATACTTTTGTGCTGTTACCTTTATTGTAAAACTTTATGTTTTTCTTTCTGAAGAACCATGACTTTTCACTACTCTTGATTCATCAGGTAATGTTTTATGTATTTTATATTTTAGACAATGTTAATCCTTGTAATTTTACTATGTAAGTATAATTTTAATGCCTTTAATTTTTAAATTTATTTTCTATCTATGTTGTCTAAACATATAATTATTTCTTAATGTTTCATTTCATTTTATTTTATTTTCAGACCTGAAGATGATCACTGTATATGATTCAAACTAGTAATCAAGTGTGATTTTGAACAACTAGATTCTCTTAGAGAATATGTCATCCGTTATTGAAGTCTGCAGATATTAGATGAACATAAGATAGAAAGAGAATATTTTATGAATCACAGCTACATAGAGTCATCTACATAAAGTCGTAGCTTTCTGCGAGATGAGAGTAAATTTTTATCAAATTTCCTAGTATTTGATAAATACTGGATCAGCATCCATCCATATATGAATAAACTATCAACTTGATATAAACACTGGCAGCTAGCTGTCAATATAGAGAAATGAAATAACGTTTACTTCACAAAAGATAAAAATGTATAGAAGATCAGAGGATTACAATTTGATTCAGTTACCATGACTGTGTAAGAGTATGATGTGCAATTATCACATACGATTTATTCTAGATAAAGGAAATGGTGGAGTTCAGTGTATAGATAGGATTCAGGATAACTGCCACTTTTCTGTGAAAGTGACTACCTACAAAACATTTCTGTCAGATGTAGCAGAATAGTCCTCATGTGAGTGTGAGGTTTATATCAAGTTGGATTAACAGGAGATAGCACAAACAGTCAGAAGATTGCCTATGGGAGAATGTGGTGAGAATACTAAAAATCTCATGTCATTATCAAAGAAATGTTTCAAATATTTCACAAAACCTACTTTAAAAACTCTAAGAAGCAGTGTTTAGAACGTAAGCTGCAAACATTCATCAGCTTCCTTTGCACTTCTCCTGAGGAGACACAGTATGAATAAAATCAGATCAATAACAGCTTGCATACAGAGGCATATAAGCAGTTACTCTCCCCACATTCCATCCATGAATGGATCAAGAAGAAACTAAAATATATGATATAATAAAAACTACCATTTGGCATACACTTTAGAGCATAGCACCAGATGTAAACAGAACAATCCAGAAGGTTTATTCCACCACTTGTCCCAAATGACATGTTTTGGTGTACATGTGTCAACATTTCTCACTGAGTTGATTTATATTTTCTTCTAAATGTTTGAGCCATGTAATGCACATGACAGGGAATGACTACATAAATAAAATCTGCTTATAAAACAAATACAAATATATTCCTAATGAGCAGACATCAAAAACAGTAAATGCAGATATACTACAATGTGCTATGATCCAATTTACCCACAACTATCACACTGCATCCCAATATGGGATATGCTACAGATATCCATGTTTAAAAAGTGGAGAAACTACAGAAGAAAGCATTCAGGGGCACAGCTAATTTACCAACAAGACAGTCACAAAAAAATCCATTCAGAAAATTAATACTAACTCTTCCTGCACTA